>NC_079210.1:55050954-55404287 GCF_026745355.1 Beta vulgaris subsp. vulgaris | reverse complement strand
GTTTGTTTTGTGAAAAATATAAACTGATTTCTTCAAATCATTCCATTTGGAAAGAAGTTAATCTTCTTATATTAACTTAGAGAGGTTAATGATGATGTGTCTATATCCTAAGCGACTGCAACCGGATAGAAACTAACCATCGCAAAGCAACGGATCATTGAAACCGTTGTCAATATCAAAACTCGCAGTTAAAAAGGCAGAAACAGGTCGCACCTCGCTATCAGGCAGGTCGCACCCCGCGACTTGGGCTTCTCAAGCTCTTGGTCCCTTGCTCGTGTTTCCTTTCTTTTGTCCAACCTCCATAAGACCATTTCAACTAATCTAAAGTCCATTTAACTATAAATGTTATAACATTACCCTCATTAAAATATTCAAAATTTAGTTTACACCCACTACTATATTTTTTTAAGTGGTATCATTGCATTAGCAAAAGTGTTTTTGGACCTCTTGGCAGTACCGTACAGACCTCCGCGTGGCTGCGGCCTGTGAGCACCAACTGTTGGGTCTTGTCAGTACTAGAAATAAATATAATTAGATATACGTATCCAAACTTTAACAACAGCAGCACCAGTGGTCTAGTGGTAGAATAGTACCCTGCCACGGTACAGACCCGGGTTCGATTCCCGGCTGGTGCAATTTTTGTTTTTATTCAGCATGACAGTTTACATTCAAATATAATCTGTGTTATTTTGCTTAAACCTCTTCTTTTTAACCATCGTTACTTTGATAAAAGCTTAATAAGAAGGCCCTTTAGGAAGGGTTTAAGTAAATTTTTTCTCTCTGATTGCTTTTTGCATTTTCCCAGGGAATTGCTAAACAGCATCCTTTTTACCTGGAAGTCAGGAACCCAATAACTTCATGCGTTCTTAGGCAAAAAGTCCTCAAATAGAAGTTTCTGTGCCAAATCTTCCCTTCAGTAATATGCATTTTACAGAATTAAGCATTCTTTAATCTTATTCTTTGACTTCGAAAACGCAAAAACTGCTCGTTAGGGAAACGGTACTACTACTAAGCGAAGGTACGCACAGGAAAATGGTAAGAGACAAGTCTGTATACAAGATTACAAACTCTTTCTCCTGAATGAAGTCAGGGATAGTTACAATACAAAGAACATCACTGTCCACTAACCCTACGGAACAAAAAACATTGGTGACAACATCAAAGTTGCACCACCTACTCACATTTAATTGATCGATATATATGACGAACAAAAAGGAGTGAAGCACGGAAGCCAACAGTTCCAAGCATGAGGAAGAAGCCATAGCAAATACAAGCCATGTAGCCGAAGAAAAATGATGTTTGCATGAAGCCGGACATATCAGAGCGTGCATAGTAGTAGTATAAGCAATACCCATAGATAAATAACCCCGTGGAACCACCGCATAGGAAGGACCTGTCATAACAAGTACGAAATCAGTTGAAATTATAATCTAATGAGACCATGAGCATAAACTCTCTTTTCCTCGCCTTATTTCACTTATTTGAAGAAAAACAAATTCATATATAGTATTCTAATAAGTTGGCCCCATAAAGGTCCCAAGTTCAATTCACAACTAAAATAAGTTCAAAAGTTCGAATAAGTTGATGACTGGGCTAATAAATTCAGATCAGAGAATACAAAAGGGATAAAGACTGAGGACTGAGGGGAAGATCTACTAAACAAATGCAAGGCTTAGAGGAGCAAAATCATCAAAAGTACTGATAACAGCACAAGCAGAGGAATGAATTTGAAAAGGCCATTGGAAAAGTATCACTCAAATGGGGGAGCTGTTTCCTTCAGGCTAATTCATGATATATTTAAAACTTTTGCATAAATCTACTTCAGTAGCATATGACGCTTTGTACAAATGGCGAGCATATGACATACCAGGGTAGCAAAAAAAAGAAGCAAGGTTCATGATCACTTGGATAGAGTTGTCTACATTATTAACTCTTCCAGAAAAGAGGGAGAAAAAAATGAGAAAGCAACAAGCCAGACATAAAAACCTGACATATACAGCAAGGTTCCAAATGAAAAAATCAAACGTCTCACGGGAAATAGAAAACACAAACTAGTGTATATTGACACAACCAAGTTCTATAAGCTTTGTAGCATCTGCATATGTTCCCTTGCTAAACAGAACAGTCGGAACAGAAAAAAAATGACATGCTAGTTTAATTAGTAGCTCATGCACCACAATCACATATGTCTAGGAGATCTAAGATAAGAAAGGTCTAGTAAAGTTCATTGCCAATGTAGGCCATGGAGGTCAAAAACGAAAAAGCCTAAATTTAAATCAAATCTTACAACATGTAAAGCATATATGAATTGAAATCTATAACTTGAAAATTTAACGCATAATGCATACCTCCACCACCACTCATGGTCTTCAGCAGCAAGTTGGAAGTATGTCAATGCCACAGTAATGAAAGCAGTGACTATAATTAGAATAATGAAGACAATGAACAAAATGCTATAAATCGTGTAAATCCTGTGCCCCCAAACACTGGCAAAGATGTAGTAGAGCTCTATATATATCGCACTGAACGGCAAAAATCCAGCCATTGCCATCTGAGGAAGAGTTCCCCGGTACCATGGTAATGATGGAATTTCTCTGGGATACTTTGTTGTGCGGCATGGAGCCTGGAACTCAGCCTTGCTATTCTTTCCAGCAATTCCACCCAATACAAGCAATGGTGAAGTTACAAGTGTCCATATAAGAAGTATCACCATTATCGTGCCAAATGGAAGAGCTGCAGTAGCGTGGTATACTATCGCAACAGTGTTGAGGAAGCAGAAAGTGAGAAACAGAGGACCACAGAACAAGAAACCAGTCAAAATCAGATTTCTAACCTGCCAACACCAAAGGTACAAAAACATCAGTAAGCCTCCTCAAAACCTTCTTCTACAGTTTACATTTTTATTCTTAAAAAATTTGGGATTGGGGGGGGGGGGTGGTAGGGCATCGTTAAGATGGAAGTCTGAAGCAAAAAAATAGAAACAATTAGCATGCTATCTGGGGAAGCACATACCCAGTTTGATCCTTCCAGCTGGCAATAAAAGGAGGTTGCAGTATACCCAGCGATGCCAGATGTAAGGGCATAGATGACAACCAGGGCCGTGAACAAGGCTCCTCGATTGTAAGGATAGAAGACTCCAACTAATGCAAGTAGGAATATGAAAACCGTACTGAGGGAACAGAAAAAAAAAAAAGGATTAGAAAGTATAAGATAAACTCCCCCATACTGTTTCTTTCCTTTCTTTTATATATAAAAGAAAAAGTTATCAGGTACTTACAGAATAAATAGCTGAGTACCAGATCCAAGAGCCGCTGCCAACACTGACTGATACTTAGGAAACCTAAATACATCCCCATGAATATATTTCCACCCAGTTTCTTCCTGATCTTCAGCTGTTTCCTCATCGTGTGCATACCTTTATCCAAAGAAAGGATGATAGTAAGTTAAACACACTACATGATATCACTTCTCAACCATTTATTCATCAAAGTTAGAGACGAACTGTGGTGATCATTTAAACAAACAAACAAAAAGGATAATCAAGTCTTCCATTCTTACTTGACGAAATCATTCTTGAGCACTCGCATGAGAATTGTAGCAAGAAATCCAGTTAGGAGAAGCACTGTGACACATGAGTTTATGATAGAGAACCAATGGATCTCTAGATGATGAGGAAGAGATGAGGACTGAGAGTATTTATCCATTCTATTCTCAAAAGGGGTTTTTGTCTCTTTCCACTTCACAGTATACATAAATTCTATGTCCACTTCCTTATCCTCAGTAATGTCCACCAAAGAGTTGGGATCAGTCCGGACATTGATTTCGATAACACGGTCCTTGTTATAGTAGACATCAAAATGAATATGCTTGTATAAGTAATACTTGTAGTCGCTTGGATCCAGTTTTCCTTCCTTGTCAACTTTGCCCAGAAATCCCCAGATTGGCAAGTCATCATAGTACATCTGAAAGTAATAATCTTTGGCTACTGCATCTCTGAACTTAGCAGCTTCTTCCTTTTTCAATGTTTTCTTGCAAATAGCTTCTGAGTCCTTGTCCACTAGGAAATCAAGCTTGTAGGGAGCACTGACTAGACGATCTCCATTTAATACTTCACCAAGAGCTTCTCTTTTCTCCTTGACATGATCTGGAACGAAGAGAAGCTAAATCTAGATTATAATGATAAGAAACCAAAACGTACCAAGAATAACTGAACTAGTTGCTTACCAGGAATACAGAATGGAAGATCGAAATAACGGTACGTTTCACTGTAAATAAAAGAAGAGTCCATGAACATCAGAAAACTATACATAAGAATATGTAGTGAATTTAATTGAGCAACTCTCTCATCCATAAATGGAGCAACCTAATGTGACATTGCATATTTGCACATATGAATTCAGAGTCACACAATAAGTGTAAGATTAATTCACATCGAATACAAAATCCCTGACCAGCATAACACTTTAAATTGAGAATATCAAGTGAATTTAATAGCTTGTTTGCACAACATGTGCTCGAAGCCTCAATCCCTATCATAGTGCATTTATGAGAACATCTATAAATCTGAAGTCCATAATGGTACAAAATCATGCTTAAAATCTGCATTTAATATTATTCAAATTTAACAATCCAAAAATGCAAATTCTACACTAGAGCATAAATCCGTGCATGAAATTGCAAAAATAAGTCCAATCCATTTGAGATTTGACGAAGTAAACAGGTTGATCAAGCATGATCCAACCACTAATCGAGACGAATTATGCAAAAACATAATCAATCCGCAAAAAAGATCAAATAGACGCCCAAATCATACCGCCAAGCTCAAAATCCACATACAATCACCGAAAACAACATCCAATCACCCTCACAAATTCCATTTCACGAAGTCAAATACAAAAAATCAGTAATCTGAACTAATTACACAAAAAACACACTATCATTTCTCAATTAAATCAAATTAACATCAAAATCATATCTCTTAGCTAAAAATTCTACATCAAATCTCCAAAAAATTACGTCTGACTCGCAATTAGCTAGATAATCACATGAAACAATGAGCATTGATTAAAAAACCTAGATCGCAAAAAAATTAAAAAAAGAAGAGAAGTGACCTAGGGTTGTGGAAAGGGCCAACTTTATTAGCGTAAAGAGGAACTGCTTCTCCAGCTTTATAGCGGTGATCGGAAGCGTCGGATCTCACTTGAATAACACCAGAAAAGAGCATAATAACAATGGCCACCATTAACGTGGCCCTTGATTTCTCCATTGTTACGCCAATCTTTCTCTCTTCAATTAGAGAGTGAAATCGCAGAATTTTACAGAAGAAAGAAAGAAGATGATGAGAGAAGAAGACGTGTCGATCTAATGAAGAAGAGGAGAGAGAAAGTGAGAGTGAGTGGGGTGGGGGTGATTTTGGGTTTGGGATTGAAATGGGCCATCTTCTTTTTATTGGTATTTGTATTGTATAGGGTTGGGTTGAGTTTTTTTAGTTTAGTGGGTCCAGAGTTTTTTTTTCTTTTACTCTTTGAGGAGAATAGCTAAATTTGGAACTCATGATTGAAAATTTGGATGAGTAAATTGGGAAATATAGATTTACCCTAGTGGGTGATACTAGTGCAATGATAGGTGATACTGAAAGAAGTCACCTGAAAATATGATGGTTTCTAAGATGGATTACGTTCAAATAAGTTCAGATTAGAACTGATCAGATTAGTAAAAATAAGTTTAGATTAGTGAAAATAAGTTCAGATTAGTAATCAGATCGGATCAGTAAAAATAAGGTGAATTAAACATAGTCTTACAAGATACTTCTTCCGTTTTTTAGATGACTCGTTTTAACTTTTGACACTATTCACGAACATGACTTTGACTATTTCTTGTGATTTGTACTTAAGGAAAAATACAGTCATGTAAAATCTTGTTAGATTCAATTCAATGCATATTATCCAAAGTGAAAGTATTGGGTCAGACCGTCTGACCAATACTTACTGTCAGACGGGCTGAGCCCAATACTCAAATGGCCTTAGTAAGAGAACGCAGACAATTGCCGCCCTTCTTTCCCTTTACCCCTCCCTCCTTCTCACTCAACCACCACTAACTCCGTCCCATCCCACAAACACCATTTACGCACCCATATTGAGGACTGAGATTTGCACTGATATGATAACAAGTGGAGACAATAATGGTTTATAAAATTTTAATAGACAACTATTGATAAGTCTTAAAGAGAGAGAAGAAGAGTATACAACTCCAATGGCGGATGAGTCGAATTTGACATCGGAGAGACGGCGAAACTCCGCCGCTTTACGGATGACGGGTTTATTATCGGCGAGGCCGAGCTTCTTTGCTATTTCTGTGATGTCCATTGATGAGATTGAGATACTAAAGAGGGTTGATTTTCGAAGTCAGAGGAGAGAGAAAAAGGAGGAAAGAATGAGGATTGAGGTTGAAGAAGGTTCATTATGGCCCCCAAATATGTATGTTTTCCTTTAGTACTAAGATCACAATCTTCGACAAAAAGGATAAAAAGCAAGTAAAAAGAATCGTTCCAGAGTTTGTGGTGAAATTTGGTTGAAGAGTTCATGGAACTGAAAGATATTGGTGAGGTTGAGGAGAGTGAAGGTCAGTTGATTTTTGTATTGTTTCAGTTAGTTTTTGTATTCTTTCATTTCGTTTTTTATTTCTTTCAATTGGTCTTTTTATTCTTTCAGTTAGTTCTTTATTTCTTTCAGTTAGTTCTTTATTTCTTTCAGTTGGTGTTTTATATGTTTCAGTTGGTGTTTAAAAAAACTTGAAACCAACTGGAAAAAAAAATGACTAACTGAAAAAAATGAAGACTACCTGAAAAAAATGAAGACTACCTGAAAAAAAATGACCTAAGTTACTTTCATTTAGACCTAAGTTACTTTCAGTTAGACCTAAGTTACTTTCATTTAGAGGTAACTTACTTTCATTTAGACTAACTGAAAAAAAATGAAGACTACCTGAAACTCAAGTGAAGTGGTCCGACGGGCTGATTGTGTCGGACGAGTCCGACACAATACGAACTCTAATCCAAATATCAACTATTTTTAATTTTTGCTTATTGATAATTAGAGATATTAAGGTTCAAGTTAGTGTCTTAGGAAGTGTGCCTAAACGAAATGGATCAGCTAAAAAAAGAATATTTATATAAAGAGGCGATTTATATATGAGTAATTAATTATTCGTTGGATAATTGCTAGCTAATAGATATGAGCAAAGTTTATGACTAAGAAAATTAAAGAGGTGCTTAAATGACGTAGTTACATTGCTCCCTATTTCGAAATCCCGTGGTCGATGTAAGGTGCAAATCTTATGAAACTCAATTGTGGTGTTTCCCTTATTTATCCTTTTCTCGAGCTAATTCCCTACATCTTAACTAATATTAAACAAAAATAACTAACAATTAGGATTAAAGAAAATAAAAACATCAAACAAGATAGCTTTTGTTAAATTACAAAGGATGATTATTTAGGCCAATTATATGTAGCGTTGGCCTTGCCGTTGAGTGTATAGTGAAGCCATTCAATAAGATATATGACCAAAAAAAATCTCATTTGTCAATATTAATAAACTCTAGTAGATTAATGTTCACAAAGCCATACTCAACAACTATCTTAATTTATGCGTCTTTACCAGTAGACATAGTTACATGTATTACTATATGCTTCCAAAATTTGTAAATATAAAATATGTCATGGTACATATAAAAATTTATATTGATATCATCAAGTGTAATAGTGTATGATTATGATGTTAGTATGTAGTATAAGCTTATACTACTCACCAAAAGTAATAAAAAGTTTGTTGCAGATATATCATACATGTGTGAGAGGAGCATTAAATTAGTTTAGTACACTAAACAAGTGTTGTTATTTGTTCAACTAATATAAGGTGAAACATCAATGATTACAGAATTTGGTGTAATTATACCATAACTTATCGTGTAAGAATCCATAAATCACCACTGCTTTTATTAAATAACTCAAATTACATAGATTAAATGACAGTGATTTCATATTCATGTCTTTATTTGTGTAATCTATGTTATTTTGATAGAGTCATGTCATTCTGTACGTGTGAGTGTGTTTGTATGACATAATAACAATGGGAGATTTTATTACACAATAAGTTGTGCAACATGTTCATCCAGAACGCAATACTTTATCCATAATCCAGATCTAAACAAGTGCATGGTAGCTAGTTGCTTAGTTGTAGTAGTTAAAAACAAATTCATAAGATTAGTACACCATAATAGTTGGCACCAAAATTAGAGATCTGATAACACACGAAAAAATGGAGATCATGTGTTTTCATCATGTACCTTATTGACCTTTTCTTTTAATTGTCAGAAAAGAAAAGGTAACATCGCAAGTGGTTTTGGGAGGAAATTAAAGAATATCGAACCCTTGAAAGCTAAGAAAGTAGCCATTTTCGTGGGACATAATGTATACTTGTTTTATATTACTCGTTATACTTTTTAATTTTACGGATTTTTAGGTAATTTTTGGAGAAGAAAGAGGTAGAGAGTAAAAAGAAAAGGGATCCATGTGAGAGGAGAGAGATAGGGAGAGTTTATTGCCCAAAAAAAAATGTAACAAATAATGTGAAACTTCCCACAATAAAAGATATAGCGAGTATTATGAAACGGAGGAAGTATATAAAATATTGTCATAGGGCAATTTGGGTTTTGAAGATATTTGATCATTTTAAAAACATAGTAGTACACTAAAAAGTGGTCTTCTTGTACGTTTAAGCTGTTTTACATGTTGAATGTCACAATTATCGGAATTTGTCTTCTATACTGTCTCATTTTGATCACGTTGTTTGTCCTCTTGACAATATTTTTTTCATGCACTTGCTGGAAGCTTAAACAACCAAAACTAATTAGGGGGGGTTGACAAAGATGATCCAACTATATGAATAGACAGTTTAATAAGTAACTGAAGTGGTGAGTTGTCCTAATTTTGAAAGTAAGTTTGTAACGAATGTTTTGTCATATTATGCGAACTTTGGGAATAATGGATACACGCCTGAAGCAATTTGTAGTCATTTAGTACAAGATATTGACAAAGTTACAACATCAAAGGTTTGTCATTAATGAAGTGCCATTGAATCCATTTGCATCACTATGTTAAGTATTACTCTATCTCTGTAAAAATAACTAACTTTAAGTTTTTAACAACATTTGTTTAGTTAGATTTCCCTTTCATTTATATTACAATTGCTACTCATAACAAAGATAATTGTCTAAGTTTACTGTTACATATCCTTTTGTGGCAATGGTCCTCATATTATTTTTTACCAATATTATTTTCTTTTTGCCATTTTATCATATATTATTCCTAGTATATTAATTACCATTCTATTTGTTATTTGTGAAAGTATTGTGTCAAACCGTCTGACACAATACATTTGGTCGGACGACCACTCCCGTTCGTAACCTGTATTATGATCAGATGAGTCCGACACAATACGTTCGCTTGTTATTTATTCCCACATGTGTCCAATATCTTTCTTAAAACATTGAATCGTTTCAAAATAAAGCAACTAAAAGTCTAAGACGTAAAGAGATGTTGAACAAGACAACCCATTATATAGGACATAAAGAAATACTTCACCCTTAATTTCTTAGTTGTCTGCCTCTTCACCAAAATGACCCCTACGTCTAGAGGTGGGCATGGCCCGAACTAACACGCGGCCCGGCCTGGTCCAAGCTCGCTCGAGGTCCGGCCGGCTCGTTGTCTCCTATGTGGGTTGTGGCCCTGTCACGGTCAAGAAATTTTATTTCAGGTCCGCATCGGCAGGAGCCCGCCTAGATGGCTCGTGGGCTGAACGCCTCTTTCCTTTGTTTTTTTAGCCTACAACTGTCAAAAATCCAAAAAGAACAACATAAAACACGGGCCAGGCCCGCAAGAGGCACAAGCTCGAGCCACAGACAAAATATGAAAAGTTCAGGTCCGGCACGGCACAACGCTCACAGGCTCGGGCCCGACCCGTCATTTTCCCAAGTTCGCGGGCCAAACCTGTGAACAGGCTCGGCTCGGCCTTGCCCAGGTCTACCTAGGTCTCTATGTTGCTCGAACTTGAGAAGCCATGTCTGACACAAACACATGTCTAAGTATTCGACTCAACTATTTTGTAAAATTTTTCAATCTTTTGATCAAAATAAAGTATCCAAATATCCTACCAAGATCTAAATCTCAAGAATTCGAGAAGGCCACACACGTGTTTGGGATGAAATGAAGAATTTGAACAACATAACTATTATATTCATCCAATTACCTTAGCCGGCACCCACACAAAGATATGCATAAGTTGTCAACTAAAACTCAATACACAAAACAGGTGGAGACCAACAACTTAGCCACATGGACAACACTTCACACCAACTCACCCAACCGCTATTCTCTTCCATTTCGAAAGATCTTTCACTTTCATCAACTTCCCTAATCACATAACAACTCAACAACAATGGAAACCTGTGAGAATAACAACAAAAACTGGTCTAATCTTCCAAAAGATATCTTACTCTTCATCCTTCAACTACTCAACTCAAAGATAGACCTTCCTCGAATTTGAGGCGTTTGTTCTTCATGGCGATCACTTCTTCCTCCTCCCACCATTACATCTCGTATTCAAATTCCCAACAACATTCCTCACTTATTCTCTTCTTTAAACCTCGTTGAAAGCAGATATTACCTTATATCTCCTCATTTTTCTTCTTCTTCTCCTAAACAATGGCTGACAAAAATGGTTGAAATCGAACTTAATACATGGCATCTCCTAAACCCACTTAATCTCCAAGATTTGTTCATTACTTCTCCTCCTATTTCAGGAACTATTAACTTGTGTGATACTCGTGTTGTAGAACTTTCTAGATCATTCTCACTTGTTAGTGATGTAAGAGGAAAACCAGAAGTAGTGTCTGAAAAAGTTGTGGTAAATATTTATTCTTTGATGGTATTATTAGCTCTTCTTAAAGGAAGCTAAGACTGTTCTTTTGGAAGATGGGTGATGAAAGATGGTTTGAAATGGAAGAATTGAGAAATTACAAGTTTGTTGATATTGCTCATATGGAGGTAAATTATATGCTTATGATTCTGATGTTAGGAAACTTGTAGTGATTGATCCTAATAATACATGGAAGATGTTGTTCATTGATGGTCCGTTGCTTTTGGATGAACTTTGTAATGTGGAAAATTTTTATGGTTTCTACTTAGTAGCAGTGTCGAATCGTGGTTTGTATCTTGTTGTTATGGTTTCTCCCATGGATAACAGGTTCTTTATGCTTGTTTTTCTGCAGAAGGAAGAAGATGGAGGTTCAGGTAGTATTTCTTTTCAGTCTCTTGTTCTGTTAAGTTTCTCTTGACAACCAATATGCATCTCATCATGTCATCACGTATTTATACTATAAGGTTATGAAACCTTACAAAATACTAACTCTTAAACTAAATCAACTAGACTTGTAGAATTATTATTGATAATTTATATCTCGTAATTCTATCTTATTAACTTGGTGATCTCAGAGGTCAAGAGAGAGCGTCCTACCCACTTGAGCTCTCTTATCTTAAAAAACATATTCAAATAGAATCTTGTTAAATTCATCTCAATTCGAGAATTTTAAATATGAATTTTTTATAATTTTTACTTGTACGCAATTAGAGATATTAATATTTAAAAAACGTCTTGGCAAACGTGGAAAAGCAAAAGAATAACTATTTTGAAATGAAGAAAGTATATGATAATCTATCAACTATTTCAAGCTTATATCTCCTCTTTTTTTTTCAAAAGTCAAAGTACATTAACTTGGATTATTCCCCTTTTGTTGTAGATACTATCCTTCCTAATATGAATACAAAGGAGAAAGACTATGAATGTCAATCCTGTTTGTTTACAGAGAAAGGATAGATATCAGAAAGAATAGGTCGTTAGAAAGTTGTTGGAATAAAGTGCGTCAAATAAGTGAATAAAGTAGGATAAAAAGATGAAGGATATAACGAAAGAGAGAATGAGTAACGAAAATGGTAGAGAGAATGAGTATTCATCTGTGCAATCATTTTTCTTAGCAAACTCTACTAATTTTTCTACAGGTGATGCCAAAAGCTAGGAGCAAGTGAAAAGTTTGGGGCGACGAGATTTTCTTCATAGGAACAGATGCATCATTTTCCCTCCCCTTCGCCACGCAGCGATTGCCGAGGTGCAAACCTGGTTCTATTTGCTTGTTCATCAAGCCTGCGCCATTAATTTTTGGTGGGTATGAAGAAAATAACATGCCAGAAGGAGCTAAGTGTCTCAAGCGAATAAATTTCGCTGAATATTTCAGATACTTTGAGATGTTTGATGTGGAGAAAAAGGATGGTTTTATGATACCTTTCCAGGAGTTGTCAAAAGAAGTGTATACAGGAATATATTTTCCGCCACCAGCTTGGGTTAGATGGTATTGCCCTAGTCTTGGCAATGTGGAAGTTAGATTGGACAATTTGCAGTATCATTGTGAAGATGATGATGTTGATTATTACTATTAATATTTAGATGAGGATGATAACGATTAAAATCTTATGTAACATGTATATTTGTCACACTGGAGTACATATTATATATCATGAATATAGTCCACATTATGGAATCTGGATGTTCCTGTAAATTTACTTTAGTGCTTATGTTGATGTCTTAAATACTACTCTCTCCGTTTCATATTAATCTACACACTTTACATTTTACACTATTCACAAATTACACTTTGACTCTCGTTTGTGATTTATACATAAATAAAAATATAATCATATGAGATCTTGTTAGATTCGTCTTAGTATGTATTTTATTAATATGTACTTTTCATAATTTTTACAAATACAAAATCAAAGATATATGTCTTCAAAGTTTTACATTGGCATGGGTGAAAAATGTAAGTGTAGTGTGTAGATTAAAATGAAACTGAGGGAATATGCTCTATAGAATTGTAAATTTACTCTTACAACCTTAAACATCACTTAAATTGTTAGTCCTGAACTTATTTAAACATATTTAAACTACTTTGCTGAAATCAAGAGAATGTCATAAAAGAGGCATTGCAATGAAGGAAATGATCCAAACAAATTTTAAATTTCATCAGATATTGTGCAATTTAGTGTCAAAAAATCTATAAAATTTGATAGTACAATTCATGTAATCTACTACAAGACATAATTCTCCTACTTTGACATTTTTTCTTCATTAAACCATACAAGGAAGAGTACTAGGGAGCGTCATCTCGTATGTTGCTAAAACTGCAATGGCAGAGAGCAAGTTCACAATAATACTTACCCTTAATGAGATCATAAATTCGTTACAATGCCAGAACATCACCGGTGAGGGAGAACGGAGAAGAAAAAGACCGGCACAGACCAGAACTCACACTGCCTATCTACTCACATTTGATAGACCGATATATATGGCGGACAAACAGGAGTGAGGCACGGAAACCAACAGTTCCGAGCATGAGGAAGAAGCCATAGCAAATGCAAGCCATGTAGCCAAAGAAAAACGACGTTTGCATAAAACCAGTCATATCAGAACGTGCGTAGTAGTAATATAAGCAATAGCCATAGATAAATAGACCTGTGGAACCACCACATAGGAAAGCCCTGCGACACAAAGCACACAATAAGTTAATATCACAAACTGCTATGCCACAGGAAGATGTGACCGCCCCCACCCATGATGGGGTTCAATCTTTTCGCACAAGTCAGAACGGTTTTATAAGGGATAAAAAATGGGAGACATCCAAGGCATTGGACAGCTGAAAACAAGCAAGTACCTTACAGACACTAATTTACACAACGGTAGTTGAGTAAAACAGATTTAACCTTCCAAAAATAATGTAGAAATCGTAGAAGCTCATGTGTTGGTCATGCGCAAACATGTAAAATTCCGATCGGAGAACATGCGCCTCAACCTTACAAGAGCCAAAGTGAACCAAACTACTTCCATCAAAATGTGTTGTATCCATTCACTTTGTTTCAGTATAGAGATCACATCTACAAACTCAGACAAAATGGCCATGGGAATTGGGACCTTCTAAGTTCTATCACAGAGCACCACCTTAAATAAAGTTTAGCACACGTCATGAGCACTGCACCTTCTGGCACAGTAGCACAGAGAGGCAATGAAGTGCTTACAAGTAACAAGCTGCGTCCAGCAAAATTCCATAATCCACCCTCCACAACATATAGGGTCAACTTATTTTGGCACAATTTCGTAAATAATTCAACCCCACCTCACCCCACCCAACCCCCCAAAAAAAAAAGTGCCAAGATTGATAGTGGATTACAAGATTAGTGTTTTTTTTTTTTTTAAAAAAAGTGCCAAATCAATAAACAACGGATGATTTGTCCATAAGTTATGATAAGTACACAAGGAGACACCTTAGAAGGACTATGGTACAAGATTCATGTTCCACATAATGTAGATTCATGTTACAAGTCTTACATATATGCACTTAGCAAGTGCTTTTAAGCTATAAGATTAGAACAAAGCTCATCTAGATGAAAAAATTCTACACTTTAGAGTCCAATTCTCATCTTGGGAACAAGTATTTTCATTTTATTGAAATAAGTATTGCTTTAAACAAGTATTGAGCAGCATGGAAATAAGTGTTTTCCTCTAAAAAGTCATTAATATAACAAGGTCACCAAGATATGAGAGAAGACTAGCATAAGCAATCACAATTACTGGAAATAAAAAATTGCATTTTTTCTGTATTTATGCATTTTGTGCTGCTAAATAATCACTGTAATCAGAGTAAAGAAACATGAAAATATTGTTGTGTTCAAGTGTAATCCCCAATCTCCATTAAAATGAACTTTAAAAGCATGCCAAAGTGAAAGTCACGGAACTCAACAAAGATATATGACAGCAGAAACTAGAAGATTAGTGCATACCTCCACCACCATTCATGATCTTCAGCAGCAAGTTGGAAGTATGTCAAGGCCACAGTGATGAAAGCAGTCACAATAATCAAAATAATGAAGACGATGAACAAGATGCTGTATATAGTGTAAATCCTGTGGCCCCAAACACTGGCAAAGATGTAGTAAAGCTCTATATATATCGCACTGAAAGGCAAAAATCCAGCCATGGCCATCTGAGGAAGAGTACTGCGATACCATGGAAGTGGTGGAATTTCTCTGGGGTACTTAGTAGTGCGGCAAGGAGCTTGAAACTCAGCCTTGCTATTCTTACCAGCAATTCCACCCAAAACAAGCAATGGTGATGTCACAAGTGTCCAGATAAGAAGAATCACCACAATGGTGCCAAAAGGAAGAGCAGCAGTAGCAGTATATGCAATTGCTACTGTGTTCAGGAAGCAGAAGGTCAGAAACAGAGGCCCACAGAACAGGCACCCGGTTAACAAGAGGTTCCTGACCTGCAAAAAAAGGGCATCACAATAAGATCACACAAAAATTGACTATTTTGATACTCTCTAATCTCTTCATATTTCGTTCTGACTCATCTTTAGCATCCTTTTTAATTATCTGTTTCAAAGGAACAAAAGAAAAAGAGAAAACCAGCTCATACCCAGTTTGTTCCTTCCAATTGGCTATAAAAGGCGGTCGCAGTGTAGCCAGCAATTCCAGAT
Source organism: Beta vulgaris subsp. vulgaris (assembly GCF_026745355.1). NCBI lineage: Eukaryota > Viridiplantae > Streptophyta > Magnoliopsida > Caryophyllales > Amaranthaceae > Beta > Beta vulgaris. Next base: position 55,388,647 of record NC_079210.1, on the reverse strand, counting down.
GTGAGAGCGTAAATGACAACAAGGGCCGTGAACAGGGCTCCTCGGTTATATGGGTAAAACACTCCTACTAATGCAAGTAGGAAGATGAAAAGAGTACTGATAGCGGGGGGGGAAAGTGTGTAAATGTTAGATCATAAATCCTATAAAAATTAGTTAAAAGAACAAGAACACTAGAAACTTACAGAGTAAAAAGCTGGGTGCCAGATCCCAGAGAAGCTGCAAGCAGCGATTTGTACATTGGAAACCTAAATACATCACCATGAATATATTTCCATCCCGTTTCTTCCTGATCTTCAGCTGTTTCCTCATCATGTGCATACCTTTTGCCATAAACAAAGTTACAAAATGTATAAGAATCTAGTGCTGATCACTTAATTGCTGGCAAGAGAGACTAATAAAATTATCACAAGAAATCAAGGATAGATACAGAACTGTAAAAAAGAAGAGATGAAGGGGGACTTTTCAACTCTTACTTAACAAAGTCATTCTTGAGAACTCGCATGAGAATTGTGGCAAGAAATCCAGTCAGGAGGAGTACAGTAACGCATGAGTTTATGATAGAGAACCAGTGAATTTCTAGATGATGAGGAAGAGAAGATGATTGAGAATATTTATCCATTCTCTTCTCAAAAGGGGTGATTGTATCCTTCCACTTTACTGTGTACATAAATTCCATGTCAATGTCCTTATCCTCAGTAATATCCACCAAAGAGTTAGGATCCATTCGAACATTGATTTCAATGACGCGGTCCTTATTGTAAAAGATGTCAAAGTGAATATGCTTATACAGATAAAATTTGTACTCGCTCGGGTCCAGTTTCCCTTCTTTGTCAGCTTTACCAAGGAAACCCCAAATTGGCAAATCATCATAATACATTTGGAAGTAGTAATCTTTTGATACTGCATCTCTAAACTTAACCACTTCTTCCTTTGACATTTTTTTCTTGCATATAAGTTCTGAATCCTTATCCACTAGGAAATCAAGTTTATAAGGAGCACTGACTAGACGATCTCCATTTAGGACTTCACCAAGAGCTTCCTTTTTTTCTTTCACATGATCTGCAGTATAGAACACAATACATTTGTCAAACAAAATGTTCAAAAACTAAGTTAAAGAACAAGTGCAAAGTGGCGAACAAATATCTACTAGTTTGTACCTGGGGCACAGAAAGGCAGATCGAAATACCGGTATGTTTCACTGAGGAAAAAAAACTATTAGATTGTGCTCACAAGGTGATAATATAAGAACCTCCAACATGCTACAATAGAGAATAATATGCATTATAAAATATTAGCGACAATACACACTTAGCTTCAGAGCATGATTGCAAAATTGCATTTATTAGTTCAGTGATGGTAGTTCGATGCTCATTAACAGGCTGCCGCTAAATTCCTACTATGGGGGCGGAAGAGCGACTGGCTAGCGTGTCGTGGTGCAGACAGTATGCATAAGCTTAATTCTAGAAGTAGAGCTAAAATTCAACCTCTATGGCTAGAATCTTCAGTACAAAACTCAATATAATGCATCTAGATTCTTAAAATGTTAGATCATAGATGGATAAATTTAGTAAGTCTCCAGCCTTGCATTTCTATGTCCACGCAGTATCCCCACAAAACAAAGACATAACTAGCCCTCTACCTAATTGATAAAGCATTTACCATATATAGAGAGCGGATATACCAAAATGGAGGCCATAAGTTAAGACAACATTCTCTGAAGAGGTAAAGACGATATTTTTTACAAGAATCAAACACGACATTTACCACAAAAGAACCTCAATTCCTTCATTATTAGTATACAAACAGCATTATGAACTGAAAAGCACGAATAATTTTTTTTACCAAATTTCAAGATCACATCTTATCCACAACACAAAATTAGTTAGTCAATTATCTTAATTTACATCAAACACACTAAATAGTGTAAAAATTTACACTAAGCTTAAAATCAAGCTCTCATTTCAATGATCGTACTACATATTATCGCTAAGTCGCTAACTACAGTGTGAGATCCACTAGATCACTACAAATCACTGATTCGCCAAGTAATTATTCGCGTAAAATTGAGTCATATAACCTAATTTAAATAGCAAAAATTAGGCAGATCAAGAAAAAGAGGGAAACAAAATTCAAACCTAGGGTTATGGAAAGGGCCAACTTTATTGGCGTAAAGAGGAACTGCTTCTCCAGCTTTGTAGCGATGATCGGAAGCGTCAGATCTCACTTGAACAACACTAGAAAACAAGAAAACAACGGCCACCATAAACATGGCCGTAGATTTCTCCATTATCGTCGAAAATCGCTCTCTTTCTCTCTCTTCTCTCTGCTTCTCACACTCGAAATTGCAGAAAAATTTAGGAATTGGAGAAGAGAGAGAAATGAGATCGAAATTAGGGATTTAAGAAAAAGGAGGAGAAACGTAAGAGATAAATGAAATAGGGAAATATTACAAGGGAAATGAAATGGAAAGAAAATGAGCAAGTACACCGACGCTTTTTTCTATGTACTGATTTGAGTGTGTGTGTGTCTGACTGCATATAACTTGTGTAGGGAAAAAGGGGTTCACGTATCACTAGGGGAGATCCAAGATGTGGAATAATCAATAATGGAGATCAACCTGCAAAACGTGAGTTTCCCGTGAGATGGATTAGTCAACCCTAGCTTCGTATGGGAGGTCTAACCGAGGTGGGTTGGGTATGAATGGGATGCTTATCGGTTGAGTCGATTTCGTACTGTTGTTAGCTCGGCTCATGTTCATTTAAGTTTATTCGAATTTGAGGTGAGCTCGAAATTTGATGAATCAAGCTGAGATTTGACCAAACGTTGATTGAGTTGTTCACGAACAAGTTTGAACGATTATTATCTTTAGTTTACTCGTCTTTTTTATATTGTTTTTTTTAATATTTTTGTTTTTTGAGCATATTGTTTTGACAATAAAACGGTTAGTTCATTATTGTGTAATATATAGAATATTTATGTATACATCTGTAATACATTATTTTTATATATAATAATGTGATCGAGTCTGTTCACAAGCTTTTCGAACCGAACTCGAACTTGAACCGACCCACAACTAGCCGAGCTTCCATTAAACTCTCACTTCATCCTCAATTCATTCACAAAATAAACAAATAGTATTGAGGTTTTCTACCCTTGTTAAGTTGTTTTATATTGCTCAACAAGCTAATATATTTGATTATCAAACATGGACAAATTTTGATCTCTTTAACTTGCACATACCTCAAGCTTATTCAAATTTGTCAATTTGGAATTTACAACTTTAGTATGAAACAAGAAAAGTTGTTTCAAACGTCAATACATGGAGAATGAATTAGGTATACAACATGCTAGATCAACTTACACATTACTAACTTAAGAAACAAGCCAAAAGAGAAAAAAAAAAAAGCATCATCTTCTGTCAGCTCTTACAAAGAATATCTAGATTCCAAAACGCAACTTTAGTAAAAGGCTAAACAGAAAAAAAGAGACAACATTTTAAAAGTGGCTACACAATGTTATGAACACTTTAGTGCTGTACGAAAGGCATATAGTATCCATTTGATGCGTTCGCATTCCTTCATCAGCTGCCTTTATCCATGCAGAAAAACTAACCACAAGAAAAAAACCTCCCTCATTTAGAACTGTCACAGAGGTTTTGGTATAACCAATTAAGACCTTGATAGAGTCCGAGACCTGATATGGCGGAAGCGTTCTGGATATGCCTACAAAGCAAACACGACATCGCTTATTATAATTGATTTTTATTGATATTTAAAATTAACACGGATTTTTACTCATTCACTACTATATTTTTTTCTTGTACAACTATATTATTTTCTCGGTACAAGAAACAAGAAAGCGGAGACTGAGAATGATAGATTGAAAAGTGAAGCTATGTGATAGGGGAGAGAAACACAGAGAACAAACTCCAGATAAGGTAACGATGCAAATGCTAAACTTATTGTGAAACAACTATTTTCAGCAAGTCTAAAAGCTTATTGAGAAACAAGGGGAATATGAAGTTATTTATGCTGTTTAATACAATTTTTTACGGCATTGAAATTTATGATTCTTAAGATGAAGTGAACAAGGACTAACTGTGTAATCTATGAAACAATTACTCGGTCTAAGTAGATCTAGAATGAAAGTTATACCATGTATGATGACGAAGAAGATGTAGCCCAAGCTTGTGAGCAACCTCTGAGACTGGCATAGCATTTGGAAGGTCTTGTTTGTTGGCAAATACTAATACTGCTGCATTACACAGTTCGTCCTGCTACAGTGAAAATAATTTCAAAAATTGTGCTTGTGATAATTATAAATCACCAACAAGAAGATTAAAGTATAATTTTCTCTAACCTCACTGATAATTCTGTGAAGCTGATTACGAGCTTCTATAATTCTTCCTCTGTCAGTGCTGTCTACAACGAAAATGAGCCCCTGGGTGTTCCGATAATAATGTTTCCATAACGCCCGAATCTAAGTAACAGACAGGAACAAATATTGTTAGTCGTGTTCCCTCATTTTGCGACGGAGGATACAGAAAAGCGCACTTCTTGCTCATTTGAAAAGGGAAAAAGAATATTCACCTAACCATTCTCCACAAAAATAAAGAGGTGTATCGACATTCTTACCCTTTGTTTTGTGAATCACAGAAGAGCTAGTAAGGGAATGAATGTCAATATCTCTCTGTGTATTGTGGTATTCAGTTACGTAAATAACTTAAGCTTTAAATCGCAGAAGAATTTATTTTAGAAAAGAAGAGGGGGGAGGGGAGGGATAATAACTATAAAATGGAACAAAAGGACATCCAGTACAGTCTGAATGGAGGAACTTAAAGATTTGGAAAAGTGTACGATGAAGAATGTTCATAAAAGACGGAATTTGTCTACTATTCGTTTTTCCCCTTTTTTGAACTCATTTTTCTACTTAAGAAGGATGGGGAAGGGGAAGAAATGGGCAAGAATCATATCTAGATACCTTCTCTTGTCCACCAAGATCCCACACAGCAAAGTTGAGATTATTGTATTCAACAGTCTCCACATTGAAACCTGATCAAAATAGGACATTAAATTTTAGTTTTTTTCTTCTTCTTGTTACAGAAGAAAGATGCACATAAAATCTTGAACATGAGGAAGAAAAGGCATATCATGAAAATTGAGAAATATATATTGATACTAATTGGTAAGAGAAAATAGACACCCCTGTCCTCCTCTCTCCATTAGAGAGAGAGAGAGAGAGATAGCGGATTAGAGAAGAAGAAAGAGACAGAAATGAGTATGTGATGCATGCTGACAAAAGCTAGAGTTTTGACAGATTAAATACCTATAGTGGGCATTGCCCGTACAACTTGTCCGAGCTTGAGTTTGTAAAGGATCGTTGTCTTTCCAGAAGCATCAAGGCCGACCATCAGTAGCTTTATCTGACGTTTAGAGACGAGCCTCTTCATAAGACGGGAACTGCCTAAGCCCATGGGAGCAATAAAAAGACCCAACAAGGTGGAGAATTCAGAAGATGAAAGATCCAAAACAAGGAAAGAGAAACCTCAAAAGTTCAATGATCATACCTTCACAATCTGCAAGTTATATATACCGGTAAAAGAAAGGCAACAGAATTGGATTCTCTAAAGAAAAGAATATATGTTGACTAGTACTCTGTCTAGGAACTAATAATTAGAAAGGGAACAGAACAAAAGATTTTCTTCACATGGTCTATTTATATATATTAGTATAAACAAAGGTTTTTAATCAGCTATTGATTATTAATTTCATTTTCCCAGCTGAAACAAGCACACAGTTGAAGTTAATAATCAGCCATCATAGCCGCAAAGCTACCGATCACCTGCGTATTCATCTTCAACAGATCACAACAGTATATGAACCATTTTCAGTAATACAGTATGAGACCAACTGTTACTTTATTCTCCCAAGGAACAAACAGTTGGAGGGTACATTTCTCACATGCTTCAGAATATATCTTGCTTCACTGTTCTGGAGAAGCGTAAAGGTTATGGGAAAAGGTAACAAAATAATAGAACTATTCATGCAATGGACCATTATATACAATATAATAGCCAAAAAGACGGTTTAAGATTCAGCAAAATCTTTAAAGCAGATATGTTTACATTAACTCTGTACTTTTTACAAAAAGACGAGTTCTTCTGCTTGAATTGCAGTCAATGAATCCATAATTCAACTGAAAAAATTAGATAAAATAACAAAATTTACAGGGAGCAAGGACAGCTGCTTGCATTTAATCCTTTGAGGCGGACTGGAATATGAAGATAGCAGTCAGAACACCAACCAGTCCGGTGACTGCCAGAGCCACAGTTGGCAACGGGCCTGTGACCCCAAAATTCTGCAGATTAGGTGCAAATTATCAGAGCTAACACTTTGCAGTAGCTACTCATATGAATGAAATGTACTTGACCGTGACAAAAAAACTCGAAACTCACTTGCCAGGCATGGAAAATATATCATTTAACCACACTACCAAATTGAAAACAATTATGATGAATTAAAAAATCTTCAATTGAACATGTAAAAGGTACATCTAAAGACAGCTAGAAACGACAGAAAAACTTAGGAAAGACTTGTGTGGCATAAATATACCGCTAAACACCAAATCACAATGAACTGATAGGCCAGAGCCACAACCTAAAAAGTTAGCTAATGGAGTACAATTACTTTGAACTTATTCAAGAAATTCTAGTGTTACAGAAAATGAAATCAGGAGTGTTGATTAATAGACCGTAAAAGCTTTCAGAAAGGTTCAGCTCCTGTTAGCCAGCTCAGAGAATTTGAAGAATTAGTCAATGTCATGAATCCTTGTTTCACAGATGAAAGGGAAATGACAGCAACCTAGCTAGCTGCCTTAATCTCAACCATAAATTACATCTCTGCTTACCATCATCACTAATTTTTCCTTTATTCTATGTTACTTAATATAGGGACCAAGGGAACTCAGTTAGTGGTTACAATGATGCAGACATGCCAACCTTGTGTCAGGGCTATTTTCTGTTGTAACTGTAGAGAAATATAATCTTTCGAATGAGTTCCACCTTATCCATTACAACCTACATCCCAAATTAATTGAAACATTTTCCTTCTTTGGGTTGTATCTGGATAATAGTTCGAAAATGCGGTTTCGGTCACGATCGTAGTAACTGTCACGGTGATGCGGGAAGGGGGATGATACGGTTGTTGTACCGCCAAGAATCGGCTTAAACCATGAGAAATCCCTACAACCCGCCTAAAATGCGGTTTTTACACCTTTGCGATGTGGGTAATATCGGTTCGGTACTTTTGAAACCTTTACGACACGGGCTATACGATACGATGCGGCCTTGTGTTGATACCATGATCTGGATCATCAAAACATACCTATTTTCCTACATGGAATACGTGTATCTCTCCCCTCATCCAAAAAAGACTAAGTTCCTCATGACTTTCTATCTCTCTCCTCTTCCTTAATTTTTGTGTTAAAACGCAACGTTTCAATTAATTTGGGACAAAAGGAGTACATAAAATAGCGATTGCATCTCCCGTCACATGATAACTATAGGTGCTAGTTTGTTGATCAGGGTTAGTGTCAAGCGGAGAAGGAATCTCAAGCTCAAGTCTATGACACATAAAGTCCACCAATCATCAGGTTAGTGTACACAAGGGAATCAAAGGGCCAACCCTATCGTAGGAAGTGTGACAGGGGAAAATAAAAAAGCCATTATGGCAGCCAATTAATACAGTTACAACTTGATTCCCGAATTCAATGTTGTTCAAATGATGAAAAAAGGACATTGTATAATATGCAGAAAAAGTCGTATTGGGTATAGAGAAAAAAGGAGTGATGAGATGCCAAAAGAATATATATGTTAGAATGAGCCACTCATTTCTGGTGAAGCTAATGTGATGAAAACTGGCACTCTGTACCTCAAGGAGCCCCTTGCCAGTTGATACTTCAACAGTGATTGCCACAGCAAAGCCAACCATTGCAATCCTTCCTAACCATACATCCAAGCCATTCCCCTCATTTGTACTTTGCTCGCACTTTATAGAAGCTGAGTTTGCTTTGGATGCAGGCTTCAATTGAGCAGAGCTTGTCCGTATAACTGCAAAACATTACTAACATAAATTGCCAGCTCAGGACTATTCAATTCAAACTTAAAAAATCTATAACATCTTAATAGACAAACATAGAGTATCAAATATCAATTACTCAAATTAGATACAGTTACAAAATTGGCAAGATACCTTGCAAACACCTGATATCCCTCAAAAAGGGAAGCAGATGCATGTAAAAGTGGTAAATTTTAAACTAGTGCATCCTTTCCCGACTTTTTTAGGGGGCGAGGTACCAGAAAAATGACCAGAATTAATAGCCAAACTACTATATCCAATAACTTGTTTTACTCCTGGTAGTTGTTGTGCTCCCTGTCTTCAATTACCCATTTTCCATAGTGGATTGTTTCAAATGAGTAGCCTAGTTCCTTATTCAGACTAGGTCCACATGATAAAATATTACTATCTAATTCATGGCCCATACCACACTTTCTCCTTTAACTCTGTGAACCTAAATGGGTAGAGCAAAGAGAATACAAAACTTTTCTTTGGTGGGGGGGAGGGGGGGGGGGGTAGAAATGTGAGAAAGGACATAAAATTGCTTGAACCTATTATTTATTAAAGCATCATTCACCATGATGCAGAACTTTAAAGTCACTTTTGTCTTTCATACTCCCTCCTCCATGAACGGATATGGATCATGGATTAAGAGCCGAATTTGGATCATAAGATGAAATGCTCATATAAGCTTACTCCATGAATTTTCAGGTCGATTCTGGCCTTTTCTCATATAGTATGCTACAACAGCAGAATTTCGCTCTACATCAAAAACTCGAACTTATGCATGAATACTTGGCAGCAAGGGATGTCAATGAAAGCACATTCATCATATCTTCATCAGCTAGATAAACTCCACATAATTTGCTTTTATTTCCTATCCCCTAATAACTAATACTTCTTTGATTTGAACATAATTGTCGCATTGTCCAACCAATCATAAGTATAGTATAACGAAATTTCACAATTTTACTTTTTAATAGTTGTCCAGTCCTCTCTCCATCAGATCTGTCACTCACCCATCAAGGTAGCATAAGAGATCCACTCATAGTAGATCAACTACTATGTTAAGATATATGAAAACATTTTTCCGGACACCCCAAAAAGTACTTTAATACATCTATTGATATTTAACAGCAGCAAATCTTGCAAAAGATGCCAACATCTCACATAATATATTCAAAGGCCTCATTTGACCCCCTCCAAGGTCCACTGCTTTCAATTCAGCACATCATTAGTTCATTATCTAACCATTGCTTTCACACAGTCCCTTCCGTTTTTTCCTAAACCCACTTCACTTCAATCTCATAGAGCCTCTCACCTTTCACCATAAACCCTTTTCCCATGGCAAACAACAAAATCAACCTTGAGCTGATCACAGCCATTTCGGGCCTAAAGTTAAGGATAAAAGTTCCTGCTCAACTCCGGTAAAATCGACAGGTCACATAAAATGCATTTCGAGCCACAAAAAATCATGCCTAAATCCCCCAAAATCGTCCGACGTTCAAGCTAAATAGTTATGCTGATTGGTTGATCAGCTCTAATATTTCAACCACATTGCAATTCGATTCTTGGGTTCAAAACTCAAGAGCCTATCACCCTTTGCACCACTTCTTAAACTAAACAAGCAATCCTAATAATTTCACTATCAGACACATTCAATCAATGAGCTCACTACCAAATTGCAAAAACATGAAATTCCCAAATTGATTTCAGAGCAAAACTTAGAACAAACAATAAGAAAAAAGCAACAGAAAAACACACAATAATAATAATTCAATTGTATAATTACCAAGTGGAGAACCCCTGACAAAAGATGTAGCATTTCGAGCAAAACTTGAGGTGGGTAGCCTTGAAATTGTACAAAGTCTTGGAGAATTTGGGTTACATGCATCTGCAGTGACAATTATAAAAGATAATTTTTATAAAAAAAAAAAAATCACACATTTGTGAAAAATCCCATAAAATAATAAATACAGAGGAAGAGAAAAAGGACGAGGAAAAACCATAGATGGAGAGGTTGAAGGAAGCGGATACATGAGAAGCAGACATGTTCTTCCACAAAACAATTGGCTAAACTTTGCTTCACACTTCACCCTGCTTTGCCTCTTGATTTCTATCTTCTAAAAATTTCCTTTTTTCTTCTTCTCTTTCAATTGGCTGATTATCTTCTTCTCAAATTAATCCCACCATTATCCACTGGATGGGAAGATGTACACGTGTTCTGAAAGTTTTCAGGAATATTTTCTCTATTTTCTGGTAGATATAGTTAATAGTTTATTGAAAACCTCGTTATTATTTTTTGTTGATTTTTTTTTTTTAGAGACAACCTTTTAAAAATAGTTTTTGCGAAAGGCAATCTTTTAAATTTTTTTGGACAAGTTTAAATCTTAATGAAATTTTTTTTTGTTGAAAACAACCTTAACCTCATTTCCGACGTTGACTCACCGGATTCCGGTGTTGGCTTGGTTGTTGCAATTACTTGGTGGTTTATTTGATAGCTAGAAATAATGTCACTTTTCGAGACGAAAGTTTCTCTCCATGAAAGATTAGTGTGATGGTGAAAGTTTTTTTTAGTTAATATTAGTAAGGAGGCTAGTATTTGTTTTCCGTTAGTTCATGGTATTGGCTCTTCTCATAAAGAGAAGAGTATTCATTATGGTCAAACCTCTTTTGGGTTCGTCATTAGAAATAGTGTTGGTGGTGTGGTGCTAAGTCTTGGATCCAACCCTTTCTATCTTTGTTGCATAAACTTGGGGATTAGGGAAGGTATTAGATATACTATTTCACTTGGGATTGAGAATTTGATTATTGAAGGCGATAATTTGATTGTTATACAGTCTATCAAAAGGATTTGGACAATTCTTGGGGCTATTTACTCTCTTATTTCAAATGCAAAAGAAGATTTGAAGTTTTTTTAGGACGTCCAGATCCATCATGTGTTCAGAGAGGCTAATTATGTTGCTGATTGGATGACTTATCGAGGACATGCTACTCCAAATCTTACTAACTGGTTCGAGTTACTTGATGTCTCATTTTCTTTGGTCATCCACAATAATGCTTTTATGGTGACCCTTGTCTTGGGACCCTCCCTAGTTATTTCTTTCCTTTAAAAAATAACAATAAAATTATTATTATATTTGTCACTTTATACATTACTTTTGGCTAATCAGAATTAACTTTAATGACACATTAAATGTTTATGTTGTTTAATAATGAAAACTATTTGATTATTGAAGGCGATAATTTGATTGTTATACAGTCTATCAAAAGGATTTGGACAATTCTTGGGGCTATTTACTCTCTTATTTCAAATGCAAAAGAAGATTTGAAGTTTTTTTAGGACGTCCAGATCCATCATGTGTTCAGAGAGGCTAATTATGTTGCTGATTGGATGACTTATCGAGGACATGCTACTCCAAATCTTACTAATGGTTCGAGTTACTTGATGTCTCATTTTCTTTGGTCATCCACAATAATGCTTTTATGGTGACCCTTGTCTTGGGACCCTCCCTAGTTATTTCTTTCCTTTAAAAAATAACAATAAAATTATTATTATATTTGTCACTTTATACATTACTTTTGGCTATCAGAATTAACTTTACTGACACATTAAATGTTTATGTTGTTTAATAATGAAAACTTGACAATTATTTCGAGACTTGTTAAAAGAATTTTTGACAAATAAAATGGGATAAAGCAAGTACTTTCGTGAGATAACACACTACTTACTATGTTGATATGAACATTATTACGTTTATATCTATACTGATTGGGCAAAACTGGTTGGAAGTTAATAAATTTTGTTTTACATCTAAGTAGTTTTGTATTTGTCTCAACTAGTCTATATGCACGTGATGCGTGCGTTAATGTCAAAACTTGTTATTCTATTGTATATCCTATGCGTATTATACTTATGATTACACTTAATATGTGAAAGAATAATAGTTAGACGAATTTAGATATATTAATTCGCTAAAGTTAAAAAAACTAACAAAGGTTGTGTGTGATTTTTATTATATTTTTTTGTGAATAAGTTTTGAATTGAACAAAAAGAATAGACATAATGAGTTAGTTTGACTGAATTAGGGTATGTTCTCCTCGACATAAAACATCCGAATTGAATTAAATTGAATTGAATTAAATTGAATGTAATAAATATATAAATAATATTTAAACAATAATAATATTAATATTAAATAATAATTATAATGATAAGTAATAATAATCAATAATAATAGTATTTTGGATATTTTTAAATGATAGTTATGAATACATAATATTTATAATCATAAATTAATAATATTAATAATAATAATTAATGATAATAATGATAATAATGATAATTAATAATAATTATTTTATATTATTTGTATTAATATATTAATACTTGATGATGATATAATAATAATAATAATATATAAGAAGTAAATTAATATTACTATTTTAATAATTAAATTTAATAATATAATAATATTTAGTAATAAAAATAATGATTGAGTCGGACCGCGCAAAATTGCATCATAAACCGTTTTGACGCGATTTGATTAGTTTATGGGCTAAAAAACGTGGGTTTATTTGTGCTTTTGACCTAAACCATGTTCCTTCTAACAATAATAGTAATAATAATGAGTAAAATTATAAATAAAAAAAAAATATAGAAATAATAATAATAATGATATAAAAATAAATAATAATAATAATAGATTAATTAGTAAAATAAATTAGACCAACATGATAATTATTTTTAACAAAATGGTTATAAAAAGAATGGAGCTCAACTTAACTGGAAATAAGTTGGGGAGAACAGTCCCTTAAATTGTATCAAAGGTTGTGAGTGTTTTAGACTTTTCAGGTGGATATCATGCATATCATATTGTCTTATAAAAAAAGCCTAGATATTTTGTCTAGTTAATTTTTTGATCGAAATATTTGGTGCATATACCATTTTTAACTAGAGCTGAAATGAGAAAGTGTTTTTAAATTGTTTTGTTATTTTTTTACATTCCATTAGATCATTAAAGGTAATTTACGATTTTCAGAGGGGACACTATCTTCCTCCCCTCTTCCCTTATGTAATAGAGATTTAGCTTTGCGGTAAAGATTGGATTGTCTAGAGCTTCTAAGTCATTGAATTCGTTACCTTTGTAATCTTTTCATCAAGTTTACTTGAAAAGGAGGCAGATTTATCCGAGACAAGAACCCGTGTTTTTGGGTACTCCTTTTGCCAAGTGCAATAGTACATTCTTTTAAAGTGACCAATTTGTTGATTGCAACCCTTTCATTTCAATCTCTTTAATAGCAGCATTAAATAAACCATATTTTTTTAAATTTACAGCCAAAATTCAAACTATATTTACGTTTTTTTGAGCTGCAACTTAAAAATATTTGGTTTATTCGAATATGCAATTAAAAAAATCTATACTAATATATTAAAAGGCGTGCGCAAACAAGAAATGGTGCCACGTGGCGCTCTCCCTAAGGGAGTTTTACACCATGTAATCCACAACAATAAAAAAGATTAGAAATTGCATAATATAGGATTTGATCTCAAGACCTCAATAACATATACTAAAGTCTTAACCACTAGACCAAATAACATTTAGTGTTATTATCTTAAATTATAATATTAATAAATGAAAATTTTTCTTACCCGGTGCGTAGTCCGGGCATAATAACTAGTTGAAATAAAAAAGTTGTAGCCTGTAATTTACAAAGTCACTATTTTAAAAGACTGCATTTGGCTAAAAGTGAGATTAATTGGGTGCGCTCGAAAATAAGTATGCAACCAAATTCCACATAAAATTTGAGAGATTAAAGCTAGAGAAATAGCGTGAGATTTCGAGCCATACTTGGCGTGCACAAGCGAGGAGGGTGAAATTCAAGGTTGAACGTAGATGCGAAATCCAAAGTTCAAAGGCGAATTTCCGCGCGAATTCATAAGTTTTTCTCTCTTTCTCTTATACTCTCAAATTGGGTTTATATTTCCTGATTATGTTTTGGATTTCATAGTTGGTTTGAATTGATATTGTTTGGATTGAATTGTTGAATTTATAGTTTGAATTCAAGATTATATGTTGTTAGATACTTGAGTTATATTTGTGTGTATGTTTTAGATTTCAATGTTATGCCTAATTTGTTATCTTATTATGTATTAAGTTGAAATATTTGCTAGTTATATGATTAAGCTTAGTCTAAATTATACAGCAATAAGTAGAACTAGTTTAATTTAGGCTGTAAAGATGGTTTTAAGTTCAAACTAGAATATAACTTAGACTAGTTATTTAGTCATAAAGATATTATATGTTTAGATTAACTAGAAATTAATGAGTTACTTCTAGTTTTATAATGCTTCTAGCTTAATAGTTGTAAGTTGCGAAATAATTGTGGTGATTAGATTAGTTTAGAATAGATGTTCGGCTTAGTTCAATGTTGATTAGAAGTAAGGAAGTATATAGGGGAGTTTGGTTGCTTGAATTCCTACCATTAATCTATCTAATCAAGTAATTGATAATTTTAAACTTAGCTTTCATTTACATAAAAAGAGAAGCTAAGTATTGCTTTTCATGTTATTGAATGTGAAAAGGTCAAGGAGGAGAACTTAGACCAATTCATTAATACAGAAGCATTCTTTAATATATATACATATCTTTCATATTGTGCAATACTCGTTCAGAAAATCATTAATCAATCCAGAAAGCTCTGAAAAATCTTGAAAGAAAAATTACAATCATTATATTTTACATCATAATATGTGACACAGGCACATAGCTATGTGCTTCAAACCATATTCCTTTGGATCCCATAATGTTCTTGTTTTGAGACGGTACAATGATTTTCGAATATCATGTAACAGTTTCCGAATTTTCAGACTTCAAATTTCATTTGAGATCTCCTTTTGAGGAGGAAAGAAATGAAAGAAAAATTATTGGGTTTTTAATTGTATGCTTGATGTATAGCTCCAAATAGGACCTCCAAAACATGTATATCCTGACATCCTGTGGACATTGTAATGGTCTATTCATGAGGAGGATCTCGTGTAGGTTCATAAGGAGAAATTAAATTTGCCAGTGGCAGTACCTTGATCTCATTTTCTGTGTAATCATGTCTTACAACATCACCTAGACCAAGTATTGACTTCTCCATAATGCAAGTAAGATCAAAATCAAGTCCACATCGTGTACATCTGTACTTAATTTCATTCATTCTCCACCTCGAACAAGCAGAGCAACGATAATCACTGCGTATTCTCTTAAGCAACAGTGGATGGGGAGGGTGCAGCGGGTGAAGCAAGTAGAGTGGCAACTGGCTGCACTGAGGGTGCAGGTAGAAGTCACACTCATCACATGTGTACATTCGATTATTGGCCTTCCCTTTGCTTCCACATTGTTCACAATATATTAATGCACTTGGTCTGAGCTTGAGTTCAAGCTCATGTTGGGGGTGCAGGTGTCATGTTAACCTGGTTGGGTGCTGAGCACAAACCTGGTGGAACGTCAAGGTACATGTATCACAGTGATACCGAACACCATCCCCTGCATTTTTGCAATGGTTGCAATTGAAAGGCTGTTGTTTGTACACCGCCTTCAGCAAGTGATTGGGATGGGCAAAAGAATCATCGATGTCCTGGAGGATTCCAAACTTTTCGATGTCTTCAGGGGGCATTTTGTGTAAGAGCCAGGTAATTGGGCTTTCCGCACAAGTCTTATGCAGATCAAAGTTGCATTTGGCACAGTGGTATCTCTTTTCGAGCCCCCTGCAACTACAACCGTCACAGACAAATTTTGCATAGTCTGTATCAGTATAAGTTAGGGGATGGGAGTGCATAAAGTGTTTGATGACTTTTGTTTTTGGGTTATCTTGAGTTGATTTTCTCTCCATTTTTCTTTCCCATTCTCTCTCTTCCTCTAGTTCTTTATCTTTCAGTTTCATTTCATGTCTTTCTCCCCCCCACACCCATGACATATCTCCTCTTATGGTTAATGTTCGGGATCCTTGAACTGCTAAAGATGACAGAAGTATATATAGAGAGGGCAACTCAAGTGAAGAATGGGTATATGTGTATTGTGGCTAATAACAGCCTAGCAGGTGAGCTAGTCCGCAGGAATGCACATCCTTTTCTATCACTACATTGTCTATAATGAAATGTTCTTGATGATGTTTCCACTCCTTTTTTATAATTAGATAATAGGATTTCAACCCTACTGTTGCTGTTCTTCTGCAGTCGGTTATTCCTCTCGTATTTGATAGTCCTAACTCCTACTGTTCCCTTCTGTGGAAAAGTCTTTAAGGCAAGCTGCATTTAGGTCTCTGAAGTCGACACACACTCGTACTTGTCTGTTCTGTTTTTCTTGCATACTGGCAAGATGTTCTAAATAAAAGAAACTTGGGTTGGGAAATTGGATTCCCTTATGAAATGAAAGAAAGCGGCAGCTATGAATTTGTTAAACATTTTGACATAGTTCTGAGATGAAAATTCTTGATCTCTATTATATAAGTCAAGGGGGGCAATGGTGTCCCCTTTGAATTCACATATTCACCCCTCCACAACATAAAACCATTATACACATAAACTTATCAAAAAAAAATTCAACCACATTTCTATTAAACCCAATCAACTCATATAATTGTCAATCACATAAACTTGCCAATAAAAAAGATTCAATCCTATCAAATTTAGATCCAATCAACTAAAAAAATTCGTAATAAAAACTTACCAAAAATTAATATCACAGACAATAAAAAAATATGACATTCTCATTACAAAGACAACTCATATACAAAATTAATCACAAATACGAACTCCAAAAAAATTTTAGTTTTTTCATTACTTGGATATGCAATTTTATCACTTATAGTTACTTTAAAAATGTTTTTAGATACTATTTGTAAGTATTTAAATACTTCTTACTGACCAAATGAAGGTGAACGTAGATATGTATTTTCATAATTGTATTTTTCATTTTCTTTAATACCGAGTAATAATTATGTCTAAAATGTCGTCGCAAGTATAGCGTGCAGAAAAAGCTAGTATGATAGATGTTAACCGCAATCGAGATTTCCATAGTTGATCGATCATTTGATCACCGCTTCTTTATCTCTTTCGTTGAGCTCATACCTTTTTCTTTTGTTGATCGGGTGATAGCAAAGTCAGTGTCTTTTTCACTGAATAAGGTATGAGCTTAAATCCTAAGCTTCTTCTCATTCCATTAAAATTCATGATGAGCCCAAATCAATTTTCTTGCTGATTCAAATAAATAAGTGGCTAAACTCTACTCCACACTTCACCTGATCTTGATGTCTATCTTCTGAAAGTTTCTTTTCTTTCTACTCTTTGTTTTGGCTGGATTATCTTCTCAAATTAACCCATTCCCACCATTATCCACTGGAAGGGAAGATGCACACGTGTTTTGAAAGTTTTCAAGGAATAATTTCTGGTAGATAGAGAAAGAGTTTTATTTAATTGAAGAATAGTCATCTTAGAAGCTTTCATTTACATAAAAAAAACAAGCTAAGTATTCAAGCTCGTCATGTTATTGAAAAGGTTAAGGTGGAGAACTTAGACCAATTCATTGATAAAGAAGCATTCTTTAATATATTCATACTTTCATATTGTGCAATACTGATTTCTGAAGAAAATTCATCATAGTAATCAGAAACTTTCATATTTATATATATATAGAACAAGCTAAGTATTGAAGTTTGTCATGTTATTGTATTGGAAGTGAAAAGGTTGAGGAGTACAACTTAGACCAATTCATTTTAATAGTATATAAGTATATAATACATGTCTTTATTTAAAACCCCATTAACCAATCAAGAAAGCTCTTATTAATCTTGAAAAAAATATTACATTATTCATAGTATTTTACATCATAAGATATGACAGAGCTATGTGCTTCAAACCACAGACGGTACAATGAGTTTCGAATATCTTGTAACAATTTCTGAATTTCCAGACTTCAAATTTTCGTTCAAACATTTAACGAGGAAAAGGTAGAATTGGGTGGTTAACTGTTGGATGCTAGCTTAGATATCTATGACTCCAAGCGCGAGCTTCAAAGCTTTTAATGAAAGCATGTAAACATTATGATCATTACTTGCTGTATAATCAGGATCTCGTATAGAAGCATACGAAGAAGTTAAATTTGCCACTGGCAGTACCTTGATCATATGCTCTGTGTAATTCTGTCTTAGTACATCACCTAGACCAAGTACTGAATTCTCCATGATGCAAGTAAGATCAAAATCAAGTCCGCATCGTGTACAGCTGTACTTACATTCATTTGTCATCCACCTCGAACAAGCACAGCAATGGAAATCACTACGTGATCTCTTGAGCAACAGTGGGTGGGGAGGGTGCAGCGGGTGCAGCAAGTAGAGTGGCAACTGGCTGCACTGAGGGTGCATGTAGAAGACACACTCATAGCATGTGTACATTCGATTATTAGTCTTCCCTTTGTCTCCACATTGCTCACAATGTATTCCCTGTGCAGTTGGCCTGAGCTTGAGTTCAAGCTCATGTTGGGGGTGTAGGTGTGATGTTAACCTGGTTGGGTGCTGAGCACAAACCTGGTGGAACGTCACGTTACATGCATCACAATGATACCGAAGACCATCCCCTACATTATTGCAATGGTCACACCTGAAAGGCTGTTGCTTGTACTCCGCCTTCAGCAAGTGATTGGGATGGGCAAAAGAATCATCGATGTCATGGAGGATCCCAAATTTTTCAATGTCTTTAGGGGGCATTTTGTGTAAGAGCCAGACGATTGGGGTTTCTGCACAAGTCTTGTGCAGATCAAAGTTGCATTGGACGCAATGGTATCTCTTTCCGCTCCCCCTGCAATTACAAACATCACAGACAAATCGCGGATAGTCTGTACCAACATAACTTAGGGGATGGGAGTGCGTAAAGTGATCAATGATCTTTGTTGTTGGGTTATCTTGAGTTGATTTTCTCTCCAATTCTCTTTCCCTTTCCCTTTCTTCCTCAAGTTCCTTGTCTTTCAGTTTCATTAGATGTCTTTCTTTCCCATTCGCCAACAACATATTTCCTGAACCTGTTTGCTTGAAATCGTTAAACTGCTAAAGACACAAGTATATATAGAGACTAGAGAGGGTAACTCAAGTGAAGAATGGCTGAATGGGTATATGTGTAATGTGGCTAATAAGCAGTTAAAGTAGCCTTGCACTCTTTTCTATCCCTATAGATTGTCTACATTGAATTGTTCGTGATTATGTTTTACACTTTTTTTTTTAGTAATTAGATATAGGATTCCATCTCTGACCAATTCAACAAAACTTTTAAAATTCATAGAAAGAGATCATCAGTTCACTTTGCACGTTATTTACTTATGGATGACATATGTATGTTTCTTCTTTTTAAGGTTGTAAATCTAACTTGGTATGCAAATTTCATAGTGCAGATTTAGGGACGTTTTGGTTTGTTCCCTGATTAAAGAACAGGTAAACTAATACCTACTACTACCAAAAAAAAAAGCCTAGGAAAACAGTCATAAAGGGCCTTAGAAATCGTCTCATAACAGCTTTACATCTTTAGGACACTGGTTATGTTGCTCAGTTTCTTTGATTGATTTAAAAGGACACTGGTTTGTTCCCTTGTGCTATCTATAAAGTTGGGCTCTAAACGTAAAAATATTATGCATAGATTGTAAAATTATAAATAATTTATTCTGTACAACATATCAATGTTAAAATATTTTTGACAAAATAAAGCACGGGTTTGACAATATAACTAGAACAAGCATTTAATTTAAGACTTTGGACCCTATAAAAAGCGGGCCATATGGTATTGGTCGCTTTACACGCCCTATTCGACGGTACTGTCTTTAGCCAATATGGACAGCGGAATGAAAAGAGGTCAAGAGACCGGTTTTTACACTCCAAGTCTCTTTAATGCACCCAACCATAGATTTAAATATTTGAATATTTATTTTTAAGAGTAGATGTAAGTAATATTTCACAATGCTTTTAAGCTTCGAATCTACAAGCGTTTAGGAAATGTGAAATTTTTCGAGGGTTGAATATTAGCTTAAATTTATAAATTTCTTTTTAGCTAAAAGGTCGTATACTCCTTTTAATTATAAGTTTTTGGGAAAATAAATCTTGAACTTACTATTGAACTAACTAATAAAAAATGTTGCAGTTTACTTCATAATTGAATAAGCGTCATTAATCTTCTTTTACTTTTTCAACAACTTTACCAAACACTCCTATTTCAAACAACTACTTTAAACGCTAATTGCTGATAACTACTAGCGGACAACTCGTCGCTAACCCAACACCTACAACTACAACAACTAATCACGACTAGAATCTCTAGTTTTGCGAAACATTTCCTTAATTTATATTCTTATTATCTCGAATGAAACTTTAGATTCTTATATCTCAATGGATTATGATTCATCACATGTATAAATCAAAATTTTATTTAAGGCATGTTCGGCAAAAGTAGTTGTTAACTGTCTGTTATTACCTTTTAGCTATTACTTATCAGAGTTTGGATGTGAAAATATCTTTTATGATAATTAGTGTTTGATAAAACTAGCTATAAGTTTTAAAAATAACAAAAATTAATATATTCAATATTCAAAAGTTACTGCAAAAGCTACATGTACCTCAAGATCTAATATTTACCGCTTTTTTAAAACACTAGTTTAAACACCAAAGGTTACTTCAAACACTACTTTACCAAATACAACTTTTCACCATTATTAAAGTTTTGACTTAGTTCAAACACTAAAAGCCACGTCAAAAACTATTGCCAAACACGCCTTTATTACTTCCTCCATGTTTTTAGTTTACAACATAAGTTTAGAATTTGGATGCACGTTATATTAGAAGATCCATGTGATAGAGGAGGAGCGGTATCAAGATATATGGAAAAGTGTCTATATGAGAACTTGAAAAGTATAGAGAAGGAGAGCTCATATTATAGAAAGGAAAAAACTTATTTTGCAACAACATTAATGGAGAACGGCTAATAGCTAAAATTCAGATATCCGGATGACATAAGTACTGGAATGGCGATTTGAATATAGAGTTCGAGTCGCCAAGCTGGAGAATACTTGTTCAAACTTCAGCCTCGCAGTTACTTTCAGTAGGAGATACTATGACTTGGTATCTGACACCTCATTTGAATGTTAACTTTTGACTCCTACTTTAGATAAGTTAATTAAATCAACATGATAACCAATTCCACAGGTTGTCATTGATGTTAATTCAGGTTGTTAGGGTGAGAATATTGGGAGTTTTGAGGGCGAGTCTTGAAGGCGAGTCTTGTGACGAGACTCAACAAGACTGAGCTATATTAATTTTGGGTAAAGCCTTGGAGAGAGTCTTGGGTTGAGTTTTGATATTCAAGACTTTTTCCCAGGACTCTTGCCGTGCAATGGATATTTTGTTGGCCAGTAAAAAAAATGACATGTGTCTTTTTCTTTGTGTAGTGAATTTGAAGAGAGTTTAAGGAATAAAGTATAAAATTGGAACGAGTTTGAAGTTGTAGAATTAAAAATGAGTGGAAAGCTGATGTGACACAATTTGAAATTTGAAGTTGAGTTTGAGGGATAAACTCATCCTTAGTCTATTGTGCTCGAAATTCAAATGTAGTTTCTGGGTCAAATATGAAGGGATTAAAATGATATCGTCATGTATTTGTGTAACAAATCTAGATGACATGAGCTCAATATGTTTTTTGGACTTTTAATCCATTTCCAAATATTTCATAATTTTAAACTTTAATAGCTTACTGAAGAATAGTCAAATTATATAGTAATCAGAAGCTTTCATTTACATAAGAAAACAAGCTTAGTATTGAATAAGCTTGTCATGATGTTGAAAGTGAAAAGGTTGAGGAGTAGAACTTAGATTAATTCATTGATACAGAAGAATTCTTTAATATTTACATATCTTTCATACTGCCGCTATACTTATTTTTTTAAAAAAAAGCATCAACCAATCTAGAAAGCTCTCACAAATCTTGAAGAAAAAAATTACAATCGTAATATTTTACATGTGAAATAGCTGTGCTTCAAATCCCATAATGTTCTTGTTTTGAGATGATACCATAATTTTCGAATATCTTGTGACAGTTTCTGAATTGCCAGACTTCCAAATTTTCATTCAAAAGAGGAAAAAAAATTGACAGCACATGGAGATTGATTGGGTGGTTAATTGGATGCTAGATCTATAACTCCAGACAAGACGTCCAAAGTTTCTACTGAAAGCTCGTAAGCATTGGCATACTTATTTGCTGTATGAGGATTCCGTATAGGTGCATATGAAGAAGTTAAATTTGCAACTGGCAGTAACTTGATTATATTTTCTGTGTAATTCTGTCTTACTACATCACCCAAACCAAGTATTGACTTCTCCATGATGCATGTACGATCAAAATCAAGGCCGCATTGTGTACAGCTGTACCTACATTCATTTGTTATCCACCTCGAACAAGCAGAGCAATGATAATCACTACGTGATCTCTTGAGTAACAGTGGGTGGGGAGGGTGCAGCGGGTGCAGCAAGTAGAGTGGCAACTGGCTGCACTGAGGGTGGACGAAGAAGTTACACTCATAGCATGTGTACATTCGATTATTGGCCTTCCCTTTTCTTGCACATTGTGCACAATTTATGTCTAGTCCACTTGGCCTGAGCTTGAGTTCAAGCTCATGCTGGGGGTGCAGGTGTGATGTTAACCTGGTTGGGTGCTGAGCACAAACCTCGTGAAACGTCTCATTACATGCATCACATTGATACCGAACACCATCCCCTATATTTTTGCAATGGTTGCACCTGAAAGGCTCCTGTTTGTACTCCGCCTTCAGCAAGTGATTGGGATGGGCGAAAGAATCATCAATGTCATGGAGGATCCCAAACTTGTCAATGTCTTCAGGGGGCATTTTGTGTAAGAGCCAGATGATTGGGCTTTCTGCACAAGTCTTGTGCAGATCAAAGTTGCATTGGGCACAGTGGTATCTCTCTGCGCGCCCCTTGCAACTACAAACATCACAGACAAATCGTGCATAGTCTATATCAGCATAACTTAGGGGATGGGAGTGGGTAAAGTGCTCGATGATCTTTGTTGTTGGGTTATCTTGAGCTGATTTTCTCTCCAATTCTCTTTCCCTTTCCCTCTCCTCCTCTAGTTCTTTGTCTTTCAGTTTTAGTAGGTGTCTTTCTCTCCCACCCGCCCACAACATATTTCCCCTTACTGTTATGCTTGAGGCCGTTGAACTGCTAAAGATGACAGAAGTATATATAGAGAAGGTAACTCAAGTGAAGAATGGGTATATGTGTAATGTGGCTATTAAGCAGTCTGCTTATTCCCTCTTTGTTCTGATGATTTTTCCACTTTTTTTTTCTTCTAATAATTGGATATAGTTTGCCAACTTTGACCAATTCAATAAAACTTTTGGAAGTCATAGTTTACACTACACGACTCCGACATAGTTATACTCCATATATATATAATCTTCTTATTGTTTAATGGTAAGGAGAAGGACTCTGTCTACATCTCAAGCCTCACAGTTTTTTGGTCTGATTTGTTTTCTTTTATTTTTCTTTTTATGAGCAATGTCGTGTGTGTTTTAATGTAGATATGTTCCCAAATGTATTGCATAAAATATCTTTAATAAAAAGATAATATGATCTTTGGTGATGAGACTTAGGTTGCAACCTGATGGTTTATGTTGAGTTTGCATCCATAATAAAACCATCTCAAATTCAAATGTCTAAGATTTAGAGTGTAGTGAATTACTATGTGGATGATCATCATGTATTGATGCAATGATGTTTTCTGTTTATTTGTGAAGTGAATTATGATTGTGGGAAGAAATGAATTAGGCCTTGTTTAGTTGACAAAACACAATTTTACACTTCCTAAAAATTTCAAATACATGGAAAAAATAATTTCCTAGGAAGTATGACTTCCTATATACAACCAAACAAGGCCTTAGTATGTAGATTGTCGTGTACAGAAGAATAATCATTGTAATTAGAAGCTTTCATTTGGGCAAAAAAAATACAAGTATTGAAGCTTGTCATGTTATTGTATTAAAGTTGAGTAGAACTAAGTCCAACTTGTTGATACAGAAGCATTCTTTAATATACAATTATACACATATCTTTCATATTGTGTGATACTGATTTACAAAACCATTAACCAATCCAGAAAGCTCTCACAAATAGTCTTGAAGAAATTACAATCATTATTATGTAACAGTTTCTGAATTTCCAGACTTCATATTGTCATTCGAACATTTCCTTTAACGGGGAAGGAATAGCAAGAACATGGAGATCAATTGGATCATGAATCTATATTTTCCGATATGATCTGAAGAATATTTGCTGGAAGCAGGTAGATATTACTATCATTACTTGATATAGGAGGATCTCGTATAGGTGCATATGAAGTTAAATTTGCTACTGGAAGTACCTTGATCATATTCTCTGTGTAACTCTGTCTTACTTCATCACCCAGACCAAGTATTGACTTCTCCATGATGCAAGTACGATCAAAATCAAGTCCACATCGTGTGCAACTGTACTTAGATTGATTTGTCATCCAATTTGAACAAGCAGAGCAACGATAATCACTGCATGATCTCTTAAGAATTAGTGGATGTGGAGGGTGTAGCGGGTGAAGCAAGTAGAGTGGCAACTGGCTGCACTGAGGGTGCATATAGAAGTCACACTCTTTGCACATATACATTCGATTGTTCTTGGCCTTCCCTTTGCTTCCACATAGTTCACAACTTTTTCCCTGTGGCCTGAGCTTGAGTTCAAGTTCGTGCTGGGGGTGCAGGTATGATGATAACCTGGTTGGGTGCTGAGCACAAACCTGGTGGAACATTAAATCACATGCATCACAATAATACCTTAGACCATCCCCTACATTTTTGCAATGGTTGCATCTGAAAGGCCGCTGTTTGTACTCTGCAATCACCAAGTGATGGGGATGGGCAAAAGTATCAACGATGTCATGGAGGATCCCAAACTTCTCAATCTCTTCAGGGGGCATCTGGTGTAAGAGCCAGATGATGGGGCTCTGCGCGCAAATCTTGTGCAGATCGAAGTTGCATTGGGCACAATGGTATCTCTTTCCACGCCCCTTGCAGTTACAAACATTACACACAAACTGTTTATAGTCTAAGACAAGATAAATCAGAGGATGGTGGTGTGAAAAGTGCTTAATGATCTCTGTTGTTGGGCTATCTTGAGTTATATTTTCCTCCAATTCTCTTTCCCTTTCTCTTTCCTCCTCTAATTCTTTGTCTCTCAGTTTCATTAGATGTCTTTCTCCCCCGCCCACGCACAACATGCCTCCCCTTTTGTTGTGTCCGGGATTGTCGAACTATTGAATATGACTGAAGTATATATAGAAAGGGATTGTGGAATAACTCAAGTGAAGAATAGGTATATGAGGCTAATAAGCAGTTGAAGTAGCTCTGCACATACCTTTTCTTTCCCTGGATTGTGTACATTGATTAGTTCTTGATGATATTTCCACTCTTTCATGCTTCTTTTTTAATAGTTAGATATACATATAGGATATAAACTCTGACCAAATCATCAAAACTTCTAAATATCATAAGAAAGAGATCATCACTTCATTCTGCACATTATTAACTTATGGATGACAGGTTTTTATGTTTTCTTCTTTTTTCAGGTTGTGGATTTAACTTGGTATGCTGACTTTTATGTTTAGGGAAAGCAAAGGAATCCCTGACTAGTTTGTCTAAAATTAGAATCAGCTGTCAACATTATCTGGATTCTGATTTGGTATTAAGGAACAAATAGAGGCAAAAGTACGTTTAAATAAATGTGAATCTGAATATGTAATTGCTTTTACAAAACTTATTTTATTTTCAAAATTATTGGTTTTTTTATTGACCCTATAATGGTACTGTCCAATAATGACCCTATCCAATAAATCCCTGTCTAATAACAACCCTTTAAATTTGATCCTAACCCTTTAACCATTGAGCTACCCTATTAAATAACCAGGTCTACTTATAACCGGTTTATAAGGTAAGATTTTTAAACATTTACCATTTTCGAACACTTGCAGCAAGTGACAAATATCTATAAATTGGGACTAACGTTTAAAAATCTTACCTTTTAGATCGATTATAAGTAAGTCATGACCTATAAAAATCAAAAGATGGTAAATTTGAGACTTGAGAATAATCCATAGTTGGGACTTGTAAAAGAAAATTGGTTACAGTTGAACCCCTCTTGTTAATTTTTCCTAATTTAAAATTAGGCAACATTTTAGAATATTACGAAGATAACTGCTCACCTTTTTTTTTTTGGAAAGGAGATAACTGCTCACCTTATGAATATAGTAATAAGTTTAATCTATTTTATTGACCAATTCAATCTATCTGGAAATCAGATTAATCTATTCAATAATTACATTATTTAATCAAGTTAGTGACTAGTTTAATTCATATAATGATTAGTTTTCCCCTCAAAAAAAATAAAAATATAATGATTAGTTTAATCTATTCGTTAAGATTGCCGAATATTTTTAATTGTCTGTTGTAGTTTGAAATTGAAAGAAAAACAAGTGAAGGAGGAGAGAAGAGACGACTAAAATATTGTGCGAGATGTTTAAGGATATTGTTGGGTTAGAGTGATGTACAATGAAATTGTTAAAAGAACTTAGATTTGAGTTTGTCTAATTTTATGTCTATGTTAATACTCACACCGTTTTCTTTTAATTATTACACTAACACTATTCACTCATGTCAATGCAAAACATTGAAAACATATATCTTTAAAAAGTACATATTAATAAAATACATGTCAAAGACGAATTTAACAAGACCGTGCGTGACTATACTTTATTCACGTACAAATCACAAACAATGGTCAAAGTGAAATATGTGAATTATACAAAATGTCAAACTGTAACAATTAAAAGAAAAAGGTTGTAGTAGTTTATGAAACAAAAAGAGGCAATGAGAATCAAGATCTTTGGTAAACAACGCCTAGATGGCCATAAATTGTTCAGTGGAGTCCTCTAAAGGTTCAGTCATATTCGGGTCTACTTTATTTTCGGGTTGGGGTCATATTTGGGTCTATTTTATTTTCCGGTCGGTCGGGTTATTCAGGTCATTATTTTCGGGTGGAAACCGGGTCTCGGGTCGGGTTAACGTGTACGAGTCTATTTTGCCGGCTATAGTGGTCGTGTTACCCAGGTTGGTTGCCAAGAGTCCTAGTGTACGTAACGGGACAAATTCAACTTTAGGGCAATGTTTATTCACTCCACGACTATTCAGATAAGTTGTTCCGATTAATCTACGAGTTTTAGTTAATACAGCAATATCAAAAGATGGAAAAATGTCTATATTATATGATAACTTGGCATCCAGACTAAAATCCTGGTATCCAGATGACATAAGTGGAAAGGCGACTTGCATATAGAGTTTGAGTAACCAAGCTGGAGAATACTTGTTCAAACTTCAGCCTGCCTGTTCCTTTCAGTACGAGATATATGACTTGGTATCTGACACCTCATATTTGAATGTTAACTTCTGACTCTTACTATAGATAAGTTAATAAAATCAACATGACAAGCAATTCCACAAGTTCTCATTGGTATTAGCATATGTGCTCAAATGTAGAATCTGGGTCAAATTTGAAGGGATTAGAGTGATATTGACATGTATTTGTGTAACACACACAGATGCCCTCAATGTGTTTTGGACTTTTAATCCATTTTCAACCATTTCATAATTTTAAACTATCATAGCTAGCTAGCTGAAGAATAGTCACCATAGTAATTAGAAGCTATGTATTAAAAAAAGAAAACATGAAAGAAACATAAAAAACAAGCTATGTATTGCTTGACTGCTTGTTATGTTATCGAAAGCGAAAAAGTTGAGGAGGAGAACTTAGACCAAGTCATTAATACAGAAGCATTCTTTAATATATATACATATCTTTCATATTGTGTAATACTGATTTTAAAAACCACTAATCAATCCAGAAAGCTCTAACAAATCTTGAAAAAAATAGAATCAGTATTTTACATCATAAGATAGAGGATGCAGCTATGTGCTTCCAATGATATTCCTTAATCCTTCGCATCTCATAATGTTCTTGTTTTGAGATGGTACCATGATTTTCGAATATCATGCAACAGTTTCTGAATTTTAAGACATTCAAACTTTTCTAACAAGGAATAGAATAGAAAGCACATGGAGATTAACCGGGTGGTTAATTGGATGCTTACTCTCTAGGTCTAAACAGGACCTCCATAACATCTAATGGATGATTGTGGGCATTGTAATAATCTATTGGTGAAGGGGGATCTCGTTTAGGTGCGTATGAAGAAGTTAAATTTGCCACTGGCAGCATCTTGATCATATTTTCTGTGTAATTGTGTCTTACTACATCACCTAGACCAAGTATTGACTTCTCCATGATGCAAGTAAGATCAAACTCAAGTGCACATCGTGTACAGCTATACTTACATTCATCAGTCTTCCATCTCGAACATGCAGAGCAACGATAATCACTGCGTGATCTCTTAAGCAACAGTGGATGGGGAGGGTGTAGCGGGTGAAGCAAGTAGAGTGGCAACTGGCTGCACTGAGGGTGCACGAAAAAGTTACACTCATAGCATGTGTACACTCTATTGTTGCTGGCCTTCCCTTTGTTTCCACATAGTTCACAATGTATTCCCTGTGCACTTGGCCTGAGCTTCAGTTCAAGCTCATGCTGGGGGTGCAGGTGTGATGCTAACCTGGTTGGGTGCTGAGCACAAACCTCGTGGAACGTCACATTACATGCATCACAGTGATACCTAAGACCATCCCCTACATTGTTGCAATGGTTGCAGCTGAAAGGATGATGTCTGTACTCCGCCTTCAGCAAGTGATTGGGATGAGCGAAAGAATCATCGATGTCATGGAGGATCCCAAACTTTTCTATGTCTTCAGGGGGCATCTTGTGTAAGAGCCAGACGATTGGGCTTTCCGCACAAGTCTTGTGCAGATCAAAGTCGCATTGGGCACAGTGGTATCTCTTTCCGCGCCCCTTGCAATTACAAACGTCACAGACAAATCGTGCATAGTCTGTATCAATACAAATCAGGGGATGGGTGTGTGTAAAGTGCTTAATGATCTTTGTTGTTGGGCGATCTTGAGTTGATTTTCCCTCCATTTTTATTTCCCTTTCTCTCTCTTCCTCCAATTCCTTGTCTTTCAGTTTCATTAGATGTCTTTCTCCCCCACCTATCCAAGACATATTTCCCCTTATTATTGTTATGTTTGGGATCCTTGAACTGCCAAAAATGACAAAAGTATAGAGAAGGTAACTCAAGTGAACAATGGGTATATGTGTAATATGTCTAATAGCAAGTAAAATAGCCACGCATATCCTTTTATATCCCTACATTGTCCAAGTTGAATTATTCTTGATGATGTTCCACTCTTTTTTTATAATTAGATATAGGATTTCAATTTTGACCCATTCAACAAATCTTTTAAAAATCATAGAAAAACATTAGTAGTGAGTTCAATCTGCAAGTTATTTACTTATTGATGAGTGATGACACACCGTGTTGTTTTTTCTTGATCATTGTTACATGGAACACAAACGTTCCAAAACGTGGTATGGATACAGGAACGCGGAACGCAACCTCTAGAGTAAACCAGATGGACTCCTAGGCCACGTACAACGTTCCCGGTAGCAATGTTCTTAATTCAGCAGCTTGTTGCATGTTGTTGTTGATTGATCATCACTTCTTCTTCATCTCTTTTGTTCCGCTCATTCAGTTTTCTTTTGTTGATTGGGTGATAGCAATAAAGTCGGTGTCTTTTTCATTGATTAAGGTATGAGCTTAAATACTAAGCTTCTTCTTTACTTTAATTCATGATAACCCAAATCAATTTTCCTGCTGATTCAAATAAATCTGTGGGATTATATTTTGATAATATTTGAAAATTTCTTAGTTTGCAATTATGCTCGGAAGTTGCAAATAATCTTGCAATATCTATTAGTGTGATAAGCAATGCACATCAATAATCACTTGATTGTTTGAATAAAAACTAGCGGTTGGCCCGCACGGCCCCCAAATTTATTTACAAAGAATACTAGTCTTACATGCACGCAATGCGTGCGAACGCGTGATAACAAATAAAGTAGAAAAAATAAAATTAATTGGATAGAATAACTATCTTTACATTTTATTTTCTCAAAAAACTAATATTGAGTTTAAATGTCCTACTTTCCCCCCATTTTTTCGTTCAAATGAAATAGTTAGTTATCCCCTTTTTTTGTTTTTTCTTTTTTTCCTTTTTTTATTTTTTGGTGTCCCCCATGTGTTGTCTTATATAATAGAGATTATACAATCTTTATTTTGAAATTTGAAATTTAAGTTAACTTGTAAGAATATAATCAACGTAATCAAGTGGTGTATTATTTAATTACAGCAGTTATAAAAATTTGTTAAGCTTTTTTTATAAAAGGAAATATAAGAGTGCTGAAAGTTAGGACATGCTATTATTAGCATTAGCTTAATGAGTATTAATATATACATGTGAATTTAATTTAAATAAAAATTACTCCCTCCGTCCCATAATATAAGTCCCCTTTTCTTTTAAAGTGTCCCAAAATATAAGTCTTGTTTCTATTTTCAATCAATAATTATACCCAAATTACCCTCATGAAAATAATTTAACAAAAAATTTCAGCTTCCAATGCACCATTATTAATGATAAAATAGAATCTCATAACCCATTAAACTCCTCTACACATTAAACTATGCAATATTAATGTTAGGTTTTTATTTTTTGTTAAAAAGAAAAAAACAATGTAGTTTCCCAATAAAAATGAATCTTTTTATTTAAATAAAACAAAATTCTAGTTTATCAAGACTTATATTATGAGACGGAGGGAATATTTCTTTTCTATAAACTAAATTATATAAAAATGCTTTTTCATGAAATATTCACAAAATATTAGAGCTCAGATAAAACCCTTAATTAAAAAAAGAAAAACTGTTTTAAATATTTTTAAAAAATTGATCTTTCAAAAGTTAAAAGAGTAATTGCTCTTAAAAATAGGGATCAGATGGTAAAAATTTGGATGCCCAATTGTCGTAACCAGGCTGGGGCGGGCATCCATATCGCATTTCAAAATTGCGATTAATGACCACTCCTCATATCCCATTAACTGCCTGAAGGATCATACTTTTGGATACGCTGGGCTTCACGTTATAATCCAGCTTACCAGTTGATATCGTGTATCATCAAGCGATGTGGGAGAAACGGTTAATAAGTCTTCGCTTTGCTTGGCTCTTTCAGTCTTCTTAACTTGTTATTTATATATCCTCTACCTATTTCTACTTCACTTTTTAAGGATAAGCATCCAGCTAATATTCAAGATACATATTGTAAATTATATTCTGATTAGTTGATATATTCGTTAGTTGTTAAGATTAGTCAGAGACTTAGTTCAATTATCACTAGCCTCACATGCACGCAATGCGTACGATAGCGTGTGATAGCATATGAAGTAGAAAATGAAATTAATTAAGTAGAAAAACTGTCTTTAAATTTTGTTTTCTAAAAAAAAAAATGATGTTTAGTTTAAATGTCCTACAAAACAGTTAGTTATCTCTTTATTTATTTTTTCTTTTATTCCTTTTTCTATATTTTGGTGTGCCCCATGTATTGCCTTATATAATAGAGATTAATATATACATATGAATTTAATTGTTTTAAAAATAGAAATGTTAGTTTGTTTGTAAATATTTTTTTCACAAAGTTCAACATGAGGTTGTAGAATAGTTGGTTAGTGCATTTGTATCTCAAATTAGAGGTTATGGTTTCAAGCCTTAAGACAGAGAGAACGTGTGGCAAAATGAACTTTTTTTGCCTAGGGTTTTAAATATATATAGCTTACTTTATCAATAAAACTATGTTTTCTAATACTTAATTTTGGTACTCCCTCTGGTTTTTTTTTATATCTTTTTCACTTATAATCTTCACACTATTCATACTTAAGGCCTGTTCTCCCCAGTTTATTTTCAGTTCAGCCCAGTTAGTTCTGTTCAGTTCAGTTTAGCTCAGTTCAGTTCAATTCAGCTCCATTCTTTTATAACCATTTTGTTAAATATTATTATTATGTTGGTCTAATCTATTTTACTAATTACTCTTATTATTATTTATTTATTTTTATATCATTATTATTCAGTATTATTATTAGAATTTTTTCCTTGGATAATGCAAAAGTGGGTTTTAATTCTCAAAATATGCCCAAAAAAATAAAAATTCCCTGCGTACCGTCCACGTAGGACGACACGCAAAATTTTTTTGTTTTTTTGTTTATCCCACGAAAACCGCTACTCAGAGTAGCGGTTTATAAATATAAACCGCTGTCTCAAGTAGCGGTTTACCTGGGCAAAATATTACAAGCACAACTTGATTAATGAATCGCTACTTGAAGTAGCGGTTTACACACAACAACAACAACAACAACAACAACAAAAATTTTTTTTTTTGTAAACCGCTACTTCAAGTAGCGGTTTACTTAAGTTGAAAAAAAAAATTCTCGGCACTTATAAACTGCTACTTCAAGTAGCGGTTTTACTTAAGTTGGAAAAAAAAATAATCTCGCGTGTCGTCCTACATGGACGATTGGACGGTATGCAGGGAATTTTTATTTTTTTGGGCATATTTTGGAAATTAAAACCCACTTTTGCATTATCCAAGGAAAAAATTCATTATTATTATTATTATTGTTATTATTATTATTTCTATATATTATTTTGTTTATTATAGCTTTACTCATTATTACTATTATTTTTATTATTAGGAGGAACATGATTTAGGTCAAAAATACAAATAAACCCACGTTTTTTAGTCCATAAACCAATCAAATCGCGTCAAAATGATTTATGATGCAATTATGCGCGGTCCGACCCAATCATTATTTTTATTACTAAATATTATTATATTATTAAATCTAATTATTGAAATAGTAATACTCCCTCTGTTTTTTTTTATCTTTCTCACTTGGAATCTTGACACTATTCATATTTAGAAAGAATCTTCTCAAATGTTCTCAAGTTATAAGAAAAAACATAGTCATGTGGGATCTTGTTTGATTCGTCTCAATTAGTACTTTATTAATATTCAATCGTTATAATTTTTACTAATATATAATGAGAGATATTTAAGTTTAAAAACGTGTATTGGAAGACGCGCATAGAAAAGTGAGAATGATAAAAAAAAACAGAGGGAGTATTAATTACTCCCTCTGTATTTTTTTATCTTTCCCACTTAGAATCTTGACACTATTCACAATTAGAGAGAATCTTTTAGATTTTTCTCAATATATAAGAAAAAATATAGTCATGTGGGGTCTTGTTTGATTCGTCTCAATGAGTACTTTATTAATATTTAATTATTATAATTTTTACTAATATATAATGAAAGATATTTAATGTGGAATAAGTGCATTGGCAAACGTGTAAAGTCAAAGTAGGAAAGATAAAAAAATACAGAGGGAGTACTTCTTAGATATTATTGTTATTATATAATCATCATCAAGTATTAATATATTAATACAAATAATATAAAATAATTATTATTAATTATCATTATTATCATCAATTGTTATTATTATTATTATATGATTATTAATATTATTTATTATAACTATCATTTAAAAATATCCAAAATATTATTATTATTCATTTTTATTACTTATCATTATAATTATTATTTAATATTCATATTATTATGGTTTAAATATTATTTATATATCTATTGCATTCAATTTAATTCAATTCAGTTTAATTCAGTTCAGTTCAATTAAGTTGTTTTATGCCGAAGAGAGCAATACCTTAGAGAGAATCTTTTCAACTTTTTAAAAATTTATAAGAAAAAATATAGTCATGTGGGATCTTATTTGATTCATCTCAATTAGTACTTTATTAATATTCAATCGTTATAATTTTTACGAATATAGTCATGTGTGGCCTTGACCTTGCAATGAGAATGAGTATAACTAATTTGCAGGTTCAATGGATAACCAAGCAACAATTATAGCTCTACAAAATAATGAAGCTTATGGATGCAAAAAGTTCATAGGTGACACCAGTTGGAATGTTAAAGTCATTCATTGTTATCGTGAAGGAGATAGAGTAGCAGATTGGTTGGTCAATCAAGGAGTAGTTCAAAACAACAAAATAGAGTTGATTCAAGTCCCCCCTAAGTTTAGACCGTATTTTGTACGAGGATGTTGTGGGTAGCTTTACCTCGCTTCATTGCTCCCTAGTCTTTTAGTAGGTTGTTTGGTTTTTATTTTTAGTTTGTAGTTTGTAGTCTGTCTGTTGCTGTTTCATTTCTATTGTTTTTGAGGTCTTCCTCTCACTTTGCATAAAAACAAAATATTCACTAGCAAGTAGTTATGAATTACTAAAATAACATATTTATTATCTCTATAATATTTCTTACGTATTTAGTAATCGTGTCTAAGGTTACAACTACTATAGACACATAGTCGTGTCTCCCTATCTAAGGATTCAATGATTAAACATACCGTTATATTAGTTAGTGCGACTCAATAGAAGAGCAATATAAAGAACCACTCCAAAATTATGTTTCCAAATGATATTCTAAAGCCCAATTAATTATTCATGATAATTAATTGTATTTGAGTCCAATTCTTTTAAAAGCCCAATTAATTGATAATTAATTGATTTGTTTTGATAAATGAATATTTTCAGAAGATATTTTTTATAAGTTAAAATCAGATTTTATCCCGTAAAATCATATTTCTGAGATTAAAGGATAAAAAAAAATCTTTTAAACGCGTTTTGAATAAAGCTGGTGAAGGCACATCATGCGCAAGTCTGCCCACCTGTGTCAGGTGCGCTAATCTGCACATGACACGTGGATTCCTGACTCATTCAGAGTCTTGCGTCTAGCGCAGTTCTCTGCGTGAGTCGCGGAGTTTCTTTCTTATCTTTTTCAAAATGCATGCCACGTGTACGCTTTTTACTAGGCATGCCGCGTCATGAGCACGAGGCACAATGTTGTTCTGCCTACAAATACTCCTGATTTCCCTAATCAAACGGGGATTTTGATTACATCTTTACGAATACAGAAAATTCTCTCGAATACTCACGAATACACTTCGACTTCTGAAATACTCGAACACTCTAATACTTTTAATCTATTCCTAATCACGCTGCGTTCTTGGTTCCACGATTGCTCTGCCTAAAGATCGTTACGCTCTTCAATCTAAACCGCATAGGTATAATCCTGAGGATCCTTAAATAAATTCTTTATTTTTATATTGAAGTTACTAATTGTTTCTTTCATGATGTAGATCTTTAATATAAAAATTGGTCTTTGTATATTCTAATCTTTTTTCTATGCTTTATTTCATATTATATTTATTCACGCCTTTTGTATATTATTATATGCCTGCATAATCATTATATGCATATTATATGATTGTTCTGCATGATTGTTATCACCCACATGTTATTATTGCTAAATAAGACCTAAAAAATTATTCTAACATTAATCAGATTAATTTGGACAATCTGCTAGGTTTCCTGTAATATTGATTGCCTAAATAACATGTCTAAAAAAGTCTTTTCATGTGTTTCCTGAACCAATCTAGACTAAGTATTTTTAGGGTGTTTAAAATATTATATGATTATTCTTTGGCATAAAATCTGTGATGAATCGATTATTTAGTAAAGGTAAGCAATAGGCAATATAGTTGCTGACTATGTTGTACCCTCACCAGTCACCCCCAAACTCAGTCTTTGGTTCACTTTGACCATCTACGGAGTCATGACGGGGAAATCTACGGAGTCCCTAATTTGTCACTACAGTTTCCCAATATTCAATTAGGTTTATGATTCTTCCTAAAAAGAATTGTTGGCAACTTCTTTCAAAACAAATTTCAATAAAACCTTAACAATGGGATAGTCAAATATAATATGCGCTTATCCCGCATATAGGCGAAATAAAAACATGCCTAAAACTACGAATTCATATAGAGAAGTATTCTCAGGGCATTGCAACTTGCAAGCTATACATGGTGGCCAATGGGCCGGAGCGCGGTGGTTGTTGTGGATGAAGGGAAGAGAGAAAAAACAATGGTTCGATTTTATAAGGAGAGAGTGAGCTCATATGTTGGTTTCTACTTTCTAGACTCATAGCTAACACAACACATGACTGCCTGCCTTTAACCAGCCACATGGATTCACTAGAGTATTATTTTTTTAGACTTTGACAACTATTATTTCTAGATATAATTATGTTAGATTTTTTTTCCTTAAACAAAATTTTGTTAATAATTTTGCAAAAATTGACAAGAATAGTTGCAATTATGGATGATCACTAATCCGTCATTTTCAGTCCCAACTTTGGATTATTATTCACTGGTTTCAACTTTAGGGTATTGTTTACAAAAAGGGTCTCGATAGGTTGGCTACCAATTTAACTGATTAATTTTTTTTGCAATATTTTTTGCTGGTTTTCCCTTTTTTTTCCTCCTTTTTCTCTCTCCTCCCTCCTTCCTCCCCTGCCAACCTTGCTTAGTTGCTTGTCCCCCCCACCCCTACCCGCACCTGAAACCCCCCTCCTTTCATACCCCTGAAACTATAAAAAAAAAACTTCGATTAACATTGTACATTGTTGTCCGTTACTGTATTTCTCTTTATTCTTTGTTGTTGCACTTGTGTTGCTTCTCACTCCTTTGTATTTTGCTTGTTGTCATGACTACTGCACACTACTCTTGCCGCCGCCGCCGCCAATAATGCAACACCATTATTGCAGCCATTTTGTCGCGCACTGTTTTGTTCTCTCTCGCACCACCTTGCTGTAACAGTTGTTTGTGGCCTAGCGGTGTCGTTGCACCGTACCATTTCCTAAATACATTGTGTATGAAGATGCACTCACCAATCATATAGAGTGTGAGCATCACCTTTCCTTTTTTTCAATTTCAAGTCATATTGCCTTTTTAAAGTCAATCAAGTAGCTTGGTGGAACAGATGTTACTCTCAAACAGGTATCAATTATCTTGCTCCAATGATTGAGCAACTTGCTTACTACTTTCAAATATTGCAAGTAGGTCCAAAATTACAACCATTGGGGTTGCTTTTATAGTTGGGATTTTTCCTATCAATTTTTCCGACATTTTCTATCACATTATTACTAGATGTAATTTTTTTGAGGGAAATCCTACATGCAATCAATTCAAAAATAACAATTTTGCAAGCATAGCGTGCATTTAAAGTCATTACTCTCTCTATAATTTTTTTTATCTTTCTCACTCATAATTTTAAAACTATTCACAACTAGAGAGAACCTTTTCAATCATCTCTATATACTTCATAAGATAATTTATAGTAACGTGAGCACTTATTTGATTTATTTTGATCGTGATAATTTTTACAAATATATGTAATAAAAGATTTTTAAGGTAGAAAAAAATACATTAACAAATACGCACAACAAAAATAGAAAAGACAAAAATACACAAAAAGAGTATAAAATAATCAAACAATTCAAGTATTATTTCTTTCCCAATTAAAACTCATCAATATTATCTTTTTCTAGTAGGTGATCTACGCAGTGACCATGGGTAAAGCCGTAAAGATATCACTTACAAAAAGTAACCAAGCAATAAAAATGGGGAAAAAAAAAAAAAAAAAATAGGCAAAGGATTATTAAGACCATGTTTTTTTTTTGATCCATATGAGCCACGAAGGCGGTACAAAGTACAAAGAAGGGGAGGGGGTGATTCGAACCTGTGACCTATCGTTCACAGAATCACAGCACCTCAATCTTGACCATTAAGCCAAGACATCCTTGGTATTATTAAGACCATGTGAGCGGGCAAATAATAGTATATTCTCCATGTCCATGTCCAACTCCCATACTTGCTCCCAGTGCTCTCTGTTTCTCTGATGGCGTTTTCTCTCTCCTTCTCAACTCACTACGTGTCGACATCACGCCCATCCAATAAACCGCCAATTATAACTCCATCTTTCACTTCGCCGTTACTTCTCCGGCGAATTTCTCCGGCGACTGAACGTTTTCCGGCGAGATTGAGTTCGAGCTTTTTAGGTGAAAAATGTCGAAGATACTTGTATAGAGAAGGTGTTATTGTTAGAGCTGAAGATAAGGCGAGAAATTCCTCTTCTTCACCGCAACTTCAGGTACAATTCGTGCACTTTGTTATAGTATTTCTGGTTTAATCGTTTAGTTTTTGTGACAAATTGATATAATTGTGATCTTTATTTTGGTTGTTGTTGCATTGAATTTGATTTTTGTACTTTGATTGTTTAATATTAAGAATTTTTGTTTTGATTGTTTGACGTTGTAAACTATGCTACAGGAAACTGGATAATCTTTTAGTTTTGCAGTTAAATATCTTATTTGGCATTTTTAAGGTTCAACTTTAATACTTTATTGGCTTCTAGTAGAAAATAGTCTTTTATTTTGATTTTTCTTGTTGTTAACGGTTTAATCAAGCAATATAATCCACATGTTTATGCTGAATTTTTCTTTCGGATACGTCTACCTTTTGCTTTTCTAATGTATAATGTATAACACATGAATTTGCCTTTTATTTTATTTGTTTTGAAATTGTAATGCACCGTTAAATCATCCATAATGGACAGTAGGATAATATGAACTTTGGAGGTCTCTACAAGCAGGAGGTTAGTCAATGCAAAGGACAAGTAGAGTTATTGTGAAACCTATTCAGAATCACTTGTATTATGTGCTATGTTATTTAGACGCTTCATTTCACCTCAAATAATTATGTCAGATTCTAGATATGGGCATCGGAAATTGATACTTATTCTAGGACCATAAACATTGAAAAAATTCATATAATGGACATCTATGCTAACTGGACTTGTATACTCATGTGTCATGTCTGACACGGGGACGTGTCGAACAGAACATCTTATCTTATTTGAATTTATCTTAAGTGATCAAGTTAAAATAAGTTGAACACAACAGAGCCTAAGTGTCTGTGTCCACGTCCGAGTGTCGAGGATCCACGTGACTAAGATAATGGTCCATTTGAGTTTGTTTGACAGTCTAAAGGACATGTACAAATGTCACCTCAGTCCGAGTGACCGATCTTTGTTTCATCTCAAAGAAACCTGTGATGGATGCCGGGCATATTGGAATAGGTGGTATTGTCATTTGCACATTTTTTTAATGTAAGCCAAAAACATAAAAAATATTGAAGAAATGGTTGGAGTTGGACATGTATGCATGTTGGATTGTTGTAGGGGTGTCCATTTAGCATAACTGCTTGGAAGTTGGAATATATCTTACTTTCAGGTAATTGCTCACTCTTGCGTAGCCATAGATGATGAACTGACACTCCCCAACCATAACATCTTTATGGGACTTATTCTGAGTTGTGTTTACCTTATTAGCGTATTTACCTTATTAGTGTATTTCAGGAGCTTACACCAAAATCAGGAGAATGTGATCCTTTATGTTCAGTTGATGAAACAAGCTCCGAAGATTTAGAAGCCAATTACCAGCCAAAGACTGACTTGCTGAAAGCTCTTGCTATATTTGCTGCTGCTTTGACTGGTGCAGCAGCGATTAGCCATTCCTGGGTTGCTGCTAACCAGGTTCAGTTTTTGTTTTGATGCTTGATATTAGTTGCACTGTTGCAGGCTTTGTGTGTGTTTGTATATATATACACACTATGTTGATGGTTTGAGAATTAGTGAAAATTTGTGATACAGGATCTTGCTATGGCATTGCTATTTGTACTCGGATATGCGGGGATAATATTTGAGGAATCTCTGGCCTTCAACAAGAGTGGAGTAGGATTACTCATGGCTGTCAGCTTGTGGGTCGTTAGAAGCATAGGGGTAATATTTTCCGTCTAATGAAAGCTTGAGCAGTTTGATTGTGGTTACAGTCTTGCTATTCTTAGCACACTCTATGTCAAATGTTATAATAATAGTCGCATGGTTAAATGCTCTAGACTTGGTACTGAGGTACACACTCTCTTTGACATGTTATATGCTAGTTGCAAAGCTAGATTCTTAATAGTTGTTACTAAATAACTGTTGACAGCACCATTTTTCTGATTTGATGTCTTCTCATGGAAGTAGCAAGAGCAATTAGAGTTTCTATGGCAAAGAAGTATCTGCAGCTTGAGATAATGTAGTTGGCAGTGAAAAGCAATGCACATATTGATTCCAAATGTCTTGATTCTAGCGCTTCTCATGAACGACGGGCTAAACAACTGTCCACATAAGCTTCAAAAGAATGATTCGGAGTTCTTGCAGAGTGGAACCATGTACCAGACACGAGATAGATCTTCCAAAGAAAAGGGCTTTTTCGAATAAGCCAATTCATTTGGGACCTTGTAGTCCACTCTTTTTCCTATTCAAAGATCAACCCTTTGTTTCCGTGTTTTCATATCGAGAATCCTTTGCAGATGAAGAGATTATAAAGGGGCGTCTTACTCCCCAAAGGAATACTCCTATATCTCTATTTCAACGCTGGCTTATCACGGATACGCAAGCAAAGCACGTTGAATTGTTGATTAATCGCCAAAGATGGCTTAGAACCAATAGTTCATTCCCGAATGGATCTTTCCGTTCTAATACCAATAGTATTTATCAAATTTGTTCCTATCTAATGAAAGACTATTGGATCAAATGATAAAGATATTGTTGAGAAAAAGATGGCTTTTCCCGGATTAAATGAAATTAGATAGAGAAGATCACTAAGATTTCTTGATCCGCTGCTGAACTTATTCGAGTTCATTTTCGTCTTGATTCCCATTTTCTCATTGAAGTCCAAGATCTTCTTTACGTACGAGTTCGTTTTCATCTTGATTCCCATTCTCTAATTCAAATCCAAGATCTTCTCTACTTATTTGTTCATGTTCGTCTTGATTCCCATTCTCTAATTCAAAAGATTTTTTTTCATCTAATGGTATAAAAGCATTTTTTTTTCTATTGATAATTTTATTTTCACTAAAATTTTCACTTACATTGTAATTTGAAAAAAGAAGATTAATTGGTATAACCCAAGATTTCAGTTTATATGCATTATGAAATAATAAAAATTCGGAGAAAAACCAAAATTCCAAATTTGATATGGGATGACTTAGTACTTCTTCTTGTACTTGTCATATTTGCTGTGAACTTGTACGACTGTATTTGTTTCATTTTCAGTTTTTTTTGCATATTGGACATAAATCCTTTATGGCCTTTTAGATTTTAGCACCTCTTTCAAAGTAAGAGTCATAAAATCAGAACTTAGTCCTATTGACACATTAAAAGACCTTTAAGATGTGCTCTAATGTCCCGTCTTTATATTTTGTAGGCTCCATCTACCGAGGTAGCTATGTCAGAGCTAGAGCATGCCACTGCTGAAGTTAGTCAGATTGTGTTCTTTCTACTAGGTGCAATGACAATTGTTGAAATAGTTGATGCTCATCAAGGATTTAAGCTTGTTACTGAGAATATAACGACGCGTAAACCGCGCACTCTCCTATGGGTGGTAAGTATTGTACTTAATCTTAGCTCAAAACCATTGTGCATTTCCAATGCCTAAAAAGGAAATTCCAATTATCATAGATAGCATTTTATCAAATTTTCAGCTACATAGGTTACAATGTATGGTGGAGGTTTAATCCTCTCCCTTCACATGACCTGAAAGTATGGTTTTTAGTCGACTACTGAGTTAGTGGTTGGCAGAAGCTATGCTTTTGTATTTTGCATCCTCTTTTTTCTATGGTAGACTTACATGCATCTGAGCAATTCTTTTGTTGCTGAACTTTCTTCTATTGAGTGTGTATTATTTTGCTTGTGATGACAACTTCTATGAAAGATACAAATGTTGATTGAGATAAAGGGCAACACTTAGTAAAGACTTGTTAAATTTTCAGTCACTACACCGGTAAGTACTAACTTGAATATAGCCCTTGTTCTGTGATCTTGTGAATCTAACAATCCCTGTTCAGACTTCAGACATATGTGATGTGAGAATCTGGAATATCCTCAGAGCCCAGAGGCCGAAGATATTGTTTTGCTTGGTTTTAAATATAGAGTTCTGTATTGGTAGGCTGATCAATACACATTCTACTTTCAAAAGTCGAGGATAAGAAAGTTATTTTCACTTCATTGGTTAATGGACGCATGCCTGCTCTTAATTTGAACATCTATGTGCAGCATGGAGTCCCAGCGCCACCTCACTTGTCACCCTGCAGTTCCTGTGTATTCAATTAAATCATAGAAATATTGGTCTCTGATTCTTTTGTTTGTATCGAATATATGGTACTCACTTGGTGGCTTCAATTTACATTGTAGTATATCATAATAATGTGACGCGTTATATCATAATGATGAAATAGTACCCATTTATCTGTGCAGGTTGGTTTCGTAACCTTTTTCCTGAGTGCGATCCTTGACAACCTGACATCTACAATAGTCATGGTTTCTTTGTTAAGGAAACTAGTTCCTCCATCTGAGTACCGCAAGTAAGCTCCTGGAGTTTTCGAGTGTTTCTATTTTACAGACTCCTGGAGTAAATGTTAGCTTTAGATTTGATGTACTCTTTTTTAGAGAAGTTCAAATATGTGAATTTGAAACTTTGAAATCATAGAAGCTACTCTTCATTTCTTTCCCCACCTATTCAATTCTAAGGAGCTCTACGAGTGTGCTAAATCTTACGAGTATGAAAATGGTAAGTTGCTGGCCATCAAAAAAATTCCAGGAGCAAAAGCTACAAAGATAGGATTTTGAACCTCTATGTCGCAGTCAAAATGAAAAATCAAAATGAAAATGTATTTACTACAACACGAATAACACAATATGAAGCCGTAGAATTCTTATTAAATGACAAGTACCTCACTAGAGAGGAGTTAAAATACTGGAGGTTGAAATGACATAGAAGTAGGTTATTCCGTATAAAGCAACCATAGTGGGGAGGGTGGACCTTTTCTTTCTCATGTTTCTTTCTTGAGGTAGGGTGGGAAGTTGGGAACTGTTTTGCTCATAAGATATAGTACATGTTGAGAAACTAAGCTGATAAAAACTTTCAATTTTCTGCCTCTAGTCTTTACTCATGAAGTCAATTCACAAAAGCTGATGAGAGAAAGATTCCCAAGAGGTTTTCCTTATGTGAAATATATAGAAAAATAAGGGGAGGGGGATTATTCTTTGGTGGTGGGGTGATAAACTGATAACTAGTATTTACTTTTCCCTTCCTTTCCTTGGCAGTGGCTAAGTGGGCCCTAACCTTAGTAGAGAAAAGCTGAGGGGTCAAATGGGCCACCTATTAACTGAATGTCTGGTGAACTGTTGTTTCTGTTCATTGTTCAATCTAGCTTTGTTTCACAATTTGAAACAGCTTGTGCTCTGTACATTTTATATGGAAGTCTAATCTTTCTGTTTAAGCGGGTAGGGAGAAAAAAAAGCTTTGATTCTACTCGTCAGCTATTAGCTCCTGCGGCCTGCCTTAATAATGTGCCATATATAACTCCCTGGCAGGATTCTGGGAGCTGTTGTTGTCATAGCTGCAAATGCTGGGGGTGCTTGGACTCCCATAGGTGATGTCACAACTACCATGCTCTGGATACATGGTCAGATATCCACACTGCCAACCATGAAGGTTTGTCGTGTCATTTGAAGTGATTTTTTTTATGTGCAAGCATATTCTATTGTAGCTAGTGCACTTTACCTGAATGTCGATCTGTATGCCTGTTGATGCTGGCCTGGTGGCTGCTGGTTAAGTTATAATTTGTAGAATTCAGTCAACTTCTGTGTACAAGACCTTTTTTTCTTTTATTATTATGGTAAAGTTATTTGTCAATTGTCAGGCATGTATGTGATTTGGACTCTTCATTTTACCTTATGTACCCATGTTGGACCCTTGACATTCCGACATGGTTATGAATACTTTGACACGTCATGGTGGGCCAAAATCACATAATATTTTTAAAAACAGTCAGGCACTGAGACACATATGGTATCTGATATGGCCATATGGGTACCCAAGTCTGAGGAACATAGTGTCTAGTTACTCTTCCTTGCAGTTGCTCTGTGAAGAGCAGGAAAAACAATATCATGGCTGGAAGTGGGAGATTTTAGATGCTTTGCAGCTATTATTACTTCTATTTATCCTTCATTTCCTGACCAGGTTCTTAAATGTCAAACGTGAGAAAATTAATACATTGTTACTTTGGTGGCTTTCAAGATGATTTAACTTATGCAGAGAGTTAAAGACTAATCAGCGAAATTAGATTGTATGTTTTGGCGGTTAGTGTTGTCAATATGTGGTTCCGCATTCAATCTTGGTCTGGATTTACATCTCAGAAGTTGCAAAAATTATGGCTCTGCATGTCTAACTCTGTTCTCCTCTATAATACAGTCTAGACCATTTAAGACACTTTCTCACTCTTCCTGACATTTCCTTCTAGTTGTAATACAGAATTGGTTTTAATTTCTTGGCATCTATTTCGGGTTTACGTACAGGACTTGATTATACCCTCTGCTGTCTCTTTGGCTGTTCCGCTGGCCCTTATGTCACTTACAAGGTACGTGTCTTATAAAACTAATTGCAGTAGTTTTTATTGGTGGAGCAAAATGTTCCTTAGTTGATGAAACTATTCTTCTTTGCATCACAGTGAAGTTAATGGCAAAGGACCAGAATCTTCCAGTGTCATGGCGTCTGAGCAGATGGCTCCTCGAGGACAGCTTGTTTTTGCAGTGGGTGTTGGTGCATTGATCTTTGTTCCTGTTTTCAAAGCCCTAACTGGTCTGCCTCCATATATGGGTATGCTTTTAGGACTTGGTGTTCTCTGGCTAT
Source organism: Beta vulgaris subsp. vulgaris (assembly GCF_026745355.1). Classification (NCBI taxonomy): domain Eukaryota; kingdom Viridiplantae; phylum Streptophyta; class Magnoliopsida; order Caryophyllales; family Amaranthaceae; genus Beta; species Beta vulgaris. The sequence continues at coordinate 55,343,661 of NC_079210.1, read as the reverse complement.
TAACAGATGCCATTCACTATGGTGAATCTGAAAGGCAGAGACTGAAAGTACCTCAAGCCTTGTCTCGAATCGATACTCAAGGGGCTCTTTTTTTCCTGGGGATTCTTTTGTCTGTTAGCAGGTAACACCAGATCCATTTGTATTAGCGTTTGCATATCCAGTTGGACTTTGTTATTCACGTTTGTCTTCCCTTCCTTTGGGCAGTCTTATAGTTCTACATATGCTTCATTTGACATGCTTTCTTTCCTTTTTCCTTTTGATGGGAGGGGGTGGGGGAAGAATATGAAGATTACAATTTCCTGAAATCCCGATGGATTACGATGATAACGTTGCATGTATTAACGGCTTGCTGTAATTGCTATTATATACTTGGGTGTACCTAGCTCTAGATACCCGAAGCTATTTTCGTTTTCATTTGCTTATTCAAAAAAGCTCCAAATAGCAAAAGAGAAAGGGGGAGCTCCATATGAATGAGTGTACACAACTTAGCCTTAGGGCCTAGGTATTAGTGGAGTTTTTAACGATTTGCTGCTTACAAATGCTGCATATTCATCAATGTTCTGACAGTTTGTTTTTATCCTTGTTAATTGCTTTGAGTGTAGCTTGGAAGCGGCAGGAATCCTTCGGGAGCTGGCAAATTACCTCGATGCCCATATACCAAATATTCAACTAATTGCCAGTGCAATAGGGGTTTTCTCAGCTATAATAGATAATGTTCCCCTTGTTGCAGCTACAATGGGAATGTATGATGTTTCTTCATTTCCGAAAGACTCTGAATTCTGGCAGTTGATTACATACTGTGCTGGTACTGGTGGTTCTATGCTAATCATAGGATCCGCTGCTGGAGTTGCCTTTATGGGCATGGAGAAGGTCGATTTTGTCTGGTACTTGAGGAAGGTAATGTTTACGTTTTGATGACTGATAAATTAGTCATTTTACTTCCTTTGAATGGTTTGAGAACCTTTGATGGTCTATTGTGTAGGTGAGTGGTTTTGCTTTTGCTGGTTATGTAGCTGGCATTGGAGCTTATTTGGCAATTCATAACCTCAATATCTCCCTGCCTACTACACTTGCTCATGTGCCTTTCCTGTCTGGCTGATATATCCTGTGTCCAATCCCTGAAAATACAACACTACATGTTGGAAGAACTTTGCCCCCAATTGGGCTTTCTCGGCTCTAATCCGCATTGGTCGAAGACTAGTAGGCTCTGAATCATTGGGTGGTTATCAACAAAAAAGATAAAGAACAAATATAGTTTGGAACTTCTTGTCATCTTGTGTTGAGATTGAGATTCAATGCACTTGTGAATAATCATAGGCACACATAATAAAAAATGTCTATTTTGTTTAAAACTTGTGTAAATTTAGGTTCCAGGCTTAAGTTACCGTTCATGTATCTTTATGTGGAATTTCAAGTATATCAAGAGTTAGGTTGATAGGATATAAATTGTCCAGGATAAAAATATAGTGCGCAGGGATGTCGTCTATTGGAAACACGAGGTGTTCGACTCTGTTCGTCGCTTTGTACTGTTAATGCCAGCAATAGGTTGGTGACATTTTTATTCTTGATTGTAGAATGTACTTTTTTTTTTTTGACAGTGCAATGCCATTAGACGTATGCTTGTGCAATTTGCAAACATTAGTACATTACTTCATGAAGTCCTTGCAGACTGTTGTGCATCTGAATATAATATACTTCAATTTCTCTCTAATACTTTAACCAATCTTCGTATATGGGTTAGTTTCACCAAATAAAAGGAATAGTTACATCAATACTTCTTTACAACTCCACTACTTGTCAAATTGCCCAAATATTACTCCCTTCTTAATAGAGGTAATCCATATAGGTCAAGTATTAGAGATGACGGGAGTACAGACTAGCAGCAAATATACATGGCCTAAAGCCCTAAACTAAAGAACCAAACTAAGTTGACTGAATTTTTGTCCCATAGAGGGAACGTTTTTCTAATTACTCTATAGAGATTGCATTGCATCTTTATTCATCTCATGTTAGCTAGCTATATTTTAGCCATATAGAGTTTTTCCAACTGAAATATCTTGACCCAGACCAAGAAGCACATTCAAATGAATTGTAACTGAACTTAATCGGTCAAAAAATAAATTTGAGTTAATTCCAGCTTTATTTCCCCAAGTTTATGAATAGCTATAAAGGCAAAAACATGAATTTCAAACAAAGGCAGAAAATCTTGAGCCATATATGCCATTATGTAGCTATAAATATTCTGCATACAACAGTAAAACCCATATATTACATTGATTGAGAACTTACAACAGGAGCAGAGAAGCCACTCACCCTCCTGAACATCAAAGAGAAAAGACTAAGAGTTCCCTCGCAGCATATGACAGCTACTATAAGCCAAACTGTAAGCATTACAGTAACTGAGTACTCATTGGATTTGCAAAGTAATGTTGTTGATGAACAAACTTGGGTTTTGTAGAGCTGCTGCCAAAAAGACTACCCAGCAAGGCAGGGGGTGCAGGAGAAGTGCTTTGACTCATCTTTCGGACAATGAGGTGATTATCCAAAACCATTAAATCCAACAGCTTTCGGCAACTCTGAAGAAAATGTAAACAAACCATTAAAAGGGGCTCAACGCAACTGATACAAAGGTCAAAGAGAAAAGCCTCAACCACATGACGGATCAAGCAGGGACCCACAATAATGGTGGTATACATGTTATCAACTAGAATTTTTATGCATCATATAAGAGAAGCACCAAGCTAGAAGAGTAAAATCCACTTGATAGCATCATCAATCCCTTTTCTTGTCCATTAATGAAGAGCAACATTGGCCAAGTAGACATTGTGGCCAACTGCTTTACACTTATTAGAAATTGGAGCATCTGACGGCCTCGCCCGACTGAGGGTATTTACTATTTAGTGAATGATTGATTGTAGTTCCGGGATACATTACTGGGTATACCTTGTGAATCACCTTGAAGTCAATGTTACAATGTGAAAAATCCATAAAAATTAAACGGTACAAATGCAGCATCAACATTACTTACCCCCGATATTTATTACCAAATTACATCTATACGCACACACTATTTAATTAGTTATTTAATCTAGTCCATTATATTCAAAGCCACAAGACAGTGATATTTTCAGCTCCCTTGGCAACGACAAAAAGAAAATAATGATAAGAACTAATTTCTTCTTTCATAAAACCAGCAATAGAAGTCAGTCAAGTCACTGATACCTCAAAAAGAAAATTCTAGTGATGGAAACATAAATCGACATGCAACTTGGCGCACATCAATGCGCTTCCGGAGCTTCGCAATATTACTCAAAGTTCATTTATCATTTGGTTTCAGATATTTATTCACAATAGTTATTTTCAACCTTGGACTTCTATCCTAACTTGTGTGTAACTTGTATAAATTTATGTAATCAATTGGACGAGCTAACAGAATTCATCCCTTGGTTCCTTGTTTATACTCTGGCAACACAAAAGTCGTACTGGATCACTTCTTACAGCGAGCCATAAATCAAGGGAGAGAGAGAAAAAAAAAGGCCACGGAGTTGGGACAACAACGAGGAAGTCCATTAATACATTACTGTAAAAGAGTTCCGATAGGATGTTCAGCAACCAATGTATCCAAAGAATAACAACCTGTTCAAGAAGCAGATAAAGTTAACAAGGAAAGGATACCTGTGGATTTAATACTTCCATTTGGCTGAGAATATCATCCTGTTAGAATCGTACAAAGATCATCAGAAGTAAAAGTGCATACGGGAAATAGTATATCAAGAGAACTGAAAAAGACCATACACGACTTTATATAGAATTTACTCCATGCCAGATACATAACAAGAGAATCAAATATTATTTTTTGTCCTTGTAATACTTAAAAAAATGAACGCTTAGAAAGAGACTACATAAGTAACAATAAAAATTCCTTCGTGAAAAATACTGATGGACTATTTCCCTACACCCACTGATCGATAACATTTGATAGGAAGTAGCTACATAAAAGTGCACGGTTCCATAAACCACATTACCCTAACAGCGATGACCTCTCTAAATAATTTATAAGTACATCAATAACCCTCCCCCCTCCAAAAGAACAAAATGATAAGATCTCCGAAGCAGAGAACTGGACGGTGATAATGTTGCAATCATTAGTCAAACAACTAAACCTGGGCTTTAGAACTTGATCAATCAGATATAAAAACAATACAGCTCAATGAATGAATACAAAACAACAATCTCCCCACATGTATGGCTTCTATCATTAGCAGGGTCTGGCAAGATGTATGCAATCTTGACCAAAACCAGTACCAACAGAGCAACTCTGGAAGTTGGAATTGCAAATATGAATCCCCCCCCCCCCCTCCCCAAAACAAAGTAGTGAATATAGAAATGATACCTCAAGTATGCCAGGATTTTGAGTCGCAATACCAAGTATACGGCGTGTAAGGCCCCTGTATACAATCCCATTTATAGTTCCATCTCCATTGATCCAAGGCAATATTGGCTGAAAAGTCGCAACCGAGTCATCAAAGTTTTGGTTCTCCTTCCTCCCTACAGTGGATGTTCTACTAGTTGTACTGCATTCCTGAAGCTTTTTATGATCCTGAACTGCATTAGAGAGTGGCGACACTTCTTCAGATAGAATTAGACTATGTGCTTCACCTTCATGCTCACGCTTTGCACTCTCTTCAACCATAACTGTTGTCGCATCCCTCTGAGTAACTGAACATGAAGCCAATCCAAGATCTTGTGAACAAGTTGCCTTTGAGGTCAGAAAGTACTTGGTACGGTATTGACCGTCCACGACATGGACAGTATTGTAACCATTGACCTACAATTAGAGAAAATAGTTTCAGTTCACCATTATCAACAAATCACAAAAAAGCATTAGATTTACATCCAGAAATCATTTGTGACACTAACCTTCAAAACAAGGCCAAATAATTGAAGCACATCAATAACATGTTCAGCCACAACTGTACCTGGAAAAACCAACAGAAAAGTCCATATGATTTTTCAATAGTGAAAAATAGTATATACATACACCCGATATCAAAATAGCATACCTTGCATGCCCAAGCACTCAGAAACCTTTGACATACTTAAGCCCTGGTCACCAGCTTCCTGAACATTAGTATACGCAGTTTTGATAAGCTCTGGATGCAATTGAAGATATTTTTCATTACTATGTTTGGCCAGGTCTTGGATAATGTAGTTTGTAATAACCTCCCATAGTGAATCACCAGAAATTATAGTAGCTGGGACAACACTGGCAAGATCATGAGGTTCTTTGGCACCATCAATAGAAGATGATGTACAGCTAACTTTCTGACCTAGAGTCGCATAGAATTGATCATTCTTACTGAATAGGGTTGCATTATCTACATCTTTAAAAAACTCAACAATGCTGCACCTTAAGTTTGTTGCTCGGTTCAGAGAAACTTTTATACCAGGGAAGCCTTTCTCTCGGCGGGAAAAGATCTCACATTCTTGCAAAGAGTGACATTTATGTTTCTTGCTCACACCACTATCATCAGATTCATGATCATCATATTTACGTTTCGTACTTCTGGAGTCCTCAGCCTCTCCAACACCTTCAAGAGGAAGGACTGGCAATATGCACAGCTCTCCAGAAGAAACTAGAGCAAACAAATGCAGAACATCTCCACACTGTAGATCTGAAGGTAGATCTATCGTGCCTTCCATTAATTCCTTCTCCTTTGTACTTATCCAGTTTGCTAACTTAGCAGCTCGCTTCCCCGTATTAGCTGGAAATTGAGACAGTGAAAGACTCCTCAGGAAATTTTGGGACAGGACAAATGGCTGACTGGGACCACTTCCAACCTGTTAAACACATTAAGTTAGCCCCAACCACATACAGCATCCTCAAAATAAATAACATATAGATAGGAACAGTAATTTCCAAAGAATAAGCATCAGCTTAAACAAAACATGATTGCTGTTCACGTTTTATTTTTCTTTTTGGTTCGGGAGAAGAAAAGAAGGCCAGATTGTTCACTTGACTACTACATATGCCACCTCATCCCTCACATGACTATAGATTGGAGTTTAGTTCAACTTAGTACTTGAGTTACATGCAGCTTTGCAAGCTACTAAGCCCATAAGTTGAGCATTACCCAAAACAATTTGTCTACACCAATGCATTTCAGGTCATGTTCGTAGATTTATACGCATGGATGAAAAAATTGGCAAGACAAGCTTTAAACATAAATAAATAAAAAACCATACCAGGATTTTTTTCTGCCTGAGGTAGTCAAAAGCTGAGAAAAGATCATGCTCTGAATAGCAACATAAAGTTTCTGCCAACAAATTTGGCATTTCTTCTGATTTTGAGTTGGTCAAGAAGACCAGCTTGAAAAGCTCAACAGCACAAGAAACAGCTAATGATTGATTCATTCGTCTTGTAATGCTAACTCCCTCCTTCAAATGCATCACAAATTTCTGAGTAAGGCGATGACGTCTGGATCTTCGACTGGAACCAACTTGTTGCTTTTCAGAGTCATTGTCGAACTCACTAGGACTGCATGCCACAGGATTGTGGGTTCCCTACAATTAAAGTAGTTTTAATAGCAAAGAAAAGCATAATTTCCGAGGAAATAACAACTCCAGGTCAATTAATATCTGCCTTGAGAAATATACAGCATTTAGGATAAGAATAAGATGTGCAATACTCCCTCGATTCCATAAGGTAAGCATAATAAAAGTACTTGTTAGTTAATTCACTGATACTTAAAGCACAAATAGTATTGCGTTTAAAGTTTTGAAGTACAGATAACTTGGAATGAAAAATGCTGTTTTGGTGAACAGACAATATGGACGGAGGGTGTAAACTGTAAATGCATAATGAAGAATAAATAATTCATGATAAGCTGAATGAATTGCGCAGCTAACCCATTTGGATAAAGAATAAGGGAAACACTCTACAGTCAGGTTGATTAATATATCGGCAAAGAGTGAAGTGAAAAAGATTAATAGATGGGTGATCTTAAGCTACTCTTAAGGTATCATCATTTCGAGTTAGATTGCATACAGGACACTTGTGCATATATGTTAACAACTTAAAGAAAACCTGAGATGCAGATTCACTTCTCTTGGTGGAGTCCAATTTCATCATTTGCTTCTGCACAAGAACCTCATGAAGGGATAACTTAATCTGACTATCATCAAAATCATCCCAGTGCTGTCCCTGACAATCAGACTCTTGACCACACTCCTTAGTCATTAAGTTGTTTTCATGATCCAGCTGCTGAGCATACCGCTGAGTAAGCAAGTTACACAGCCTCATCAAAGATTTTCTAAAATTTATGTCCCTCTTCAGAACAGATACTCTTCTGCGACACGTACTTGGAGGAGCAGGAAGGTCGCTTATTGAAGCCCAGTCTGTGCCACGCCTTGCACCTTGCTTCGCTCTTTGTCTTGCATACTGAATTAGTAAAAGCCTGACAGTAAAAGGGGCAAAAAGATATAATCCAACATGAATCCTAAAGAAAACTAATACATGAATCACAAAAAAAAATGTGCACAGTTTTCAATTTTGCGCGTGTATGGGATGAAGAATGGAGGCAAACAATCTATGTGGATACAACCACCGGAGATATATCTTGACCCATGCAGGCAACCTCATCCTATTAGGCTTAAGGATTTGTTGTTGTTGTTGTTAGTGTGTTTATGAGACAAAGTGATATAAGCAGTATCAAATTCAAATCATCTCCCCAATACCACTAATTTTATACCCGCTTTAATGGATAAGTTTGAAACTATCTTGAAGTTATAACTCAAAACCATCATTCTTCTGACATACCTGTCTGCTTCTTCTGTCCATGTGAACTTTTGTTGACGTGTTTGTTTCAACATTGGCATGATACGCTTGCCAATTAATGACTCCTGGTGTTCCTGCTGATTGACAACTTCAATATCCTCCATGTTCTCCTCTTGACTATCTTCACAGGATTCTAGAAAATGAATGCCATACAAGAAACAACATGCTTCAGATTCATTGGAATGGAGGTTCAGGTAACAACGCTAAAAGATACTATGAACTTTATTTTTCAACAGACCACTTGTAGTTTCGACTTTTGTACGCTTTGCTGATCTTCCTTCTGCAGATACCTTTAGTTTGCGTCGAGAATGAGGATGCCAATCACTTCTAGCATCTGACACCACACGCTGGATATTCAAGTCTCCCTGAAATCTGTTAAGACGCTGTTGCCGATTATCATAGTACACACGAAGCACCTGCGCATAATATTACATATCTTAGGACCCAGTGAAATAACCTTTTCTGTGTGTGATAAAAAGGACCCAGTGAAATAACCTTTTCTTTGTGTGTGATAAAAAGGACCCAGTGGTAGTGCCTCTCACCTGATCCCAAAATAGCCACTTTACTCAACTAATTGCAATGAACTGATCTGAGGAGGAGGGGAACTTTCAGTAGTAGATTTATAGGTAGATTATTATTAGCTCCGAGAAGAAGTTAGGGTACAGATGAAATGCTACAAATAGAAAGAACCGGAGAGTAGCAAAAGTAGGATGGATATTATTAAGAGTTTTCTGATGTATTTGGGAAAGAGCAAGCCTCTAGAGAGCTTGTGTTGAGTTTATTTTATTATCAGTTTCCAGATTTATTTATCCAATTCTGTTTTTATTTCTTAATTCTTGTCTCGAATCTGCCCAAGCTATGTCAAATAATAGCACTGATAAAGGATACTCCCTTTGCTCCATTTGAGATTCTTCAAATGCCATTTACAGTCTGCAAGGACCAAACGTGACCACTGATTTTGGTGAAAATGCTCACTGTATCTCCCTATGACTGTCGTAGCAGACTTTCTAATTTCTAAACCAACCTCAGTAAGGACAATGAATTAGAAGAGGAAAGAAAAACTGTTTCTTTCATAAGTGACAAAGATGACTAAGATTCCAACACCTTTTCCCCATACATGCACATCAAAGCAACAACAAGGCTCGAAAATCGTTACATGATAGTTATACTAGATCTAATAAGAGGTTGGTCAACCATCAGAAACTCACCACTGTAGTTTATCTCAATCAAATGAACCATTTGGTAAGATTAATGAGAAAAATCTAAACGTTGCAGGTAACATAATCAACTCTTAAGACTTAAAACAAATCATTGGCAGAAGCTTCTATTCAACAGACAGGGGTGATGCTTCTAAATCTTAGTCAACAAGAAAGAAGCAATATTCTATTTGCCATTAGCATCCATCTCCAAGATATTGCATGCATATCTAAGGGAACCAACATGATGTCACTACATTCAAGGGCTTTTCAGTACATGAAAATATCAGTAGCTGCATCATCTTTACTCTCATAATTTGACTCGTGAATTATTGGAATCTAGTCGCTTTCATCTAGTATTTGAGAGTTTTTTCTGTCAACTGCCTCTATTTCCAGTTTCCACCTAATATTGGATAACACTTAGATTCAGATGCTTAAGAATATTTAGAAAAAAATAATAAATGGCACAAAGAAGACGCATGTGAATCAAGCTATCTGCTTCACCTGCTCTAAAGAAAGATTGAGATCCTTGGCGATTTCTCTACATTCCTGGAAGCTGAGCTTTTTGCCTTGCTGATCCTTAATGCGCTTCAGGAGCTCAGCACGTTGCTCTGCCTTCATGACCCTGACTGTAGTCCATGATCGATAAAGACAAACCTGCAGAAAACAACATATTGTAGAAATCATCATCACAAGCTGAGAATAGAAGACTAATAATAAAGGGATGAAGGATGCTGGTACCAACGATTCTTTGCATGCCTGTACAGTATTGGTGCAAGCACATCTGGTGCCACCCAGAATACTGCATAGCATAATGGCAAGAGCACATTTTTTCTTCTTTTTGGCAAGAAGTACTTCTTGACAAAGAAAAGAAAGAACTCTCATCACAAAAACAAATGTTAGAACATTACCTCCAAAACCACTGATCCAGGGAATGCACGTAGAGCAGCTTTCGGGTCAGCAGCAGCATAACAATACTCCAAAGTCTGCCAATATTTTTCTAGAGCTTCGCTGGTGGACAACACAAAGTCGTGCCTATAATGTTGCCTAAGGTCAAGAGAACCAGAACCTCGAGGCAGCAAGTCCATTGATGATGGTTCCTCAATGTATGGTTTAAGCTCTAAAGCATAAATAAGTTTGGCATGTGAGATCTTGGTAGCATCTTTGGGACTTTCATCAGCTACCAGCCGGATAAGCTACATCATCAAAATGAACAAAAGGGGGAAAACAAGAAGTTCAGCTATCTTTTCAAGTATAAATCCTAATTAATTTGCAAGGATGGTAAACAGATATTCTCTTTATATTCAGCATGCAAAATATAAGCTCATGCAAATATTCTGTTTATATAAACTTAAGAACTTCATGATATCAAATCTGGAAACAACCTCTTCACAATACATATTAAAGTCCTGACATAAATATCAAAATGTTAGGAATTGAAAATCAGAGGATCAATTCAGCCTTTCAAATATGAATGAAGTTAACCTTTCTGGCAGAAGTTCAATCAGTTTAGTCAACGAAAATCAATTGAGCAATAACAGGAAGATTAACGTCAATAAAAATGTTAGAAAAAACCAATAAGTTGAGTCAAACAGTGTAGTCTAGCATTGGTTTGAGTCCGTTGCAAAAAAAAAAAAAGAAAAAAAACGTCAACTCAATCGTCATGCAGCCTGATATTTCATATTTGTGCTTGCCTAACAAGTATCACCTATTATCACACAAAAGTAAATGGCTTATTCTGATTTTAGTTTTAGGGTCTCTAGACATAGATAGCTTGAAGAAATCAATTAGTTCCTTTAGAACTGTAGGTAAATATTTCAGCTCTTGTTAATCCTCCAGCAGTCCAGCTGCCTCCTAATTACCTTATTACTTTGCTGCATTCCAGAATAAAGCCATTATTCCAAAAAGAGTGCCATTTACTTGACAGCTTCCAAGAATGATGCCATGGAAAACTTAACTATAAAACTAACTACTCTAGGAAAATTGATACCCAGTGGGACAGGATGCTGGCATCCATCTTAGTCTATCAGGATAAAGAAACGATTAAGACCCAGAAAAAATCTCCAGGTTTTGAATTTTCACCAACTTCAGATGTGAGTATGTGGCCAAAGCTAAACTAAAAAACCCAAAAAGTGACGTATAACTCATCTCTAGAGGCCAATTTTAATCAAGCCGATTGTGGCAAGAAAATGCGCACATATGAATATTCCAAAAGACTAAAGCTTGTGCAACCTATCTATAAATGAATAGTCGATTACCACGAATGCAATTATATGCAAAAGCAAAACTCAAGCAAAGACACAGAGAAGTGGCCACAAGTGCAGAACAGCGATATAAACCTTATACCTTAAGACGACGCAAAATATCAATAAGCCAGGACAGCCTTCCAGTTGCTCGGGTATCCATCAGATTCTTGTACTCCTCATTGGAAAAATCAGACAGAAGAAGGCCAGTCTTGCACTTCTCAATCATATCTGTCCATTTAAGAGCAGAACCTACTACTTGCAGAAAAAGTTCAAAGGGCATAGCCTTGATTGCAGCATCCAACCCAAACAATAAACAAGAGCTCTGTGGGTTTTTTAGGGGATTCACATTTTTTGTCAATGATGATATCTCAGTGGATGTACCTGAATTTCTCACATAACCCCATAAAAACCGATGCAGGAGCTTTGTGCGAACCATTTTTGCCAAGACAAATCCATTAGCACGCATAACTTCTGATTTAACACTTTGAGTATCTGAGTTTGCATTGATCTGAATCCTCTCGATCCCATGAAGTATAGGTACGGGAACTTCCTTCTTTGTATGAGATAAGGCACCGCGAATTTGCATCTCGAAAGATCTCAGTTTATTATGCACTTGATCCGACAGTTCGCTAGCTGAACCTTCAACAGACGGATGAAGAGCCACAAGAATTTCACGGTGATGGCCACAATTTGAGACACCTGGTATGCTAAAGACCATGAGTTTACACTTCCCTTCTTTTTCAAGCTTTTTCAGACAATGTGTCAAGGTCCTTCTATCCATTCTTGTCTTCTTGTCCTTCTCAAAACTTTCAAGCCATCGTTGTAACTCAGGTTTTATAATGATTTTCTCAGTCTGCAAGGAAAAAGGCCAAGACATGCTGGAAAAATTATATGAGTATAAGTTAATAAATATAAAAAGTGCTGAAAAGGACAACAAAAAGTCCACACTGTAGCTAACATCTATCAATCTATTACTAGAAAGTAGAAACTACCACAAGAACTATCAAAACGAAGCAATTTGTCATAACCAATTGGATCAGCTATACAATTCTTCACAAAATACAAGAAACGCAATCAGAATAGTTAGTTGAAGTAATTTTTCAGTGTTTTTTTTTTTTTTTGAGCAGCTCTAACCAAAGCTTGTAAAGTTTACATTTCCATTAGCTAACTGACAATCCAATTATTACTCAGCCAACCCCCTTCGACATCATTACCTGCTTTCAACATGTAAACCTACACGGTATTATCATTTCTAGTTAATTCACAAAGTAGCATATAGCTTAAAGTCACAACTTATCGTTATATTTACAAAGTCTAACAATTACTTCTAATCAATTATTACGGCCTCTACTTAGACCATGTGTAAAACAAGACAAATCCCCTGCAATCGTATCTTCTCCTTGTATATAGAGTAAGATATAGCAGTTGTACATAGCTACATATCAAAGTATCAAACAGCTTTTTCTGTATTTTCTAATTCACAATAATTTTACATCATACTGCAATATTTTTGACATATGACCATATTTGAACCAACAAATGAATAGATCACAAACCTTGATCCTTTCAAGGATCCGTATCTCCCTTTGGGCACTGGTTAGTGATGGATATCTCTGGCCTTCTAGAAGGTTAAATGGCTTGGGTAATGGACTAGCTGGAGCCTCAGTTGTACTACTACATTCAACTCCATGAGCTGCACCAGGTATAATAATGCTCATATCATCAGGCAAACCTGGTGAACCTCCGGGATAAGCAACCATTTGCAATGATTCTCTGCTCTGCTGCGATTCATAGTTAAGAACTCCTTCACCATCTCTGTTTTCTGTAGTTTCTCCAATCAGCCATTTTTGTGAGTTTAAGGCATCCATGTCAGTAGTGGTTCTTTGAGAGTTTATACAGTGAGATGGCCCTTGAGAAAGAAGTGAAGCCAATTCATGCCCTTCAGGACCGTCTTGTAATCTGGTGAAAGAAGAATTAGGTAATTCAGGACAGAAGTTTCCTCGTGTCCAAAATCGATAAGCTGACCCTCTTTTACGGTTTTCTGAAAGTTGATGCAAACCAAACCGAGAGACCATAGTATTGGTCATATTGTCGAGCATTTTAGTGCTGATTCCAAGCCTTCTGCATACCTGCTCATATAGGAAATTGGATGTGAGAAAACTAAACCACTTAAACACATCAATTCACACATAAAGGCAATTGCACAAAGATCCATACAACAAAAGGTAGAAACGTATAAAGCTAATCTTTAGAGCACCATAAAATGGGTGTCAAATTCAATCTGATTTTGCATTTCAGCTTGTACGTTGAAGAATAAGTTAGCTTTGAACCCTCAGTCCTAACAGAAAATATCCTATATTACCATCTTACAAGGCATTCTACCTTCTCTTGCGAATTTCTATTTTTCTACATCGAAGTCAAATTACAATTGTCCTCAGTTATGAAACCTATGCCTTCTTCAGATGGTATTGGGTCAAATTTTGTATCATATTCATATATTTACCCTTCAGATATTGCAAGCAAAACTACCCACAACTAATAGTCTCGGGTGTACTAAAAATTAGAAATTTCACAACTGCCTCAGAATCTTAGATCCAAGAATTGAGCTCACAGTGTCATCTCCGAGGAATTGACGATCTGTTAGTTTACAGCGTGAAATAGAAATGTCAGGGGCAATCCCACCAAAGAACTTTTCAGCTATTTGTGAACTCAAAAGATTCAAGTATGGCTATTGAACGAGTTGAGATAAGGTTTTATGGGGTCTAAAATTGTTCTTCTGTTAAAGCGTATTGCAGATACAGATTAGAAGAGATGTATGGATATAGTTTATCATCAAAATAGAAGGTCACCATATGAGGATGAGGCTGTGAAATAGATGAAGGCTCCAAAGACAATATAATAAAGGTTAGGAGTCCGACCATCAGAAGTCAGAACCATCGTCGCTATTATCAAGATCACATCACGACGCAAGGCCTCTTTTACTTAATAAATTAAACCAAGGCTGTTAAAGCCAGCATCAACTATATGTACCCTCTTTCTTTTAGTTGATACAAACTAAAAACAAAGGTATTATCCTCTTGTCGCTCTAATCATTATCAAACATCAATGCCACTTCCCCTTGATAAACCAAGGAGTGTTGTCTGTACTCTGTACACTTTCTATCACTGTGGGCCAATATAATAGATTAGAGAATATCCCAACTGCTTTTCATTAACTAACAGTGTTATTAACAGATATCACAACTACTAAGCTACTTCATGATATATAAATCTGATTGACAGCTGTATCAGGACATCTTACTTCTGGCTGCTGCTATCTCACCACCACCCTACCCGGTAGAAAAGAGGGGAGGGGGGTAAGTTGGTTGGAACTTGAAAATAAAAAATAAAAAACTCAGATTGATGCATAGACTGATAAATAAAAGGCAGGAAAGACCGAAAGACAGATGGGTCACAAAAGGTAATCTGAAAAGATTATCAAGCAAGATATGAAAATACCTCAACTCCAAGCAGCCCCTTTGATCCTTCTGCATCAATCATGTCAATAATTTGTTGCTCGAGAGAAAGTTCCACTAACTGCTCCATGTTTAGAACTCGGTTTCCAGATGTGGTAGTCTGCTCTGAGACAAGATTGTCATACTCGCAATCTGGAACTTTTTGTTGAAAGAGCTTTGGAGAAAACTTCTTCAGTAGTCGCAAACAGCTAACAGGCTGCCAAATGGAGAAGAAAATACATTAATCACCTTAAATCATACACAGATTGTGATAACCAAAGGAAAAACAAATGTAGAAACCAACAGCCTTGTTTCGTGGTATATCTTTGAAGACTTGAGATGGAGAAATCAGGAACACATTACATGACATATTGATAGATAGAATAAAAATAAGGCGAAGAGCAATAAGGGTGCCATCCAAACTCCATTAACCTGAAAGTGCATCTTTTAACTTAGTTGGCTAGTAGCATCTACCAGGTGCTCTCTCCATTCCTTTCACACCCTTAATATGGATGCCTCAAATTGGCCTACACAATCTCTCCCGCTCTCTCCCTTGAGAATGCCATGTGCCCAATCAACCATCCATTTCTAAAACTTATGTAACTATGCCCCACCCATATGCTACCATTAATATTTGTATCAAGCCTATAATGGAAACTATAAGGTTCGGAGGGAATAGTCACTTAATCACTTTGGAAAAAAGAGAATGTCATTCTCTTCAAAAACTTACCCTAAGCAATTTATAGAAGTGATATGTGTTCATCTTAAAATGGGTGGAACATTGTCGATGGCGTGACTCGTAGGATATGGAATAACATTAACTTACTTCGAATGACTATAAAGTCCACAAACCCTTGCAAATAAATCTTGGAGAAAATTCTGAACAGTTTGTGGGTAAAATCTACCTTTGATTTCAAGATTCTTTTAGCCATAGACTTGAAGATTTTATCAAATCACATTCATAGAAAAGGGAATTTAGGAGCATACATATATTTGACTTCATGACCTGAATTCTAAAGCAAAAAAACATATGAAGCATTAATACCTTATTTTGCCCTCTAGATCTGCTCTTTTTCGATTTCGTAGGGGTTTCAACTTTTCTATCTACTTTAGCCTCAAATACTTCAACAAGACCAGCCTGCTTCAACCTATTGCAAATCTGGAAAATCAACAGCATAACGACAAACCATTTTCAGAGTGTGTTACATTTCATAAAGCATAAATGACGGCTATGAGATCATAACAATTACATTTCTCCAAGCTCTATGTCCCCGCGTTTCTCGATAGCCAAGTTCCTGCTTAATATCTGAGACCACCAGAACCTTCAGCAAAAGATAAAGAATGAAACAAAAGAGCAAAATTGTAGTCAGTGATATAATGGAGTATATTCACTTAATTTAAACATGTTGTCAGACAAACTATTCATATTATTAATAAATTCAAATGTAGCAGACCTTGCCTTCAGCTTGATCAAGTCTATCACAAACAGCTTTGATTGCAGGCAAGAAATCCTTGACAAGCACATCATCTTGGCCACATTCTTCAAGGAGATCTGCTCCATGGACATTCTCTCCAAAGTTTTCCTCCGAATTCTTGTTCTCTTTGGTAATCTCAAGTCTTTGCTGAGAGCTCAAGGGAAATGCATAACGATGTAAGCGGATCAAATTGGTGTGCACTGGTTGACTATTCTTTGGCTCCTTATCACTGGACGCTTCTTTTGTCCTCACTATTGTTGACTGCCTAACAATTAATCCCCAGGATTCAAGCCTTTTGACCACATAAAAGAAATTGTTTCCAGCAATTCCAAGTTCCTTGCAGAGTTGATTCTGTGTCACTCCATTTTCTCTGGAATTAATCCAAGCAAGCCATGAGGTTGTGGACATGAGTAGCAAAGAGAGTAAGAGACAATAATATAGCTTAGAGGCTGTAAGAATTAGAGAGTATTAGAGTAAGAGACTATAATATAGCTACAAGCTGTAAGAATTTTAATCCCGCCATACAGCCCAATCTTGAAACCAAACAAAAGTTGTGCCTGGATCAAGACAAGTTTCCTTTACGAGACAGTTTCATACTGTGCCTTGCAATCATATTCTACAACTGTGGTAATCCTCATACTCTCATAGTCAGTCGAGCTCCTTTACTGATATTAGGGGTGATAATAAGGTCGATTTGTCCATCAATACCTTATAAGTAACCTATCAAAAATCAACTCAACCACAAACTTGACACAGAATAGGTGGGATTTAACCAATACTTTCCCACCCGGAACCCGATTTTACCCAAAGCCAAAAACCCGACAAAATTTAGATCAAACAAAATCACACAACTCAAAAATCATTGCAGCTATCTATTAATATATACTAACATGCGTTGTCAAGCGAGTCTATCTGCCACATAATGTATTCCTTCAACCAATGGGTCTAACTATAGTCATACCCATACATCTTGAAAAAGAAAAAATATGGCCATTCATAACGAGACTTTGATTTCACGACTTCAAGGATCGACATTCAAGACTTATAAATTTATCCAGTGAATACTTATTGTTCTCTTCTCAAAACCAAATATAATTATTGACAATATAACTACGAACAAGAAATTAAGGATCTAAAAATCATTGGTGCAATTTTGATGTGGAATATATCAATGTACCTGTGAGGCCATAAACGATTTTTCATGCAAAAACTCACCACCACAGCCCAAAATCTAGGGCCCATTCATGATCATTGTTAATTTTCAAAAAAAAAAAAAAGAATTGTAAGAGTCATATAATATAAGGCCATAATGGGTATAATGAATTTAAACTAGTCAAGTGGGGTGTTGTTAGATCCGTCTCAATATCATTCCAAATATCAAATTTTTACTTGCACCCAATAAAAGATATTAAAGTTCAAAAAAACGTCTCGGCAAATGTGATAAAGCAAATGGTGCAACTAAAAAAGTACAAAGATAGTATAATATAAGGCCATAAGGGTATAATGAATTAAAATTAGTCATGGTTCTATTAAACATGTCCATTATAAAAACTCAAAACTGAAAAATGCGGCCGTGTTCATTATTGTTTTTTGTTGCCTTTTTTACTAAAACTGAAAACAAAAATATGGAAACCAGAAAATATAGTTTCCAACTTTTTGTTGTCAATTTTCAAAATTAACATGTTTAGTATAAGTATGTCTAAATTTAAGTTTATTATACCCTTATATCATATGACTTTTAAATTAATAAAACCAAAAACTAGAAATTGACATTAATGCCGACCATGCCTGTTGCATGTTTCCATAAATTTTGTTCTGAGTTTTTAGAATAAAGAACGCAATGCCCTTTAGTTTCATGTTATGATATGAGATTCTGAAAACTTTCCTCAACAACTACCTTATATGTACATTTTACAAACAAGTACTTTCTAGATAGATGTATCAAACGAGTTGATCGTGTTGAGTTAGAGCCATATGTTTTGGGTTTCATCTTATATTCAGATTTCGGTTGATTTTGGCTTCAAGTCATAAAATACTTATTGACGAGGAAACCATTTGAGATCAAGTTGACCCAACACGTTAAGGGATTTGAAGATACATTTACTATTTCAGTTTTTTGGCTAGATATATAACACAAGTTACACAATGTACGTTGATAACAAGTCATAATGAAATATAAGTCAGAACAAAAATCGT
Organism: Beta vulgaris subsp. vulgaris; assembly: GCF_026745355.1. NCBI lineage: Eukaryota > Viridiplantae > Streptophyta > Magnoliopsida > Caryophyllales > Amaranthaceae > Beta > Beta vulgaris. The sequence goes on along the minus strand of NC_079210.1, from coordinate 55,325,218 downwards.
GATATAACCAAACATTGTTATAGTTAAGGGTACTTGCTTATAGACGTAACAGTTTCCTAATCGGTAGGTGACAAAGTGCACTTTTACATATCAGTTTCTAAAATTTAATTTTAAAAGTAACTGTTTGAGCTTAAAAAATCGTCTAATTTGACCATCAATGGATCATCTTACAACTAACAATGATCTTTGAGGATCAATGAACTCTTTAAGCTAAAACAAACAACTAATAACGTTGACACCAAGGTTAGTCACGAACCTTTCACCCTCCATAGGTCATTTATCAGCATTCAGCATAATGGTAGTGTAACCTAGAGAAAATAACTTGTGAAGTAGTTGTTTGCAAAGCTATTTTATAAAATAGTTTCCACAAAAAAGATGTGTATATTACATAAATTAAGAAAATTCATTTCAAACTATAAAACAACTAGGAATGTCAAGCCAAGCTAATGTATCCTAGGCTATTTCGAACTTGGCTCGTAACAACTCAAACTCGAGCTCAATAAGCTCCAGCTCGCTCGTATCAACTCAAGCTCGAGTGCATCGAACCTGAGTGACAAACTCTACCTAAGAATATTTACTTACAGCTAATCACATTCATACTTCTAAATTCTAATTGCTAACACTTATAGATATTCATTAGTATTTTTCTACTTCCCAATTTTGCTCATAAATCACACCTCAAGTATTGAATTTAATTTCTAAATTCAAGCTTCATTCAACTCAGCTCAGCTCATTTAAGTCCTGAGTTCAACTCGAATACGAGCCGAACTCAAAGGCTCGAGCACCTCAAGCACAGATTAAGCTCAATAATAATAGTATGATCAATTGTTCCATAATCTGCACAAATCATTCCAAAATGACAACAAAAATTCGAAGCGAAATTACCAAAACGACCAACCTAGCAAGGGCGAGACGCTCAAGGACTCGTTGCTGAGGAGAGGTAATATTGGAAGCCTTAACATCATATAGCCCAACGAAGCACTTGCGGAGCTGCTCATTCGCAAACACCTTCAATTCCAAACCCTCACACTCCTCCAACGACTTCGATTTCGGGTCGAATTCCGGCCCGTTCGGGTACTTGAACTGGAGGCCTGGAACAGCTGTGAGGCCCGACCACACGGCCCGTTTAACGGCGACGCATATGTGGAGCCCAGCAGAGGAGAGAGAAGAGTGAAGGCGGGGCCATAGGAGAGAGAGTGAGAGGCCATTAACGCCTTGAGAACAGATCTCCTCGAGTGCAGCGTGGACGATCGTGTCCATTGATTTTCACTGTGATTTTATGATCATCGGAAATTGACGGTGACGTGATGATGATGATGATGATGAGAGTAGTTTAGGGTTTTGTAATTTGGGATTAGGAAGATATTTGAACGTTGGAGTGAGAAATTGGAGGTTAGTGGTGGCGGGAATTGAAGTTAAACGGTTAGGCGGTTTTGGATTTGGGGGGTTTTGAAGAGGAAGATGGTGGAAGGGTAGAAGGTCTAAGGTTCGAGGAGTTGGAGAAAGAAAGACGGGGAATTTCAGGGTTTTAGCAGTGCTTTTTTCCCCTCGGGATTTGATAGGAGGGAGAGGGGCAGAGCCGTAGGGCTGTTCAAAGTGCGGTCTGGACCGCACCAAACCGCAACCCAAACCGTTTTTTCGCGGTTTGGGTTGGTTTGCGGTTTCAAAATTGCGGTTTGGGTTATGATTTCAAGCAAACCGCGGTTTGCGGTTTGGGTTGGGTTTTAATTTTTGTAAACCAAAACCGCACCGCAAACCGCAAAGTTACATATTTAAAAAAAAAAAAAAAATTAAATACACTTATGAAGGTGACATACAAGTATAAAATTGAAAAAAGAAGTTTGAGGTAAAAAACTTTAACACTTTTGATAAATCATTATATATGTTTAATTATGAATTCAACTTCATATCTATTTGGACTCTTAGTAACAATTTTTTTAAAATCTTAGATTACAAAAGTAATGTCGCGGAGGAAAAAATGGTTAAACCGCAACCCAAACCGCACCAAACCGTTTTGCGCGGTTTGGGTTGGGTTGGGTTGGGAAAAATTGCGGTGCGGTTTGGGTTGGAAAATTTTCAAACCGTATATTTGCGGTTTGGGTTGGGTTACATCCCAAACCGCACCAACCCAAACCGCGAACACCCCTAGGCAGAGGGATATATCCCGGCCAAATTTAGAGAGAGCACTTTAAACTTTAAAGTAGAGCGACGGTCTTTGGTACGACAATATAATCGAAATCAACAGGATATGATACGAATGTGAAGTGATTGAGAGAAAATATAAAGTCGATACGATATAAAACTAACTCGGATATGACCGGCTTAGATTCAATTTGTCATATTATGTAATTATTCTTTGTGTTATATAGCTGCTGATAAATTTTGTAAAAAACGCAAAATATATTCGAACAATCACGACCTGATATGACATGTTTGCCACCTTTAGTTTAAACTTGGAATTTCATAATAAAATTAAATATAATATATAGTTGAAATAATTGAATAACTAATATTTGTGTGTATTATTTTATGAGATTGTTACTTGTAAAACAATTAATTTTTTAATATGGTGCAACCTTTACATAGAAAAACATGAGACATTTTCAATTTGTCAATAATAATAATGACTAAGGTATATTAGGCAACTATGGGGAACATAGGGGTTTTTGGAAAGATTGTAAAGATTTTAGGAGTATATCCCCTTGTTATAACTTATGGAGTAATTGCTAAAACTTGGACTTTCTACAATAATAACTAATAAGGATGGCTATAGCCCTACATTTATGCATCTAGGTTATTTTCTTAGTTGATTGGTTAATTTAGTATATTTGTGCAATTAATATGAAGTATAGTATATGTAAGAAAAATTATGACTAGTTACATACAAATATTGAACCGGTGCTCACAACAAAGAGCAACTTTTATGGTGCAAATATTGAACATGCTAGCAATTTTGCTAAATGTTTATCTATTGGCTAACCCACTAAGCAATAATGGTAGTTTTGCTAATGAACGACAATTTGTTCTATAAATGTTGGTCCTTTACCAAGTAAAAATGTCCAACAAAGTCAAGTTGATTTCTTATGTATGAGACCCGCCTTAACAACAAACAATATAGCTAAACCAATGAAAAAGTGTTGGCGTAAAAATAAATTCAGCTAAGGAAAGTTATAGGACCCACCTCAGTATTAATGGATTTAGCTAACCATTACAAGCAAATTTATTTGTCGTACACTTGAACATATGGATACTAGAGGAAATGTGTGTTATACATGTACCACATGCCAGCACAAGTGTGATACACAGCTTGTAAAGCTGATGGGGACTTTGTTGGTGCATGTATTGTTAGCATGTTCTTCATATTGTATACACAATGGTTTCTAAGTATAAGATGAGCAAACGGCAATAATACTAGTATTATTGACATCACCTCCCAACCCCAAATGTTCAAAAAAGATTCTCAAATTTTCCCCCAACTTACAAGGGATTTCAATATACCTTATAAAAAAATTTAAGTACAGTATCATGTTTTGGTTTCTTCCTTACACAGCGATCATGTCTTGGTGTCTCAAGGCATCCACAAGCCACAAGCCACAAGCCCACAACCATGAAACTGTCCACGAGTGCTCTGTTTGTTATGGTGTTGACATCCATGAAGAATGGATCCAAAATATCCGACCAGAAAGAATACATTCGAAGAAAGAGCTCGATCAAACATTAACCGGGCATTTTCCATCCGTGAGAGCAAGGTTGCTATGTTTAACGGTTTTTAGTTTATCCCCTTGCAAAGAGATGAATGCATTAGTTCTTTCTTAAAATTGGTATAAGAGAACACAAATGCTAGGAGGAGGCCTGTATGAAGATGGAGTCAAAGCAAGAATAAAGATTGGGCACAACACTCAAACACTTAAATGAGCAAACTCTTCCTCACAACTCAAAATTATTAATAACTCCGACGCCTTAAGGTTACAAATTGGTTACATTTAACAAAATCCACCAAAATTGCTACCATATTGAGCTATTAACTAGAAAGAACATCAAGGCTATAGGAATGCATAGTCTTCCGTAGCCAGAATCTCCCCGGTCCGTTCCACAACCTGATAGCTAGGCTGGTCAATGGTCATCAACTTTGCTACCATCAGAGAAGATGTAGTCTCAATGATAGAACTTTCACAGTGATGCCACAAAGAACATCATGACTTTAGAAATACCAATTCTTCAATAGCTGGAATCTCTCCAATCCTCTTCATGACCTGGCTGCTAGGGGGTTCATCAACCCCGATTGCCATGACAGCATGGGTTCTTGGAGCGAGCCTTCCAACACTCATGAAACTGACATTCACATTCTCCTCTCCCAAAACACTTCCAACTCTTCCAATCATTCCAGGTTGATCAACCTGTCGGCACAGGATAATACTACCCTCCAAGCTCACATCAACCTCAAAAGAGCCGACCTTAGTCAAGTATGGAATACCATCTTTAACCCTCCCTTGAAGCCTGATCTCCCCAGAATCTGAAATTGCACTAGCAAACTTTGATTCCACATTGGCAATCTGGATCTGGATAGACTCAAGTGGGCTTTCAGGTGACCCATCAAGAAGAATGCGCTCTTCGGTAATCCGAAGTCCTCTCTGCTTTGCAGTGAAATCGGCATTTACCAAGTTCACAAAGGTACTGGAGATAGGCTCAATCAGTCCCTTGGTGATCATGGCTCGGAGCAACCTAGTGTCGAGATCATCAGGTGCTCTTGATGTTGCATAACCAACCTTCACGGTTTTAACACCACTTCCACCAGCGACAAGTTGGATAGCCAATCTACCAAGTTTCTCAGCAAGTTGAACATAAGGTTTCAGCTCATTAAGGACCTGAGCAAACACGTAAATATGGAAATCAAAAACATGCATTGCTCAAAGCTTCCATTAGTTTCCTGAAATGTTTGGAACTTCTAAACACGCAATACTGTCACATACAAGGGTCAAAATCTTAGCATGTACAGTACCTAAGAGGCTAAGGCAAACATGGTGACTCTAAACGAAAACGCCATTACACCAACAAAATAAATAGAAGACAGAAAAATAGGTTTTCAATAATCAAAAAGCTTGTCTCCGCAGAAGACAGAACCCGAAGGTTTCTTATCAAACACCATTTGCAGTTTTGATGTAAGCTTATAAGTGGTACAAAGCCACAAATTGATTTTGACAAATCTTAAATTAAAATTTCTAGATTTTCTTAAAGCACCTAACAACAACAAATATATGCTAGAACTACAAAAAAAGTAACAGGAGCCTGGTGACCTACAAAATCGCCATTATATAAGCAGCGGCCCATTGACACTGAAATTAACAATCTAGTCCAAGTTTAACTTCTAGCAATTAAACAGTACATAGAATACTTTCAGAAGAGACAGTTTAGAGCTATTTTTCAAGGTTTTATTTCTGCAAAAATATAAAGCATACCTCATTTCTTATCACATCCTAGGCAACATGTGACACTACAATTCTATTTGGACGAAGCATGAATGTTTGGTTGCAACACCACCACATAATCATTAGGCTTCCATACATTAATCATACAGAAATTGACAGCAATAAGTATCCAATATGTTCACCGAAAACACCTGGCAGTATTGCACTAGCACTTTGTTTGGTATAAGGTTCTAACGTAGTTGTATTGTGCGTAATTTTATATAGAATGTCTTGAATAAAGTCAGTGATAATGCATGTTCAATTCTTCGGTTCTTAAATACAAGTGCGTACCTTTTCATAATCGACTTTAATCAATCTCTACCCATACTTGGGAATGGAACCTCATACCAACATGTTTCCCATCCCCACCTAAGAAACCCCATATATCCTCCCCTCCAATGGAGTAAGATACCATACCACTCCCCTGACCCTTTGAGTAAACCAAACAGCTCAAAGAGGGGGGGGGGGGGGGGGGGGGGGGGGGCTAACGGATTCCCATTTCATACCCATAAGGTTCTCATGCCACCCCATTCCAAAATTTTGAGCCAAATGCCTTCTAAGTGGTACTCCCTCCGTCCCAAAATATAGTTTTTATTTTCATTTTAGGTGTCCCAAAATATAGTTCTTGTTTTTATATTTAGTTGAACTTTTTTCCATAATTTGCCTAAAAAAACGTGTCCCTATCATTTATTTATTTCTTGAAATTAGTTTTTTGCTTTGTTTATTCAACCCAAGTCATAAAATTAATGCTCCTTCACCAATTATTTTTCATTCTCTCTCCCAAAATCATCTTTTCCCATATAACATTTATTTAAATAAACAAAAAATATTTATTATCCCTCTTAGATTCTACTTACCTTAATTCCCATGAAAAAATAAAATCAGGAACTATATTTTGGGACGGAGGGAGTAATTGATAACGATGAAACAAATACATACATAGTAGACTAGTAATAACACTCAAAATTAGAATGGTCATTCCATGTGATTACATAAACTCATTACCATTCCTCGTGACTCGTGACTAAGGGGGCGTTTGGTTAGAAGAGGGGAAAGGGAAAGGAATCAAGTATGGGTTAGGAGGGGAAAGGAATCAAAAACCTCTCAATTAAAACACATGTTTGGTAGTAAAAACAAGGGAAAGGGTTTTAAAAAAAACCCCTCCCCTTCTTCTTCTTTTGACAGCCATCTCTCTTCTCCGGTGGCAACCAACTCTCGCCGGCTACTTTCCACGTCGCCTCCCTCTCTCTCTCCGGCAACGAAACAGATCCATGGTGCAGTCGGGGTTTTTTTTCGTGGGTCTGGGTGGGTCATCGATGGGCTGGAGTGGGTCGTCGAATGGTAGGGGTGGGACATCGGCGGTCTGGGGTGCTTTTCTGGTGGGAAGGGGTTGGTTTCGGGAGGTTTTGGGTGGTTTTTCATGGGTTGCGGGTGGTTTTTGGGGGAGGGGCTAGGTGGTTGTTGTGGCAGTGGTTGTGGTGGCGAGTTTGGGCAAACTTTGGTTTTATGGGTGTTGTGGCAGTGGTTGTGGTGGGTGCGGTGGTGAAGGTAGGTGCGGTGGTGAAGGTAGGGGTAGGGTTGGGTTGACAGATGTAGGGTGGCGTGATAGAAGTGGGGTGGTGGAGGTGGTTGTTTATAAGGTTGGGTGGTCAAAGGTGATGGTCAAGGGTTTTCCATTCCCCCATTTCTAAGTGGAGGGGGTAGTGGGGAATCAAAATAGAGGGATTTGGGGTAATGGAGGGGAAAAGAGGGGAAACAAAACCCCCAATCCAAACAATATTTAAGGGAATGGAATCAACTAATTCCCTTTCCCTTTCCTGTAACCCCTTAACCAAACGCCCCCTAAATCCAAACAAGTCATACAAAGTAAACGGGCATGCCAAAATAACACATAGAAATATATTTCCAATAATAAAATTAACGAACAGCAGCAAGAGCCACAATTATGAACTCAAAAAATCAATCACAAGGCAACTAAGATTATAATAGCTTTCAAAGATTTGATGAGGTTATGTACCTCAGCAGGAACCATTGGTGCATTCACTGCAGTTGCTGCAAGCTCTCCATTCAAGGCCCCTATAACTGCTTCTGCAATTTCAATAGCAACTCCTTCCTGCAGATAAACTCTACTTTTAAAATGACTAATGAGCCAAAATAAAACCAAATCCCAGTGTAAAATACTAACATACCTGAGCTTCCATGGTACTAGCACCAAGATGTGGAGTTGCAGTAACTCTTTCATGCATTACCAACTTACTGTCCTTTGCTGGGGGCTCTTGTGTGAAGACATCAAGTGCAGCCTGCAAAAGAATATGTTTCAAGTTATATACTTTAAACAACAAAATAAATCAAAATGTACTCTATTTAACCAACAGAAATATAGTAGGTACCTGGGCAACAATCCCGGAATCCAGAGCCCTCACAAGAGCATCTTCATCAATAACTCCACCACGAGCAACATTCACAATCATAACTCCTTTCTTCATCTTAGCAAAAGTGTCATCATTTAACACCTTTGCTGTAGCAGAGGTGAGAGGCATGTGAAGGGAAATGAAGTCCGCGGTCGCTAAGGCCTCTTCAAAGGAAACAAGCTCCACTCCAATAGCTCGGGCACGATCAGCTGGTGCATAGGGGTCATGAGCGACCACATGCATACCAAGCCCCTTAGCACGCCTCGCGACCTCAGAACCAACCTTTCCAAAACCCAAGACTGCAAGTGTCTTCCCCACAAGGGATACACCCACATACTTATTCCTCTTCCACTCCCCTAAATTTGACATAAACAAAGAGCACCGCCAAAGGTCAATCAAAAGCATTTTACATATCAAAGAAAATCAGATATCAAAACAAAACTTGTTATACCAGAACAGAGCATACTAACCATCCAACTGCTGCCATATAGTATAAGTCAAAATTCAATTGAAAGTGCTTAAACCCTACATAAATCTCAACAAACTACCATCCCATTCCCCTAATAGATAAATCAACCTCTCACACACAATGCTAGCTTCCAATAAAAATACCATCTTTAACACCAAAATTCAAAAACAATATTCTTCCCACGAATAAGACAACGTAAAATCAACAAACCAAACCACATACAAGAAAAAGAGATCCAATCAAAACAACTAAAACCCAAAACAGATCTAACAACCCAACAAACCCCTAAAATCAAGACAAACAAATCAAACACCCACCATCTGTTCGACGAAATGCCCCAACCAAAAAAAAATACAAAAAAACTAACCAGCCTTAACAGAAGCATCAGCTTGCGCAACATTCCTTGACATAGCAGTCAATAGCGCAATCCCATGTTCAGCAGCCGCAACAGTGTTAGCCGTGGGCGCATTAACAACCAAACACCCATGTTCCGTCGCCGCACCCAGATCTACATTATCAATTCCAACACCTGCACGTCCAACCACCTTCAACCTCCCACCAGAAGATTCAAACACATCACGTGTAACCTTCGTTCCACTCCGAACAATCAACGCATCGCACAAAGAGATCTTGGTGCACAACTCTTCAGGGCTTAGATTATACGAACAATCAACATTTGCAAACGATTTAAGAAGGTCTAATCCTGCATCACCGAGCTTTTCAGCGACTAAAACGGTGGGTTTCGATTCAAGGGAGGCGAAAACGGCGAACTTTTTGTGGGTTGTGGTGGTAGTAAAAGGGGTGAGGCGGATGTGAGGGGTGTGAGAGAAGAGAGAGATTGAAGGAGTAACAGAGAGTTTTGAGGAGAGAGAAAGTTGGGAATTGGGGGAAATTTTAGGGTGGAGATTTCTGGGTTTTGAATTGAGAGATGGGTTTGAGCTTGAGATTAAAGCTGTTGTAGCAGATGAAGCAACAGCCATTTTTGTGGGATGAATATTTCTGGGTTGTGTTTGTTGTTCGTATTTAAAGGGGGGGTGTTTGGGAGAAATGCGCCGCCTGTGGAGGGAGATTTTTTGGGGAAAAGAGGATGCGAGAGGTTTTAAAGGGGGTTAATGGAGGAAGAAAGAGAGAGGTGAGTACACGTGCTGTGAAACTACGCGGGAAAATGGGGAGTATGGGGGTGGAGGAAATGGAGCGTGAGAATGACGCCGTGTTGGTGAGGGTTGAGTTTAGAGTGAGGTGTTTGGATTTGAGGGTTGGTGAATGGTGAATGGTGAATGGTGAATGGTGAATGGTGAATGGTGAATGGTGAATGGTGAGTGGTGAGTCAAAAATTGACCGTCTACATGTTAAGCTAGGTTAAAGTGTAGCCAATGGTTCGCCTACATATTTGCTTTGTCATGGAAAGTTTGTCAATGCACAATATTTGATGTTTATTAAGATGTGTTGGCTTATTGATTAAAATTAAATCGATATGAATGATATATTACGGTTATGTTTAGTTCATCTGAAAATTTCTAATCTGATTTGATCTGAACTTATTTTTTCTGATCTGATTTGAACTGATTTGATATGATCTGATCTGATCTGATTACAAGATCTTATCTTTTAGATTTTTCTTAATATATAAGAAAAAAAAATAGTCATGTAGGGTCTTGTTTGATTCGTCTTAATGAGTACTTTATTAATATTTAATTATTATAATTTTTACTAATATGCAATGAAAGATATTTAATAGTATTAATGATTTTTAAATATAAGCATGATCTGATCTGATTAGATTTGAAATAAGCAAAAATAAGGTGAACTAAACATAGCCTACATGTTCGAATCATCTCTCTACTTTGTACTTTGCACTGTCTTTGTGACTCACATAGATAAAAAAAAAAAAAAAAAAGAGTTCAAAAAACAAAACTTTTAAAAGGTAGTATATTGAAACAAATTTGTTATATAAGGTAGTTTTCTAAAAGGATATTTTTTAAAGGTAGTTTTTTGAAAAGATTTGATTATAAAATAAGTTTTAAGAAATTTTCAAAAAAGAAAAAAATTGATATATTTGGAAAGTGATATTGGGATTATTTGTTAGAGAAAGTTTTGTGCGAATTGGTTGCTTTTTCTTAATAACTGAAGATGGCTAATTGGTTCAACTTGATCTAATACACTACTGCAATAATCACAAAATGTGATGTTTCGTAATTATTTTATAATGATATAAAATCTAATCTCAGACATTAGTAAATAAAATGATACGGGACATTATCCATGCCAACAAGTAGTTACACGAGAATATTTGCTTTATACTTTCAATAGACTTCCTTCATTTTTTTTTTATTAAGGCCCTATTCTCTTTGGGCTAAACTATACTGAACTGTGCCAAAAAAAAACGAGGGCTTAATTGATACTTTTTTTTAATGGAAATGGCATAACAAGTGACATACTTTCTCCGTTTTTTAATAAGTGTACTGTAGAGAGAGTGGGGAGATGTCAATGAATGTAGAGAGAGAAAGTTGTGATCAGTGATCACAATAAAGTAGAGTAATTCAAATAATCATACAAAGAAGTTGTGGTCCCCTCTTACTTTTTGATGGCATATTTGTAATAATATTGATTTTCTTTTACCATTTTTGAGTTTGGTTGCACTTATTAAAAAATGGAGATGGTATAACTTAAGGTGATAACAAAATATGGTCGTGGTGAAAATGAGAATAGTGTGATAAAATTTGTTGCTTGTGTGCTTCGGCTATATATGTAATGTGTTAGTAGCCTGATAGTTAGGAGTTCAGATCTTTTGGAGTTTTAGTGTGTATCTAAGTCATATATTTTAAAATCAAGGGGTCATAATGATGGAAGGGAAAGATTTAGGGGGTGGATTTTGATTAGATATAATAGTGGCCGGGGATTTTGTAAATAGAATATATGAGCCATTGATTTTTATTCAATGGTTGATATTGTTCAAAATTTATCTTCTACAATTATTTTACAACTCTAGAGGATCCAAACACGATAGTTAGGGGGCTTTTATTTCTTAAAAATTTGAGAATATCATGCTACCTCATATAAAAGGGTTATGTGCATAATATGTGATTTTCTTACCATGAATGGTATATTTTGTTTCCAAACACATCATTTTGTCCACAATCTCACTATGATCTTGATTTTATTATTTACACACAAGAAAAAATATAAGTACGTTGAATCTTGTTAAATTCATCTCGTTATATAATCTTATCATAAAATGTAAATATGTTCAAAGTTGTATGGAGGTATTAGTATAGTATTTGTCTTTTGAAATAACTTATGTAAAATAGTTAATTCCAGCCTTATGATGAACTTAGAAGCTAAGCATATTGATTCACATGTCATTAGTGACTTAAGCAATATTCACCTACCAAAATGCCAAGTGGGGGGCTCAGTTTAAGTTGGTGAAGCCTTCAAATTTGGTTAATTATAATTATATACCCTTTATACGTTGGTTAATACTTAATATGTAGGGGCTTTTGCCTTTTTGTTAGAGGGCGTGTATCTATTGTAATTTGTAAAGGTAAAGTTTGACTTGCAACTTGCGCAATTGAAAATATGGCTATCCGCTTTTACCGCTGATAGAATTTAAGGGGCATATTCCGCAGCCCGCACGTTAACAATTTTCTTTGTGGAGCTCCACCATTACTTTTGTGATTTTGTGACTTTGTCGAGCATGCATCTCAATTCTTTTTTTTTTTTTTTTTTACAACGGGTAAAATTTGCATTAAATTAAAAAGAAATTACATCCTAGCGGTATTACAACCTGACATAAAAAACAACAAATTGAAGCTAGAAGAGCTTCTTTGCGTACATATTCTAAGGAACATGAGTAACTTATTACATATCCAGACTGACTTAAGATTAGCATAAACAATGATAAGAGGAATTGGGGACAAAGTCTTGATGAAGAAGACACAATATGAACGGAAATCTGATGAGAGACGACACCCATGCGATCTTCAGAAATAGATTGTCGCGGATCCGAAAAAAGAAACCAAGAAGCTACGTCCATTGGTAACTTCTGACCCTGTTTAGAGGGTACTGAGAGTTTAGTCTCACGAGACTGAAACTCTAACGGGGTGGAGGTCGAAACTTGCCCCAAATTAGATTGGGGGGCCTCCCACAAGATGCAATTTTTGAGTGTGATGACTATGAAAGTACTCACAAGAACTTGGTGTGAATTATAATAAAATAATTCACCCAAAAAGCAGATCCGAAAATCCCACCACGGCCTCTCTACTCTAGAAGATCGAACCAAACCAAGATTACTGGAACTATTACCTCTCATTTTACCCAATACTTGATCTCCTACCAATTCAAAACTGGATCTGAAAAGACCTAAACTAAAACTTAAACTAGGAACATAAACAAGACAAAGGATATAATCCCAAAACATAATTCTACGCCGTTATCAACTCCGATTAAACTTCAGAAAACTGCAAGACACACAATAAAACATAATAGTAAGTGAAAGGGGGAAGGGGGACACTGACTCAATTTACTAGAGGGACGGGGGACACCTAATCTGTTAAGCAGGGGAAGGGGATAGGGGAAGCCCAACGAACACTAAAGAGGGGATGGGGAGGGGGAAGCCCAGACTATACTAAGAAAAATTAATCAGGGGAAGGGGAGGGGAGACACTTACCGGTACCACAGGGATGGGGGAGGGGGAGCCCAGACCTAAGCTATTAAAACACTAAGCAGGGAAGGGGAGGGGAACCATTAACCGCTAACACTAACGGGGATGGGGGAGGGGGAGCCCGGACTTGACGAAACCGACTACGAAAAAGGGGAGGGGAGACAATAACGGCTAATACGGGGATGGGGGAGGGGGAACCCAGAACTACCGAAACAGACCACTAAGAAGGGGAGGGGAAAACCGAAGGCAGCCGGAAAAGTTAATCGACCGAACGACTACGAAGGGCGGTCGAATGATGCGAATCAACGAAGGAAACTGAAAATAAATTGAAAAAGGAACTCGCCGGAGATCCCGCCGAAGACCTATGCGGCGCCGGAGCTCCGGCGAGTTCCTAGGGTTAGATGAGATTGGGGTTTTGTGTTTAGAGAGAAGGCAGAGGATTTTGTGTTTAGAGAGAAGGCAGAGGATTTTTTAGTTCAACATCCATCTCAATTCTTAGGCTATATAAATATCAAATGCATATATGCCATCTACCCCATCTTGATAAGTGATAACAAGTCTTGTGTGAGTTTGTGACCATTCTTTACTTGTTTTTTTTAGTTAATTTTGTAACTAGCATTCATCGATCAAAGTTTCAAATTTTGGTAAAAGTATAATTTATATTGTTGGGAGGAGGAGATTGGGGTGCTTGTTGGGCCTTTGGTTGAGTATTTTGTAAGATGACAACCCACATGAAAAATTCTTCTTACCATGAGATTCTCGAAAGGAGGCCCCAAAAAAATGTGCTTATGGCCTTATATCATAGTGCGGCATATATTATACACGTGGGTATCATAGTATGTCATATATGTGAGAGTATTTATTTGCTAATTGCTTATTTGCAGAGATCTAAAACAACAAAAAGTGAGTAATTCAAAACAAATAATATTAGATATACAATACACGGATACACCTAGATGTATAGTTAGGTTCTATAGGAGTGGATTTGCCACTTTCTATCTTTATATATATATTTTCTTTTATTTTCTTTTGTTCCACGCTCAAAGAAGACCACTGTTTGGGATAGAAAAGGAGATGGCAAAAGATATTTCACTTTCATTATGCCTTTTTGTGAAATGGGATTTTTTATGCTTTTTTATTTTATTTTCTTCCGTTCCACACTCAAAGATCTGTTGGTGAAGAAAAGTACATCTCCCTTGTCGACCAAAAGGAAAACAAATTGACAACCACATTAAGCTCATATAACTATAAATGAAGATAAATGATCAATTTCCATCCGACACTACATTTACTAAAAGAAAACACATCATACGAAAACACAAAAGAAGTAAACGATTTAGGTAAAACACTTATGAAGAGATCTACTTAGTATTTTCAATCATCTGATTGGGACTAAAAATAGTGAACATTTTCATAATTGAACAAACACATGACACATTACATATAGGCATACAACCTATGACAAGGGAAGATTAAGATTGTGAAGGTAGACATTAGCCATCATTTGACCTAGCTGAATTTGGGCCTCAGTCGATAAATGTATATTATCATCGTTGAGCTTTAACCCTTTGGCATCAACACATAACACATTGTGTAGTTTGATCCCAAGTTGTGCTTCTCTTACCTTCTCTATGTAACTTTCGTTCACTCCAGATGCAAGTGCGACCTAAGATATATATCAAGCATTTTCACTTTTTAGTAACAATATAAAATAGAATTCTCTATCAGTATATACCAACCTTAGAACTTTCGTACCCTACATACTACTATGTAAAAAAAAGAACTCAATTTCTATAGTATCAATTTTCTCAAAGTAAATAGATGTTAGGCGTTAGCTGCTACTTATCATATTGTTAATCGTTACACTAACTTGTAGATATCATATTTTACATAGGATTGTTAATTTAATCACCTAGATTAACCAAGCATAACATATTTCAAATCTGTGATGGCTGTATGTTTGACACCTACGACCACACATGTTTTCGTCTCAATTAGAAAAAAAGCCATCTAATTTACCCATTTTCTTTGTTTCAAAGATTTTCGTTAATTTGCCCATGTTGCAATTGTACATTAAGTGTTTCTACCATAAAAAAAGATGTTGACAATCAAAGAATCAGGGTTAAAACATAATGGAGTAATGTTACTATAGTTTTGTCGAGAAGAAAACTATTCCAAACTTGTTTGACCATGAACATTATTAGAGTACCTGAATAATTGGAAGCAACGGCAAATGAAGATCCTTCCGAACATCACAAATAAACTTCTCCATTTTTACTTTGTACGCGTCCGCATCACGCTCTGTCAAAGTATCACTCTCTCCTTGATACCACAACAATGCACTAATCTCACCCCCACCTTTCTTCACAGCAACTTTAACTCTCTTCACCATACTCATGTACAACGGTGTACCACGCGCCCACTCGCTAATTGCACTCGCACCTACCGCGCAAGGAACGAGTCCAAGAGTACCACACACACGCTCCCTTAGCGCGTTGGCAAAGGGCATGCCAGGTCCCACCCCACAAACCTTACGTGTGTCGATATCAGCGTGCAAAGGTTCACGCGCCAACTCCCAACAGAGGTGCGCGTTGAGGCGGAGGATTGAAGAGTGGGGTTGACACTCTGGTGGAATCACACCATCCCAATGCTGGTCAGTTTCGGAGTATTTAATAATTCCTCCTCGGCCTGACATATTGCTTTGGCCTGAGAGAATGAAAATATGTTTGTAGGTCTCACAAGACATGACTTCTTCTTTCTCTTACGCTGTTTTTTTTTTTTCTCTGTGTGATGTGCTTTGTTTCAGCTTGGGTTGACTCGCAACTTGCCAAAATGCATCCTCTGAAACTGCTGATAAAAATTAGTAAATGTAGGCTCTGCATGTTACCTGAGTATCTTGGTGCCTTTCGAAGATGTGTCTTGGAGACCATTCTTTTAAAAAAATTCTACTTGTATTTTGCACTATCTCCGTATAGGGATCTATGCAATGTTTAAACATTGCAATTTGCAAAATTTAAATATTCTTTTCATTAGTTTTTCCATGACTATAAACAAGTGACAGTTTAATTACTAAACAAACGTCCACATGCCAATATTTCTATAATGCGTGCGAAAACAAGAAACTGTGCCACGTGACGCTCTTCGTAGAGAGTTTTAATTCATGTAATCCACATATAATAAAAAAAAATTAAGAAATTGCATAGTATAGAATTTGATCCCGAAACCTCAAGTACATATATCAAAGTTCTAACAACTAGGCTAAGTTGTATTTAGTGTTATTATCATAAAATATTATATTAATAAATGAAATTTTTTCTTACCCAAGGCATATCCCAGGCCTAATAACTATTTTTTTTTCCTTAGTGAACGTACTAACGAAATTAAAGAAGTTTTTTGAGGGAAGGAGGGTGTACTGCCGTGTACATGACTTTGCATCTCTTCCGATGACCAAAAGGAATAAAGCTCACACAATCACACAATCACATAATTGGGATCATTAACTCTATCATGATCTGTATTAATATGTCATCCTTGATTCCTTGTGCAACAATCAGACTCCCAAGGTCTACCTAAACGAAAATTTCAGACGAGACAACACACAGTAACAAAAAAGTGGTACATATTATTTGTTTCACTGAATACAGAAAGATACACTTCCAAGCAAATGTAGCTTAGGAGGAGGCAGGATGAAAATGGCAAAGGTACGCATCAGCCAATAACTGGCCTAATTGAATTTGAGCCTCAGTAGATAAATGAAGGTTATCATCATTAAGCTTCAACCCTTTGGCATCCACACATACCACATGTGGGAGTTTCATCCCAAGCTGTACTTCTCTCACTTTTTCTATGTATTTTTCGTCTCCGGATGCAAGTGCCACCTGAAGAAATCAAGCATTGTACTTCAACATACAAGTTGCTATTTTAGGGGCATAGATCAAATTTTATTAATATTCAGAGTAATGTCTTTGTAGTTATATAACCAAGTTTACTTGTCGCGCATCGCAGAAATTACAGAGAATATAGGAAGATTGACTACACCAAGCTTGAACTTGAGTTCACAATGAATAGAATTTTGTGACAATGTCTTAAGAGAAATTGTGCAAGTGTAAGTCCTTAATTAGAATAAAGAGTCCAATCAGGCCTATATTTCATCAAATACCACAAGCAGAGAACCTTATTCCCAATAACAAAAAGCATCACCACTAGTAGTCTAGATACCCTTTGCCATTAAAATTGTTCCATATTTCTCAAATGAATCCAAAACTTTGATTTTTGTGGTAAAAGTTGTACTATAGATAAAAATTATGAAACTCATATCATTATGGACCTGTTCTCTTCGGCATAAAACAGCTGAATTCAACTGAATTGAACTGAACTAAAATGAATAGTGATATATGAGCGTAAAAATATTGTCCAAAGCTGAACTGAACTGAAAATAAGCCGAGGAGAACATGCCATATATAATAACCCTACTTTGCTAATTATTCGATTTAATATGTATCTTTATATAATAACTTTCATTTTTTCTACTAAACATAATCAAATTTATCACTCATTAATATGCTTAAGTGATCATACAATCAAGGTGATGCTTATATTTAAAAAATGAAAAGAGTATAAATCAATACCAAATTTTAAGTGAAATAATTTTGAAATAGCTTAAAATATAAATTCTCTAATTTTAGTTTAAAAAGTTTACCTCATGTGCACTACATTTCAGTTCTAAAAAAAACTCTTCCTTTATTAAACGTTAATTAATTAGGATGAGAAAACCTCATAATAATATATCAATACTCCTAGTATGCGATCACATTGCTCGTTGCAATTACATTCTTACATGTTTAGGGGTCGTTTGGTTTGAGAAATGGGATGGAAAGGGAATGACATAAATAGAGAAGAAAAATGGTAACATAAATGGTTAACTTATTGAGTATTTGGTTCAAGCCAAGAAATGAAAATGAATGTAATTATTACCATCAAGTAATGAATTTTGTTACTTGAGAGGAGGAGAAGGTAACAAATTAAGGGAATACATTACCATCAAGTAATAGTAATGGATTGATAAATAGTTAAACCAAACAAAAAGAAAGAAAATCGATAATTTACTCCGTTAGAGCGTAAAAATAGTGAACCAAACCACTCCTTTAAGGCTTACTCCATCAAATCTTACTTCTTTCATAACAAATGGTTAAAACATAAAAACCAGGGAAACAAAACTAGAGTTACCTGAATAATTGGAAGCAAAGGCAAGTCAAGATCCTCCCTAACATCACAAACAAACTTCTCCATACTCCCTTTATACGCGTCAGCTTCACGCTCCGTCAACGTGTCACTCTCTCCTTGATACCACAACAACGCTTTAATCTCACCCCCACCATTCTCCACCGCAGCTTTAGCTCTTTTCACCATATCATCATACAAGTGTTCCCCACGCGCCCACTTAGTTATCGCGGTTCCGCCCACGGCACAAGGAACGAGGCCAAGAGATCCACCCACGCGCTCTTTAACCACGTTAGCAAAGGGCATACCGGGTCCCACCCCACAAACCTTATGTGCGTCAATATCAACGTGTAGAGGATCACGCGCTTGCTCCCAATGAAGGTGCGCGTCGAGGCGGAAGATTGAAGGGTGTGGTTGACATTCTGATGGAACGACGCCGTTCCATTTCTTGTGTTGGTGGTGATGGGTGTCAGTGTATTTAATAACTCCACCTCTACCAGCCATGTTGCTTTGGCCTGAGAGGATAAAGATCTGTTTGGAAGCCTCACAAGACATGATTCTTTGATTTTGGAAGGAAAACTATAATATTTCAGGCTTTATACAAAGCTTTATTGATCTTTTGGATTTTTTTTTTTATTTTATTTTCAATTTTGCTTCTTTTATGGAGTTGTAATGTTTACTCTTGTTATTTTAAAGATCTTTTATTGAACATAAGGTCCGTTACTGTTCGGACCATGCTGCTATTGTATTACGCTGTTTGGGAAATGAGGGGATGCCGATCAGACGGACTGGTGGTTTTCGTTTTGAGACTTTTTGGCTTCTTGACGATGCTTGTGAGGAGGTGGTTAAGGGTGCATGGAGTGCAGCAGAGGGTGGTAGGATTTGTGAGAAATTAGGGGCTGTTGCGAGGGAGTTGCAGGGATGGAGTAAAAAGGCCTTCGGGACTCTTAGAAAGAAAATTGAAGTAGTGGAGAAAAAGTTACATGAAGCCCAGTGTGAAGCTATTTCGAATGACAGCTGTGAGAGGTGTGTGAGGTTGGAAAAGGAGTTGGATGAATTACATGCTAAGAACGAGGCTTATTGGTACATGAGATCGCGAGTGGCGGAAGTAAAGGATGGGGATAGAAATACTTCTTATTTTCATCATAAAGCTTCCCAAAGGAAAAAACGGAACCTCATTCATGGTCTTTTTGATGGAGGCGGGAGGTGGCAAACGGAAGGCGAGGAGATTGAATGTGTGGTGGAAAGTTATTTTCAGGAGATCTTTACTTCTTCCGAGCCCTCTTCTAATGATTTTCAGGAGGTATTGCAACATGTGAAGATGTCTGTGACACAGGAGTACAACGATATTCTTCTGAAGCCTTATTCAAAAGAGGAGATTTTTGCAGCTTTGAGTGATATGCACCCTTGTAAAGCCCCTGGGCCTGATGGTATGCATGCTATCTTTTATCAGAGATTCTGGCATATAATTGGTGATGAGGTTTTTGACTTTGTTAGCAACATCTTACATAACTATTCTTGCCTAGGGAATGTTAATTGTACTAATATTGCTCTTATTCCCAAAGTTAAATCCCCTACTGTTGTCTCTGAGTTTAGGCCTATAAGTCTATGCAATGTATTGTACAAAATAGCTTCTAAAGCTATTGTTCTGAGGCTTAAACAATTTCTTTCCTGTATTGTAACGGAGAATCAAAGTGCGTTTGTCCCTGGAAGAATGATTTCGGATAACTCTCTCATTGCTCTGGAGATCTTTCATACTATGAAGAAGAGGAATAATAGCAGGAAAGGATTGGTTGCGATGAAACTTGACATGAGTAAAGCCTATGACAGAGTGGAGTGGGGTTTCCTCAGGAAGCTACTATTGACGATGGGTTTTGATGGAAGATGGGTCAATCTGGTTATGAGTTGTGTTGCTACTGTCTCGTATTCCTTCATTATTAATGGAAGGGTATGTGGTTCTGTTACTCCTTCCAGAGGATTACGCCAGGGTGATCCTTTATCTCCTTTCCTGTTTATCTTGGTTGCTGATGCATTCTCTCAGATGGTTAAACAAAAGGTGGTTACGAAAGAAATTCATGGTGCGAAAGCAAGCCGGAATGGTCCAGAAATCTCCCACCTTCTTTTTGCAGATGACAGTCTTCTCTTTACTAGGGCTACCCGACAGGAGTGCTTGACAATAGTTGATGTTCTCAACAAATATGAAGCAGCATCCGGGCAGAAAATTAATTATGAAAAGTCGGAAGTATCCTTTAGTAGTGGTGTAAGCTGTGCGAAAAAAGAAGGATTGATTAATCTTCTCCATATGAGGCAAGTTGATAGACACCAGAAGTATCTTGGTATTCCACTCTTTGTGGGAGGTCTAAGAAAGTGCTTTTTCGGGAACTCTTAGATAGAATGTGGAAGAAGTTAAGGGGCTGGAAAGAAAAGTTATTGTCGCGAGCTGGGAAAGAGGTTCTGATCAAGGCTGTTATCCAAGCATTGCCTACATACCTAATGGGAGTTTATAAGCTTCCGTTGCTGTCATACAAGAAATCCACTCTGCTATGGCTCGATTCTGGTGGGGAGGAAAAGGGGATGAACGGAAAATGCATTGGCTAAGTTGGGAGAAAATGTGCAAACCCAAGTGTATGGGGGGTATGGGATTTAAGGACCTTGCGGTTTTAATGATGCTTTATTGGGAAACAAGTTGTGCGATTATTCATAATAAAGAGTCCCTTTTGAGTAGGGTAATGAGTGCCAAGTATTATCCTCATGGTGATGTTGTCAAGCGCGGTTAGGATACTCGCATAGCTACTCGTGGCAGAGTATTTCGGGAGCGAAGAGTTTGGTATTGGAGGGTTTGATTTGGAGGGTTGGAGATGGCACTAAAATTGACATATGTAGTGCACCATGGGTAGGAGATAAGAAGGTAGATTCATCAGAGTGCCGAGTGGAGGGTCTTGAAGTGGTAGGAGATTTAATGGATGTTGAAAGGAAGGAGTGGAATGTGGAACTAATCGAGAGCCATTTCAATGAACGTGATCAACAGTGTATCTTGGCCATTCCTTTAAGCACCAGATGTCTACAGGATGAGTTAACTTGGGCGTATTCTAAGAACGGCACTTATTCGGTGAAAACCGCTTATATGTTGGGAAAAGGGGGCAACCTTGAGGATTTTCATAGAGTGTGGAATATATTATGGAGCTTAAATGTGTCGCCTAAGGTACGTCATTTTATGTGGCGTGCTTGTACAAGTTCACTCCCAGTAAGGAAAGTTCTTCAGAGGCGCCACCTTATCGATGAAGCAGAGTGCCCCTGTTGTGCTAGAGAGGATGAGACACAATCACATTTATTCTATCGCTGCCCGATGTCGATCAAATTGTGGGAAGAGCTGGGCAGTAACATATTATTGTCAGGGGTGGAAGAAGAAGGCATGTGTGATACCCTAGTCAGATGGAGTCAGATGGATACAAATGTGGTTCAAAAGAGTTGTTATATCCTATGGAACGTCTGGGTTGAAAGAAACAGAAAAGTTTTTGAGCATACAAGTCACCCTGTCACTGTTGTGGGCCAGAGAATTATGAGACAAGTTGAAGATTTTAATAACTATGCTGTGAGGATTTATGGAGGAGTGCGCTCCCCTGTGGCCCCGAACCCAAGCCGATGGTATGCTCCCCCGATTGGTGCTATTAAATTGAATACGGATGCAAGTTTGTCCGAGGAAGGATGGGTGGGACTTGGAGTGATAGCCCGCGACTCGGAGGGTAAGGTGTGCTTTGCTGCAACTAGACGTGTGCGTGCCTACTGGCCTCCCGAGGTAGCTGAATGCAAGGCCATTTACATGGCAACCCGCTTGGCGAAAGCTCATGGGTATGGTGATGTGATTTTTGAATCCGACTCTCTGGTAGTAACGAAGAGGTTAACGAAAGCAGCTATTTTCTTCTCAGATTTGGATGCAATACTTGGGGACATTCTTTCTATGTGTAATGCATTTTCTTCTGTTTCTTTTTCTCATGTTAAAAGGGATGGGAATACTGTTGCCCATAACCTTGCTAGAGTTGTGCCTTTTGGTGTTGAACAATGTTGGGAGCATCATTGTCCTAGTACTGTAACACCTTATGTACTTATGGACACTTTGTCCCTTTGATTAATGCACTTCTCTTTCCCCTCAAAAAAAAAAAAAAATATGCTAGCTCGAATATACTTTCATAGTTACATAAGAAAAATACAAAAGGATATTTAACTTATGTCACAAGACATGTTTACTCTTGTTATGTAATCATAAGCTGAAGTGGATGGCTTGTGAGTTGTGAAGTTGTGCAATCAAGTATTTTGGATGATAAGCTTTATTTTGTGGATTGGATGTGTATTTAGAGGCCCAACATTAGCCACTCGACTCCTTTATTTAGATAGTGTTTAAGATTTAAAATTATTAGAATTTAACTTAATTGAACTTATCTAGATATATTATAACTTAATGACGTTCATTTGAAAGGTGTTAAACCTCATCTGAACTTAGCTGAATTTAGACCTTGTTTTTTTGGGACATATTTTCAGTTCAATTTATTTTAGTTCAGTTCAGTTTAATTTCTCTCTGTAATTCAATTTCTCTCAATCTAAAACAACGGGGCCTTATTAAATTTGAAACTAATTTTTATAAGGTGAAGAGAACGCACCCTAAATTGGTTTATAAAAGGCAAGCAAAAAATCTGTTGATTTATACAAGTAAAAAAAAGAATTTTTGCTATTTGCTCCAACAACTACGTAACTTCATTTTTCTTCATTGATACAAAGGTAAATGTTGTAAGTATAAAATCACCTTCCCAAAGGATGATGATCTTAGACTTAAAGAAATTAGAATATTCACTCTACCACTTAGAAACTCAAAATAGGGGATAGATAGCCAAAACTCAAAAATTTACTCATAGTTTTGGGATTTTTGGCCACATATAAGACTCACTCAATCTCCTTATTAATCAAGATCTTACATAGTTCTAATCAAACGTTGACATGACTCCAAATACAAGCTCCTATAACTCTAATCAAACATTGGCGTAACTCCAAGTGCAAGTACCTATAACACTATTGTTTTCATAACTCTAACTATGAGTGGATATGACTCTAATCAAATATTGACATACCTCTTAGTACTATTTCTTATAACTCCTATGGTCTGCCTTTGTAACTCTTGATTTATAATCAAACAATTGTGTATCCAAGTAAAAGAAAATAACACATCTTTTTATAGTGTAGGAGTTTATTAAACTGATTAGAAGAAACCAGAAACAAAATTTAGTATAACTTATATGCATTGAAAGGTAAACCAATCGATTTATACGAATGTCGAAGTAATATTCCAGAGTTCAATGTTATAACTCTAACTACTTATGTTACTAACGTCGGCGATAAGAGTATGTAGTACCATAGGCAGCAACCAAAATCAAATCGGATTGAACCGAAAAATCAAACCACAGACGAATCGCAAGACCTAGGATTCATCGAAAAACTAAGTAATTGGAATTAAAATTAAAAAACAACAAACTGTATATAGATAAACTAAAACATAAATATTATTCAATTGAAACTATAAGAACGAAATCACATTCTACTTACACTTCATTGATTTTGAAAATGAACCGCAATTTGCAATTAAACATTGTCGAAAAAACTCTGAATGTACCTCGAAATAATCAAGATGTACTTGAAAATCACATCATAATAATTTGGAACATCGAATTTCACAAAGATATGATGATTTCACAAAAGAATTCAAGTGGATGAGAACCACCAACCCAAGTTCGGACAATAAATAACGAAGATGTGGTGCATCACTAACTGTATAAGCGATAGCTCGATATTCAGCTTCAGTGGAAGATTTTGAAACAATAGGTTTCTTTTTTGAGCGCCAGGATCAGAAATGAGATTATTTTTAAGAAAAATCGCATAACCTATGGTAGAACAACAATTATCAGGATAACCAGCCCAATCAGCTTAAGAGTAGGCAATGATAATGGTAATGTCGCGGGATGGACGAAGCCATAAGCCATGAGATCTGCGGCACCTATCAAATACCTAAAAAAACGCTTCATAGCAATAAGGTGAGTAGTACGGGGAGCATGCATGAACAGAGCAACTAAATGTACAACATAAGTAAGACCTGGTTGAGTCATAATAATCAAGTATTATAATGCTCCTACCATACTACGGTCTACGATACTTAGACCGATCTGCAAGCAAGTCACCATCAGTAAGAGATATCGTTCTAGGTGGAAGGAGAGTACGTATGGGCTTAACAATATGCAAATTAATCTTATAAGCCATATCTCGGGTATATATTTGTTGCGAAAAAAATATTGCCTTAAATGTACGCGAAACCTTGACGCCGAGAAAATAATAAAAATCCCCCAAGTCCTTCAGATCTATAATTATATAAAAGATCCTTGCCACGAGAAAAAATAAACATAGAAGTGATACGGGAGTCGTGCCACTATAATTATAGATACAGTTCAGGATTACAACCTATATTTATTACATAATTGTCCTTGAGCTTATTCTATTATATATATGTATAAATTATAGCATAGATTTATTATTCATAGATATATTAAAAAAGAGCATTCTAATCTAAGAACTGTTCAAGCAATCACTAATAAGCACCAGCAAGCTCTACAAGATAAGGTCATTTTGTAAAAATGGCAACTGTCTCAGTGTTCTCTGCTGCTGCCAGAAGGTAAGCAAATATTTTTATGCTTAAGGCAATAGTTTTCTCTATGTACAAAGTTCAAAATATTATAAGTTGAATAGAAACTGGTCCTTAAGACATTGTTTTATCTATGTGCAATGTTGGTTTTCCTATCTTTTACATCATTCTTATATCGCAGAGGATATATTTGTTCAATGATCTAAAATAAAACAACGAACTAAGTACTATCAATCTATTATATTGACGGCCCGTTTGGTAGCTAGTCATAAATGGTGGTAATGGGAATGAATTTGTGTGTAAATTTGTGAGAAATATTATTGTCCATTCCCATGGTAATGTTAATTTATCCTAAAGTGTTCACTTTCTTTCTTGAATTTTCATTCCCATCCAATACCACCTCGTAGGTGGTAATGAGTGGTAATGAATATTGCTTCCCCTTGGAGACAAAAACACAAGTTTATGGGTGAGATTGCTTGCCCATGGAGAAAAAATACCTTCCCATGGAGATTTTAGGGGTGCTTCCCTAATAAAATTACACTTAAAATTCATTCCCATTACCGCAATTTATTAACGACTACCAAATGGACCGTGAGGGATTTAATCATATCTCGTTCCTAGGTTGGAAGGCAAGGTTGCCCTCATCACAGGAGGAGCTAGTGGAATTGGTGAATGTGCTGCTAAATTTTTTACCAAACATGGTGCTAAAGTCATGATTGCTGATGTTCAAGATGATATGGGCCAATCTGTTTGGAAAGACTTAGGCTCATCAGTAGCCTCATACATCCATTGCGATGTCACGAATGAAGCTCATGTACAAAATGCAGTAGACTCAACAATGGCTCAATACCAAAAACTTGACATCATGTTCAATAATGCAGGCATAGTAGGCTCTACCAAGCCCAACATCCTTGATAACTCGCATTCCGAGTTCGAACAAGTCCTTAAGGTGAACCTTGTTGGGCCATTCTTGGGCACCAAACATGCAGCTCGAGTAATGATCCTGGCGAAACGAGGTACCATAAGTCCATAATTACTTCGGGAAGTATTTGCTCTACTATAGGAGGTGTAGCCCCCCATGCTTACACTAGCTCAAAGCATGGATTGGTAGGGCTAACTAGGAACACAGCTGTGGAACTTGGAAAATATGGGATTCGGGTTAATTGTGTGTCATCACATGTGGTTTCAACCCCTTTGCCTAAGAAGTCCTTTAATCTAGATGATGAAGGTATTGTAGGAACTAAAACCGCTAACAATATAGATTTAACTTATCTGGAAAACCGTGGCGTGAAGAATTCACTGTCCTAAAGTTGAATTTACCCCGCTACAACACACGGCCTCTTAGCAATCAGTACACGGTAGATGGAAAAACAGATTGAGAACGATCTTAAATATTGCCCAGAAAGATATTTTCTAAAAGTCCTTTTGTCACACAACTCAATGGGTATAGAAAGTGTAATGTATATAAACCCCTTACACTACCTATTATTCTATCAATATGGGACTCTTCACATTCTCTTTTGAAGCAACTCTTGAGTTTTCATTTATTATAAACTCCAACAGGTATATCCAATATATACTCTAATCTCAAAGGAGTTTCGTGTAAGGTGGAGGATGTCGCGAATGCAGCTTTGTTTCTTGCAAGTGATGATTCAAAGTTCATTAGTGGACATAATCTTGTGGTTGATGGAGGCTTTACCATTATGAATCCAGGATTTTGTATGTTTGAACAGCTTAAGTAATGATTATATATGTTTTTCTATTGGTAATTCTAGATCATCTGACTAGTGACTACTACTGTCATGGATGATGTTATTGGTTTTTCTATTTCAACTACGAACATAAATAGCAATAAAGCCATGGGTGGACTGTGGTTATTCACTCATTCGACAACAAATCATTCTATATGGTTCATAGTTTCAGTCTACTATACAATCTACATTCTACACTTGCACCAGCAGGGAAAAGAAAACAAATTTGTTCAAGGTCATTTTGAATGACAAGCAAAAAAAAAAAACAATATACAATGCACCAGCCGGGAATCGAACCCGGGTCTGTACCGTGGCAGGGTACTATTCTACCACTAGACCACTGGTGCTTTAATAATGTTTATCACTGTTTTAAATATATATCAGTTTGCACGCACAGTCTTCTTGAGTTCTTTCTAACAACGTTATCACATTGTCCTAAGGACATATATCTTTAGTTTTATATTTGTAAAAATTATAAAAAGTACATATATATTAATAAAAGTGAAACTATTGGGTCAGACCGTCTGACGCAATGTGTTTGGTCGGACGGGCTGAGCCCAAAAGTTTCACGTATAAGAGACGCGCGCAGGCTTTTTTGGTTTTTTTTTTCTTTGTTTTTGTTTAACGGTACAATTAGGTTTTTATACGGTTTTTGAACTTCTTTAGTTCTTCATTGTTCTTATTTCAAATCTTCTTCTTTCAAAATTTCTTCTTATTTCTACCTTTTGCTCTCGATTTTTTGCTTTTCTTCTCTTCCAATTTACTCCATTTTTGTTCGAAATTCTATATTTGATTACTGTCGGAAATTGATTTAACATACTACATCGCAAATATGGTTAAGAGGATAAGAGATGAAGTTTCTAGGTATAATTTGGTTGGATTTTTCGCTGATTTTTTTTTTTCAAATTTTTAGACTGTTGTTGTGTTTTTCTGATGTTGCTGTTGTTGATGTAACTGCAATGCAGTTTGAAGTCGATGAAGGCGAAGACTGACGCAACTTCTCGTGAAAAACACTAACCGAAAAGAATAAGTTTGATTGGAATACATTTGTTTAAATGAAAAAGTTAAAGAGGTAACTGAAATAATATAAAGACCAACTGAAAACTGTAAAGCTCTAACTGAAAATAATGTGTTATTTGAATACATTTCTGTAAATGAAAATATTTAAACAGTAACTGAAACAATATAAATATCAGCTGAATAATTTGTAGAGTTAACTGAAAATAATGAGTCTGGTTGGAATACATTTGTGTAAATGAAAATTTTATACTGTAACTGAAGTAATATAAATACCAAATGAAAATTTTATACAGTAACTGAAGTAATATAAATACCATAGAGCACCGACTTGCAGATCTGTCGTTTCTTGATATTCCCTCCGTCTCAAAATATAGTTTTCATTTCCCTTTTTTCACGTTAATTTATGCAAGTAGAAGATAAGAGGGATATTAAAGATTTTTTGTTTATTTAAATAAATATTGTATGGGAAAAGATGATTTTAGGAGAGAGAGTGAAGGATAATTGGTGAAAGAGCATTAATTGTAACATTTTGGTTGAATAAACAAAGGAAAAAACAAAATTCAAGAAGCAAATAAATGATGGGACACGGTTTTTCTAGACAAATTACGAAAAAATATGGAACTAAATATGGAAATGAGAACTATATTTTGGGATACCCAAAATGAAAATGGGAACTATATTTTGAGACGGATAGAGTACTACTATTTGGGCTATGAGAAAATTGGGTACCCAAATTAACAGTTCCAACTGTTCAAGTAAAGAAACATGCCATCCACACAAAAAACATCTTGTTCGTCTTCATATATAATGCCTATGCTATATTATGTCCCCCGGAAAAAGCTACACAACAAATTCAGGACTTGATAAATCACTCTCATACAGTGATACTGATACTTGAATTTCCATATGATGCATGTGATATTGTGATTATACAGAGGTTCTAATTCTATAAATGGGTTTGATGCGAATCCAAAGGGTTCATGAAATGAGTTACTTTTACATATTCTAGAAACAGACTCGAAGAAATTCTAAAGCAATATAATCATCTATTCAATAAGCAGCAAGCTCTACAAGATATAATCCAGGAACTTAGGGATATATGGCAAGTATCTCAGCTTTCACTGCTGCTGCCAGAAGGTAAACACTTCTTTTTCTTCTTCTAACTCATCATTTGCTGTTACCATCTGATAACTGTAATCTATCAGAATCCTCCCTCCGCTTTTATTTATTTGCTACATTTTTGTACAATTAGAAGGAGATGTCATTTTCATTCTTTTTTTAGTGTACTTTTTGATCCCTTTAACATTAAGTAAGGTGGGAAAAGGGAAAAAAAGTAGTACTTTTTGGTGGAAAAAGAGGGGAAACAAATATAATACTATTACTTTTTGGTGGGCCAAGTCTCCTAATGAGGAAATGTAGCAAATAAAAAAAGCAACCTTTTTTGGAAAATGTAGCAAATAAATAAAAGCAGAGGGAGTAATTCAAAAAATATAACATTCAAATTCATCAATACTAATGAGGAATACCTAATATATACAATATGCATTCAGGTTGGAAGGCAAGGTTGCTCTCATCACAGGAGGTGCTAGTGGAATCGGTGCATGCACTGCTAAACTTTTTACCAAACATGGTGCTAAAGTCATGATTGCTGAAATCCAAGATGATTTGGGGTTATCTGTTTGCAAGAGCTTAGATCCATCAGTAGCTTCATACATCCATTGCGACGTCACAAATGAAGATCATGTACAAAATGCAGTAGACTCAACAGTAGCCAAATACAAAAAGCTGGACATCATGTTCAATAATGCAGGCATAGCCGGTAGCCATCCGAAGCCCAACATCCTTGATATCACGCAATCTGACTTCGAGGAAACAGTTAAGACAAATCTTATTGGGCCGTTCTTGGGAACTAAGCATGCGGCTCGAGTAATGATCCCGGCCAGACAAGGTAGTATAATTACAACAGCTAGTGTTTGTTCCATCATAGGAGGAGTAGCTCCACACGCTTATACTAGCTCAAAGCACGGTGTCTTAGGGCTCACAAGAAGTACAACTGTTGAATTTGGACAATACGGGATTAGGGTGAATTGTGTGTCGCCACATGCGGTGCCAACCCCTCTATTTAATAAGTTCTTACAATTAGATGATGAAGGTATCTCTAAGATATACTCTAATCTCAAAGGGACTTGGTGTAAGGTGGAGGATGTTGCGAATGCAGCTTTATTTCTTGCAAGTGATGATTCAAAGTACGTTAGTGGACATAACCTTACTGTTGATGGAGGATTTACTATCATGAATTCTGGGTTTTGTATGTTTGAATAGCTTATAGTAATGATTGTTGGGGTTATATTTGCAATTAGTAACACTATGTGTAGTACACTATTATATGTTGCTCCAATTTCTGCTTCAACTGAATAATAATATATACACTTCACTATCACTCTACCAACAGTATAGCCACCATAAACTTTTTCCAAGGCCTTCACGTAGAAATCGTCAAGCCAGAGCTCCTCTAATTTCAAAGGCCGCCAAAAAAGGACCAAAACCAATGTTCACTTCAAGAACATACAGTAATTTGAGTAAATCTTTAGCTTCATCAAGGCAACATGGCTAAAACAAACAATGGAAAGAGCAAAATTTAACAATCCAAAATCTTACCAGCAATGTAAATATTTAATACCTGCAAGACCGGTAGACGATAAATTCTTCATGAAACATAGTATGTGCACCTCTTACAGTGAATAGGCCAATAAGATGAGAAAGTGAGGTTATATTGTAAGTTCCTCCCATCCGTGATTTTAAGACCTCTTCGAGCTCAAGTGCAGACGTCTTCTGTCAACCAAGAAAAGACAGACTCTTGCTGAAGTCATCCTTACACAGATTAAACTCCCTTAAGTTTACGCTTTTGTTCTTTGAGTAGAGCTATGCCAATTTATGGTTTAACATCAAATACAGAAAGACGAAAGTTAAGGACTTGGGAGCATATATCAATATCGCAAAAGTCCTAAACTAACACGCGGATGAGCACATATACTACAAACTAGTGTACTTGAAAGTTGAAACAACAAGTCACATGTTTTAAAAGGAAACATCTCGTTCTCAAAAGTTTGTATGGGTAATCAACAAATTCAACTAGCAAGCATCCTTTAGACGAGATAACAAAACCAAAACCTCGTTATTCTTCAACAGAAGAAACATTCTGTACTCTTTTCTAAACCTCACACTCCCCTGATCCCCTCTGTTTGTCAGCCTTCCCTGGTCTGATCCTCCCTCTTTGTATATTCTTTGATTTTCTTCATAGGTTTCTTGAGACCTGAGCTTCCAGTGTGGAATTAATTAACCAACCCCCATCAGTAGACTAGAAAATTATTCAGCACAAAGCACAAAGAATATAGTGGAGCTGCATCCAAAATGTTAGCCCTTTTTAGCAGCCGCGGAGACTGCCATTCAGCAAGACGAAAAGGCTTGAAGAGATCAACCTTTTGGACCATATTAGCTTACTTGTATAAAAACAATCTTTAATTTCAGTACTAATTGATTGAAATCAAAAGATGTGGCAATGTGTTTCAGTGTTTGCAGAGAATTTACAATACAATCATACTCCTTTTGTTTGATAGACAACGATATGTAGCATAAGCTCCTCTATATTGCAAGGCGTTTGGGTACTCTTGAAACATTGGCAGAATGCCAGAAGCCCAATAGTTTCAAGATTAAGCACTAATCTTGCATTTCATATTCAGGGTACTCTTCATCATGTACAAACCAACTCGAAGGCGGCCAGAAAATCGCAGTCCAATGATCCACCAATGAACCAAAGGTCGTAATAGTTTCATCCTCTAAAGTGTAAACACCGGCATTCAACCCAAAACTCATATCAGCCTCATCATCATAACCTGTCAATCCTTCAAAATAGATGCAATTACCCTTACTCCAACCTAAATCCTCAGCACAAACCGAAAACGTCGCATCACGACTAACAAATAAAACCTTGTTTTCTAAACTCCTTACCTTCTCCCAACTATTTTTCCTCTCATTCAATACAAATACTTTAAACCCAAGTGGCTTTCCTACACAACTTTTATCAACAACCCACTCTTCTTCTTTTTCATCATAGTAATTACTAGGTCTTGGATTAACAATTTTATTAACCAAATATAAACGAAAATTACATTCAACTAAATATGTATACTGACCATTACATTCTTCTGCTGTGCTAACCACTTCAACAATCTCCAGCGCCGTCGAATCGATCATCACTAGCCTACCTGCTCGATCAACGGCGTAGAATTTTCCATCATAGCAAATAACATCATCAAAATAATCCTTCTTGTTTTTTTTCCCAGTTTCAATAATCTTCCATTCTTCATCCCCAGAATTCCAGAGAGCAATTTCTCCATACCCATATAAACCCAATACAGATATTTTCTCCCCAATTTTGACAACAACTTTCCTAAGAGAGATTGAAGAGCTGAAATCCTCAAAATCAAAGGTATTTTCTTCTCCATGATAACTGATCAATTGAAGACGATAACAACGACCCACCTCAAGATTTCGAAAACCCAATAAATCAATCATCTTCCCGAAATACCCAGATGAACAAAAGTAAAGCTTGTGCTTCGTTAATGGATTCAGTAGGGCCCACTTGTTTTGCCCTGTTTCTGAAACTTTGGTTAGCCAGACATTGTTGTGATTATGAAGGGTGAAATTAGGAGAGAGAATGTAAAGGAGAGTAGGAGAGAGAGAGAAAGGACGAGAATTGGGGTGGAGAGGAGGGAGAGTGAGAGGGAAATGAAGGTGGGGTTGGATTGGAGTAGCAAAATAACGCCATGATTTGCAGATTGAGCGAAAACGACATAGATCTGCTTTGGTGTTGAGTCGTTTTAAGATTAGGGCAAGTATGTCGTTGCTTAAATTCTTCCATGGCGCTTCTTCTTTTTCTCCTTCAATGTTAGCCATTTCTGTGTGATTTTAAAGATTATTGGGATGGATTGATGGGAATTGAATAATCTGGGTTTTAAAGTTGGTTTTCTGCGTTAATTGTAAGCATGATGACTCGACAAATTCTTTTCTGATTTTCTATGTGAAAAAAAGAAATTTATGGACAAAAAAAGGTTTACATCGATGCTTTGAGCCTTTGACAACTTTCTAAAATTTGGCTAACAAGTTTAGATAAATATTTAACAAAAATAAATAAATTGAACCGGATCACAATAACTTATTATGAATCGAAAATCATATGATAGAGTATAATTCAATATAGTCAGTTTTCGTTTGATATACACTGTTTTTGTATGATATAATCACTTTTTATGTAGTCAATTTTTGTTTGATAATAGTCAATTTTCAGAAATACTCAGTTTTCGTATGATATAATGTTCTCTCCAGTTTCAGTTCAGTTACAATAAGTTCAATTCAGTTCTGTTCAGCTCAAGTTATCATTTCTATTAGTTATAATTTACTCCCTCCGTCCCAAAACATAGTTCCCATTTTCATTTTGGGTTTCCCAAAATATAGTTCCCATTTCCATATTTAGTTCCACATTTTTCCGTAATTTGTCTAGAAAAACCGTGTCCCATCATTTATTTTATTCTTGAATTTTGTTTTTTCCTTTGCTCCATTCTCTCTCCTAAAATCATCTTTCCCCATACAACATTTATTTAAATAAACAAAAAATCTTTATTATCCCTCTTATATTCTACTTGCATAAATTACCGTGAAAAGAGGAAAATGGGAACTATATTTTGGGACGGAGGAAGCATAATAAATTCATTTCAATTCAGTTGCATTCAGATCAGTTCGATTCAATTCTGTTCATGCTCTCAAGTTTTTTCCCCCTAATATAATCATTTTTTGTATGATAAAGTCAGTTTAACAAACTATTGTGACGTTTTGAGTATTTAAATGACAAATAATACAACTAGTAGTTGTAAGCTTGTCTTAAACTAGTTCCAAGATGAGACTATATAATAGTAGCATATTATAGGGACATCTTGTATGATTCTTAGCAAAATTATCGACATTAGCCATAATATGAGTTTAACACTAAGCTTAGCTTGTCCTGAATGTCGTTTGTTTTTCATTTAATTTGTTTCGGCAAATTAGTTGGGGTGACACAAGATATGGAATCGAATCTCGTTTACATCACTATACTTAATCGCTCACATACACCAAAAAATGGAAAACAATTTGTTTAGGCAACTATCACTCAGAAACATAAGGAAACCTAACTTCACCTTCAGGATTGGAACCGAGATACTAGTATAATACAACCAATCGAGATAGTGGACACCATTATTTGGAGCATGGAATAAGAGGGAAATGGATTTTGAGATGTGGTCTCTACGTTACTTTATTCAACGGCTGATTTCACCAAACTCCGAAACTATGGCAGTTAGAAACACTCTCTATTATTCTCATATTTCACAAGTTTTATCCCATTAAACTGAGACTATGGTAGGAACATAGACGTTAAATGAAAGAGAAAATAAAGAGTTGTTAACAGTGGAAGAGTAGAATTAGCAAAATGACTAACGACATTAACGATTGTCATTCATTAGGGAGATTTGGATGTATATTTAGAAAACTCAAGAGTATATAAAAAAAAACATTGAGAATATATAATGAATTAGCCGAGAATCATTGAGTATTTGATAGTGAATGTTGTGTAAAAGAAAAAGCAAGAAACCCCACCTTTAGCATTCTCTAATATTTCATCTAGAAAAAGATTTAAGAAACACTCCAACAAGCTCAGAAGAACATTAAAAAACAAAAGGAGTATAAGAAATAATTTTATGGATTAAATTTGAATATTTTGAATTGTTAGGAATTATCTATCTATATGTTTAGGATAGATTTTAGGAATAAAGTGTTATTCCTAATAGGACTCTAAATGTAGGATGTATATATATATACTTGATTGATGAATGAGATGATCACACATAACATTAACCTAAACTTGACATGGTATCAAGAGCCAAAGGTTGAGAAAAATTCTCTCCACTAAAAATCCCAAAAACCAAAACACGATCACTCGATCGTCGACCAAATCCGACGACGAACACACCCAGATCGCCGAGCCAAACCAAAAACCACCCTGAGTACTCGAGTTTTTTTTCGAGTCTCCTTCCTTGATCACTGCGTCACCTCTCCGTATGTATTCCCGCGGTCTCGACGTGTCGTGATGACAGAATCTACCAAATCTAATCTCCCTAAACCGGATCCAGCCTACTTTCTTGGCTCCAATGATAATCCAGACAACTTAATCACTCCAATTCAGTTGAAAGATGACAACTTTGATGAATGGGCACGTGCAATTCGCATGTCTCTGAATGCTAAACGTAAATTGGGTTTCTTACAGGGCACTATTCCCAAGCCTTCGACTCCTGAAAAATTGGCTGATTGGAGCACTGTTCACTCCATGGTTACATTGTGTCGTGGCTCCTCAACACGATTTCCCCTTCTATTCGCAACTCAGCTTCCTTCTATGAAACGACACATGAATTGTGGGCTCATCTGCAGAAACGGTATTGTGTTTCGGATGGCACTCGAATTTGTCACCTAAAATCGCAGATTAGTGATTATAAGCAGCAAAAGACGGAAACTTAGACCGACTATTTTGGTCGATTGACTCGCTTGTGGGACGAGTTGTCCTCACAGGAGGTGCTCGATGTGAGGTTGTTTGGTTCCTTGACCTCTTCCCAAGGTACTCTCTCGTCTTATTTTCAATTAAGCAAAAATAATGGCATTATGGTTGGTAACGGAGGATAATATTGTGATGTATCACATATGTGTTTTGACTTATGGTGAATTTTGTAATAGTTAATGGCTGGAAAGCTAGTTGGAGTAGAGATTTGAGGGTCTTTGAACTTATAGTAACAATATTACAACTTACAAGTATCTGGCTCACATGAACTCAATAATGTCAGGCTCTCTTAATACTTGGATAACCTCTAGAACACAATCCCTCGTGCTTATTATTCCAAACAAAGCCAAAGCTTAAACCAGAGGTGAACTTCCTTGACTATAGAATATGTGAAATTGTTAGGTTTTGGTAAACTTGCTATACCCATCTAATATCGGAGTCCATGTTTCCATTCCAGGTTTCCAAAAGAAAATGTTTCCATCATCATAAGGAATCAGCACCACAAAACATTCATTACCCTCAGTAACTCCATCTGTTACCACAATGACTCTCCGAAGAGATGGATAGTTAAATTGAAATTTTACTATACTGTTATCAAACACATATTCATAAATGCAATCTATTTCGGTTATCATATGTTTTTTCTTCTTTTGTGATGTGTGTTATAATTCATCTGATGTTGTTACTGGGTTTTATACTAGTAGTAGTTTGATATGCTGATTAATTTTGGTTAAACTGAGAATTAGAAAGTCAAATAAATTATCAATACTCCCGTTGTTTGATTTCCAGTACATACATAAATAAGTGAAGTGACTGTTGATTCCCCACAGATAGCTTATTCTGAATTTCTGCCTTTCTGTTTCACAAGATTTCAATTATCAGTAGATACATGTATGAATCCTTAATTGTGGAGAGCCAGCTAAACATCATTATAGCTACACAACTTTCACTACCTTTAAACTCTTCAGTTTCCAAAACTGAAAACAAAAGTGCCACATATTGATCAACATGTAAATAACTTGTCTCTTGAATATCAAAAAATATACTGCATATATCTACTTCCTCCATTTCAAAATAGTTACACCATTTGGCATTTGATCACTATTTATCAATAAATTTTAACAAGCTTTCTCTCACCATTATATAAGAAAAAACATAATCAAGTGAGAATTTGTTAAATTCATTTTAATATAAGGATTTCAAATATCAATTTTTTTATATAATTTTTACTTATACGCAACTAGAGATATAAACGTCTTGACAAAAGTAAAAAGCAAACTGTGCAATTATTTTGAAATGATAAAGTATATATGTATATAACACCCTTTAGATTGGAGCAGAAATGGATGATCAACCAGAAAGTGATAGAGATTGGAGAAGTCTCCCAGAAGGCATACTCTCAGTAGTTCTTTAAGGCCTTAATAACACCAACATCGATTGTCGTAGGCTGCGTGCCGTCTGCACCTCGTGGCGTTCCTCTCTTTCTCCTCCTCCACGGTTCCATCTACCTTATTTCTCCACCAACACGAACGGAAAGTAACAGCAAGGCCAGTGTATTTGTAGATCGTGCCAAGAAGGATGATCCGGAAATCTGTTATGATATTGATAGTGACTACTACACATCGGAGTTGCAAATGTTCAGCAGGTATTGTGGAATTTATACCTTAGAAGATGGTAAGATTGTTACTACTCCTAGTGCTCATCTGCAGATATTTTGGCCTATTCCTACTTGGTTGGCGTCCTCCAATTAGGAAATAATGCATTCTGAATTTGATGAGAGACTGCTGCAGTTATAATGCTTTGTTTCATTTGAATTGTTTGTTTTATCAATGTCTGTTTTGAATCATTTGAGAAGTTTAAGTTTATCGAACTCTGTTTTGTATCATTGGACTAGATTAAGTTTATCAAAATCTGTTTTGTTTTCTAGTAAGTAGGAAGCAAACCTTGTTCTTGAATAGTTGAATTTAAAGAGAGACAGGTCTAGTTTTATGCTTGGTGCTTGAATATATTTTCATTTCATTAATTTGAGAAACTTGACAGTTATGCATCTCATTTCTGCAGGCAAAAGCAATGCAAGACCCCAAAATCCAGAATATTCTCACCGATCCTGTAATGAGACAGGTATGCTCTTTCTGAACTTGTATATCAACAGTCAACAGTACTGGATATTGCTTGATTTGCTTCCCTTGAAAAACCCGTACTGGATATGCAGTCAAATATACTATTTTAGGGTATATAGAGAAAGTTGAATCTCTATAATTGGAGTATGTGATATTCTTAATTGCCGGAAGATTGGGACTGATCGATTTCGCCAGGACCGACAGGAAGAAGTAGATCAACTGTTTTTGCAAATTTTCAGCTTTTTCATCTTGGTTTTTGGTTTTTGCAAATTTTGACTGTTTGATTTGAGTGCATAATCTTGCTTCTTTCATGTGGATTACTGTTTTTGCGAATTTATGGTTATAGTACTTAGAATAGGGTTGATTTTGGTGCTTTTTTTTTTTTTTTGTTTCAAGTCATATCAGGTTTCGGATTGTATTACTTCATCTGTTTTTTATTAGATGTTACACTTTTCAAATCACGGACTCCTAGGTAATTTTTGGAGAGGAGAGAGATAGAGAGAATGGAAAACAAAAGGGCCCCATGTGAACATGTGATAGGAGAGAGATAGAGAGAAGTTATTACCCAAAATAAAAGTGTAACATCTAATTTAAAACTTCCTAAAATAAAAAGTGTAACATCTAAAAAAAACGGAGGAAGTATATGAATTGATATTTAGTTGAATCTGGGATCTCAGTTTGCCGTTAATTTCAATATGGGATCTCAGTTTGCCGTTAATTCCATTTCTTTTTGATGCCTTCTTTCTTTGCTTTCCTTTTCAGCAGGATTGTTCAACCATATGTTACTTAATTTTTCCATTTCTTAACATGAAGATGAAGACATCCTCCGCAACAACCTTCCAATGTCCTCTAATACTCCTTCTTTGTTGTTTAATTTGCTTATTTTTTAAACGCTTTCGAGCCTAGGGGATTTTCCAAGAAGAAAGTACTTTGGATCATCTGAATAGGGGTAATGAGTCCAGTGACAATAAGGGGTGGGGTGGGGAATGGAGGGTTAATGAGTCCAGTGACAATTTTCTCTTGGATTGCGTTTCTATTGTGTAGTTTAGTTGCTTGTTATATTAACCTCCTAGACATCATCTTAGAGCAAAAAATAAGAAACTCAAGGATCTGCTTAGCTTCTTATCAAGGCCGTTGCTTTTCAAACTCACCTCCTAAATATCATCCTAGAGCTAGAATCCTGGATTGTGGTTCAGTAACGGCAATGCATCACCAAATCGACATCACCAAATCGTACTCAAGGAGAGCTTGTTTTTCCCCCGCATTAAACACTCAACCACGTTGGTTTGTATCTGCACCGCCCTTGCTTCTCACATGGACAACTATATGTTGGTTTATCATGTGCGTGCCAATAAAAAAGAATGTTAGGATCTTGTCCAAACCATCTCTACATCAACCTATCACCTCTGTAATCTGGTAAAAATGGTGTCTTTTGCGGTACTTCAAAAAGCTGGTATGATATAGCTCTATATTAGAAATGGTGCGCATGTATTGCCTTCTCTTACCTCTTGATTTGCAGTTCATGTGGTGTGTTCATAACATGAATTTTGTGTTGCAGGACTTTTTCAAGCGTGCCGATATCAGAGTACACCAGAGGAGTTTATATTTGGCTTGCCTAACGGGTCTTCTTGTGTTGGATGGTACGTTCCTTTTCTTGCTTCGCAAACAACTTCACACCGATCGTATATATCTTACACTTCATATTTAACATCTCTGAGCCATAACAACTATTCCATTTTCCCTGCAGCTTTCGATACATTTGCTGTCTAGCTGTGTTCAAGAATTGTCCTATTTTTAGACAAAGGATTTGACACCAAGGAGTTCTCTGCAATATGTATAAGCTTAGTACCCTGTATTTCCTGTCAGGAAGTACTATTCACCGGCACATGTGAAACATGGTTCACACATCCTTGTTATTGTAATTCTGGTAGCTTGTTTGCAAACATAATGGTTCTCTGTACACTTGAATGAAAATCTTTCTCCTATTAATTTGGCTACTTCCAAACCATTCAATTAGGTTCATTGTTTCACTTAATGAATAGTCCCAGAGTCCCAGTATCCTTTACGTTAACCCCATGCACTTAATGTTACGCCCCATTACTTGCATCAAATCACCATTTAGTGTTTTTTAAAAAAACAAACCTTTTTTATGAATTAACTTGGGAAGCATCTAACAAATAAATTCAGTTTACCTTGACCTTGATTTAGGTAGCTATCAAGGTTTTTCTTGTTGCATCCCCCACCTCACCCTTTGGCATTGCTAGGTAAAGCTGCAATTAATGGTTACAAAAGCTCACGCTCCATTATATTATGTTTTCTTACAAGTCCTAAAATCAGATATAACTTCTTTTGCCATCGTGGATTTTTATTTACATGTGTTTGTCTTCTAATCCTATTTTTCCGACAATCTGTTGTTGTGAGGATGCAGCATGATATAGTAAATGTTATACCGACGTATAACAAAACCCTTGCCATTATGGTAATGCACTTCCCCAATACAAATTGATGTTCGTTTTGATGAAGTAATGAGGCCATCACATCTCTTTCTTCTATCTACTTCTTTTGCACACTTGGTCTTTGTTTCAAGAGTTGGATTCATTACAGCCTTTTCTAGAGGGTCATGAAATTGAATGAGTGCTTCTTATATAGGATTTACACATAGCTATTATTATTGTTTCTACAGACACTTATTAGTAATTACAATTGGATCATATCTTCCTCTTGGAATTAGGCATATTGGAGCACATCCCTGCTAACTTAGAATGATCTGAGACCAAATGTCTCTCTAACATTGTCTCCTGCTTATGATTGCTGCAACAAATGTTGCTACAAATAATATGTTTAAACAATTTCAAAACTTAGTATTGAAGATAACCTTATAAATTTGGACTGCGTCATTGTGATAACAAAATTGTGGCCCTCCTTATTCAGGATAGTGAATATGTTGGAGACTTCCCATTAATAGAAAGATTTAAAACAAGTGTACATATGAACCTTCTTAGCACCATGGGCAAGAACTACTTTGTTACACATCTCTGTATATTGTGCCTTTTATTTAGTTAGTTTAACCTTATTTAGTACATTTCTTAACTTATTTAGAAAACAGTCCAATGCCAAATTTAAAAATGTATCTTTTGATCAGCACCTTTTTTTGCTGATGTTGCCACTAAAGCCTTTTCAGTCGGTTTTGGTTACAATAAGTTTGTCCAGGAACCTCCGGGAAAAATACAACTTTGAATTTTAGACAGGGACTGCTTCCCTATAAAAATGCGAAAATCGTCATGCAACTAGATGTTGTTCATCAAAGCTCCTCAAATGCGATAACGGTTAGCTAAGCACCCCTTGTTGTTGATATTAAATCTCTTTCTATGAGCCTTTTGAGATTTAATGCTTAGAGATTAACTCTCTTTCTGGTAATAGCCTAACAAAACCTATTTCTTCCCATTGATTCTATTGGTCCTTACATCCTCCTAAAAGTCTTATTAGTTAGTGCCTAAAATGTTATGGGTTGTACTTGCCTGGCAATAAAACACAAAAATAATTTTTTTTGCTACTACCATACCCAATTCAGAGTGGGCCTTTCAAAACTTGAGCCCAATAATTAAATATACACAATTGTTTTGTGGCCAACCAAAGCTACTTTCCAGCCACCGTTAGTCCAGAGGTTAAAGGCTTCCCTCTATAATTATGCTATTAGCCTATTGGTATTTTGTTTCCAAATTAAACGAACAAGTAAATTAATCGTATTTGCACACCAACCTTCCTTGGTTTGCCTAAAAACAACAAGTGTACTTACTAACTATTTTGGGGTGCCGCGCTGTACAAAAAAAATACAATTGTGTGTCCAATCATTGTGGGTATAATGGTAGATGCTCGTGACCAAGTTACTATTGTTTCTTTTTCCGCCTTTGTGTTAAGCTTCTCAATTTTTCTTAATAAATGATTCGCTACAAAAAGATTTTTTTTTTTTTAGTGAATGTGTCACAGTTAATTAAGGTGACCCTATTTTTCAGGGTAATAAGGGGTATAGAAAATGCCTCGACTCTCGAGCCAATGTTTCAAGTACCAGGCGTTACTGCGTTGAAGTAACCCATGACATACTTCCAGGAAAAGCTCGAACAACCTTCAACAAAAGGGTACCTGTACCCGGTGTACGGATAATTAGCTTAGGTCAACGCTCTTGAGGCCCACTCCTACCAAGCACACATTAGCATCCTTAATTTATAGACAGAAACGGTTATTATGAGACTTGCTTTTAATATGTCATAAAACAATAAATACTCCGGTACATTATACATTGATAGCATCTAAAACAACACTGATATTTCAAACTCCTCTATACATGACAAAACAAAAAGTCTTCACTCATAAAAGAAAGAAGACAATGAGAAGTTTCTGTTTACAGATCCATCTGAAGTTGAATTAAGGATTGCCGCATCGTCGAGCTTTTGCTGTGCTGCTATCTGCAAAATTTCCTTTGGTATGTGCATATCTGATATCTGTATTTTGGTGGAGTAATTATGTACAATATGTATGATTTGTGGTATAAACAGGAGCTTATAATTAACTAAACTAATTTGTGATTGTGCCGCTAGAATTGTGCTGTTTGGAGCAACGTTGGAATTTCCATTGTCCTGCGTAGGTACCTCCTTATGTTTTAGTGAGACACTTTGTCTTTAAATTAATATAATGCACAATCTTTTCCCTTAAAAAACCTAAGTTATGATTGAGTCTCCATATTATTTTGTCACAAAATTTAATATAGTGTTCCTGCGAAAAGGGGATTTGACAAAATAATATAATGCAACTAAACTAACATAATTAAGATAGTGTTTATGATACGAGTTATTTTTTGTGCAAAATCAAATCTTTTAATTTTTCATAATTCTTTATGGATGAATGGACTATGTTTTAACTTAAATTTAATTGGCGAATAAAGGAAAAGATCAAATATATAGTAAAATAAATAATTAGAATATGAAATAATAACTGATAAAAATGATATATGCAAGAAAGGAAAACTGATGAACATATTTAAATGATAAAGAAGAGATGGGGAGATGTTTTTGGTACCAAATCTGTTTTTTTTTTTTAAATTTTATAAAAAAGAAATCGTACTATCATTTTTTGTTAACAAAAAAAAAAAAAAAAAAGAAAGAAACGGAAGAAATTGATGATGGTAATAAAGGAGAAGTTTACCAACACATGCTTAGTTGTGTAAGAGAGTTGTTCTAGCTTAATCAGGATTCCAGTCATGGGAACACAACGGTGTGTGTTGGGAGAGCTTTACTCCAAATTAGGGCCTGGCCCGGCTCGAATCTGGATTAGTCGGATCCAAAATGGATTTAGGAAACCGGATGGATTCACCGAAAAAAAATAAAGGAGAAGTTTCTTGTGTTGACTAATAAGTGAGCTAGCCATTTGTCAACACATTTACGCAGGAGGTGAGCTTGAGGTGTACTCCAATGTCCAAGCTCGTTAATATGGCTTATTGAAGAAGCTATGTATGTGCCTATATATTGTTATAGGCTTTGGTATGTTAGTTTAGTTGCAGCCGCAAAAGAATTGCAAATTGTGTGAGTGCATTAGAGTTAAAGAGTGCATAAACACAAGAGTGAGAGAGAGAGTAGCTGCAAGGGAGATAAACTCATTATCAGTGGTGTGTGGTGAGAGTGTTTTTTGGTGTTAAGTACTTGTTGAAATTACTAAGAGTGATGGTATCTTCTAAAATACAATATAGCTAATATTGTAGTTGTAGTATATCATTGAACTCCCGAAATATTAATAGTAAAGTTTCGTACTTGGAGGCTGGATCGAGACCATGGTTTTCCCTGTTGCTAAAGAAGGTTTTCCACGTAAAAATATTATATGTCAATTCTGCCATTTTGTACTATATTTTTCTTCCTGATATTTTGCGTGTTTGTTGCTTATTTCCCGCCAATTATAGGGCCATTTTTTATTAGAGATGAGTTGATGGAGGTAGAAACTTGGATCAATATCATGGTTATAGATATATGGTTTTTGCTACTAACTTTGTATTAGTAGTCGTGGTGGTGTGAAGTTGTTGCTTTAGCTACAATTTTAGCTTCATACACTTCTAGGAACAAATTAAAATAGTTTATATGTTTCCAAAGTGTGCTAGAACCGATATGTCTTAACCCTCAACCTTATGTATAATGTATTAGCTATGTTCTTATGCATTGAAAATAAAGGTGTAGATTTCAAACTCTCTTTTCATAATTTCATTTTGTTAGTTCCAGTTCAGAATTGTGTACGTTTGATTGGTCTATATGTTGTTTGTTCTTAAGTAAGGAAGACTTCTTATTCAATTAGCAGCAAGCTCTACATTCTACAAGACTAATTCAGCAACTTATTAGGAATTATGGCTAGTATCTCAGCATTAACTGCTGCTGCCAGAAGGTGAGTTCACAAATTTCTTTTCAAAATATCATTTGCTTTTTTTACCATCTCAAAGTTGGCATTAATCAGGTTATGAGATTATGATTACAATCTAGCAGTATTTGAATATTTTTAAGTACTAATGAAGAAAATTTACACATTGTTTCTTAGGTTGGAAGGCAAAGTTGCCCTGATCACAGGAGGTGCTAGTGGAATTGGTGAATACACTGCTGAACTTTTCACCAAACATGGTGCTAAAGTGATGATTGCCGATATCCAAGATGATTTAGGGCAATCTGTTTGCAAGAACTTAGGTCCCTCGGTAGCTTCATACATCCACTGTGATGTCACGAATGAAGCTCATGTACAAAATGCGGTGGACTCAACAGTAGCCAAATACGAAAAGCTGGACATCATGTTCAATAATGCAGGCATAGCCGGCAGCTATCCAAAGCTCAACATCCTTGACATCACACAATCTGAGTTCGAGGAAATCATTAAGGTAAATCTTATCGGTCCCTTTTTGGGAACCAAGCACGCAGCTCGAGTAATGATCCCAGCCAAACAAGGTAGTATAATTACAACGGCCAGTACTTGCTCCGTCATAGGAGGAGGAGCTCCTCATGCTTATACTAGCTCGAAGCATGGTATCGTAGGACTCACAAGAAACACAGCTGTGGAACTTGGAAAATATGGGATTAGAGTGAATTGTGTGTCACCACATGTGATCTCAACGCCTTTGGTTAAAAACTTCTTAAAATTAGATGATGAAGGTGTATCTAAGTTCTACTCTAATCTCAAAGGAGCTTCGTGTAAGGTGGAGGATGTCGCGAATGCAGCTTTGTTTCTTGCAAGTGATGATTCAAAGTTCATTAGTGGACATAATCTCGTGGTTGATGGAGGCTTTACCATTATGAATCCAGGATTTTGTATGTTTGAATAGCACTAGTAATGATTTTTAGGATTACTGGAGAGATATTATATAT
Organism: Beta vulgaris subsp. vulgaris; assembly: GCF_026745355.1. Lineage (NCBI taxonomy): Eukaryota > Viridiplantae > Streptophyta > Magnoliopsida > Caryophyllales > Amaranthaceae > Beta > Beta vulgaris. The sequence goes on along the minus strand of NC_079210.1, from coordinate 55,280,396 downwards.
GTTTGTCTATTGGTAATTCTAGATTTCTAGTAGTGGAGTTAATAAGATCATCTGACTACTACTGTCATGGATGATGTTATTGTTTTTTCTGTAACTACGAACATAAATAGCAATAAAGGCATATGTGGTTATTCACTCATTCGACAACAAATCATTCTATTCTATATGGTTCATAGTTTCAGTCTACTACACAATCTACATTCTACACTGTTCAAAGGTCATTCTGTATTTCAAGCAAAAAAACACTTTCTAAAGTTGCTGCTTGCACCAGCAGGGAAAAAAAAACAAATTTGTTCAAAAGTCATTTTGAATTTCAAGCCAAAAAAAAACAGTTGTACTGGTAGACAAAATAAACAATGCACCAGCCGGGAATCGAACCCGGGTCTGTACCGTGGCAGGGTACTATTCTACCACTAGACCACTGGTGCTTGGTTAATATTTTTCTACATTTTTAATATAGAGCGGCTGCTAATGACAAAACAATAAGAGTTGCTGCCACTTTCAAGTACATTATTCCGAAAGGTATGAAGGATTAGTTACCTAAAATTTCCCCTTAAAAAAAAAAGTTACGTAAAATTTCGAAAGTACTACTACTAGAAAGAAACTCATTTTCAAAAAAACGCAAGCCTCTAATAGAAATTTAAGAATCTATAAGATGGTAGCACTAGTTCAGCTCATTGGCCTAGTTACTTAACTTTTAAAAGGGTGTTTCTACTAAAAACAGTAGTTGAAGTGGGATTAGCAAGTCGGACATTTGTAATTGGATGTAAATTTGATGAATGCTAAACCGAATTTCCAAATGGGTTGTCACCTGCAAAACATAAAGATTAACCCGAAGGTTTTTCTAGTGAACCCTCCGATGCTTAAATCAATCGGCTGAACAATATAAAGCAAGAGAATGGGGAAAATTGCCAATATATGTATTTGTTTAGTTAGGTGAAATTAGCTTTTATTTAATGCCAAATAGATATATATAGTGGAGATCGAGTAGGTCTAGGAGTCCTTGAGCCGGCCCTCTATGTATCTTACTTCCAAATTTGGGCGTAGCCATCTCACCATGGCCATCTAGCAAAATCGCAATAGGCTTGGGCTGGAATTTTACCCCAACAGAGAAGCATGGTATCTTTATCTCTAGTTGATAATCTACTAATTTACCCACTGAGTAAATAATAATCCTAACCTCGCCGGTAAGATGTGCCTGCAAGATGAACTCTGGGTCCTCTGGCGGAGCCTCCGACACTCAAGTCAGTACCCAAAGATGGATCAATATCATAGAGAAAGTAGGGTAATTTGTAGAGAGTGGAGAGATATCCCTTTACCTTGACCGTAAGTCCTCTATTTATAATAGTGACTTATTAGGTTAAATAGAGTGAATGAGCCTCTTAAGGCCTACGGGCCATATAACGAGTTATTCCCAATAGAGAAATGATCATACTCGTATTAGGCCTATATGTTATTGTTAAGGTAATCGGGAATATAGACTGCTTTAGGTAGCGTCATTATTATTCTCCTAGTTGCGCATAATATAAATGTCACTTCCGTATGATGGGCACATTTAAGTTCAATAGAATTTGCAAAATTCTTAATGCAGCTCAAAGGTTACAATGAAAACATAACTTAAACCATCCAACTTAACAAATTTCATTAACTTCCTCACAGTACAAACAGTCAATTCTATGAATAATCATAATTTAGCTAAAAGAACTTACAACACTCTTACATCAACTATCCACACATCCCTTCTCACATTTCTGTGAAAAGACATTAAGATCAAAAAAAAGATGGAAATCCATGTATATAGGGAAAAAAATAATAGGGAAAAGGATAAGGAATTAAATATAAATTTTAAGTCTAAGAAAATACATCAGTGAACAAATGATAATGAGACCTTCTCAAGGACTTGGAGAGCTTCTTTCATTGATGGTCTCTTTTGGGGTACCAATGATGCACAACTAAACCCTAACTTAAATATAGCCATCATAGCTTCTTCTTTGCCCTGTATTTCAGCCCTAAGTGCAACATCAGCTATCCTTAAAACCCAATATCTATCCTCAAGCCCAGAACTTGGGGTCCATTGGCCCAATTCCCTGTCCAAGTAAACTTTTCCAGTTAGAAGTTCTAGCAACACTATCCCAAAGGAGTATACATCCCATTTTGGGTTGGCCTTGAGATTCTTCAAGGATTCGGGGGCCTGGTAAGGCGACCCAACACCGGTAGTACTTCCAAACGGGTTAATATACGGGCTTCCACTAACCGAAAGATCTTGGGTACCGTCGTATGAGCCCATGGACCTTTTACTTCCGAATTGACGGGCCGAGCCACTTCCTTTGCAACTATTATTGTTGCCATAAACTAGGCAGCTGAGCCCAAGATCACTAATTATAGGATCCATGTCTTGTGTTAATAGTATGTTGCTTGGTTTAATATTAGCATGTACATATCTCTTTTCATGAATATGGCTTAATCCTCTGGCAACTCCTCTTGCAATCCTTAACCGAGCTTCTAGAGGTAAATGGTATGGTGTTGAACCGCTCTTTTCTATAATTTCACAAAAAAAGAATGTAAAGATTCACATTAAAAGCATGAATTAGTTAAAGAAAAAGCAAGCGTGTATAACCAACTAATAAAGATGACATATAGTATAAAGCAAATTTCATAATGAAAAGAACCTAAAATAACACCATTAAGAAAACTTTATAAAACTCCCTTACATTAAGGTATCCTAGTCCGTAGAGTACTTTTAAGTATTAGCACTTTTTTTAGACCAAACAAACACTTTCCTTAGCTATGTGAATATCCATTATATATGAACACAAACTCTTTCTATCAAACCTTCTAATACTTAAAGACACTAGCTTTATGTATTTTTTTTAAAGGTAAAAAGAAGGTGTCATAACCGCCAGAACCTCGACAGGCCAACCCGGCCCGAGTTTGCAGGCAAAGCCTCTTGGGAGTAAGGGGAGAATGGTAAGGGAAAATCCCATCCCTAAAGTGCCTCTAGTGGGATTTGATTCCACAAACTCAAGGTTGTGAGATACAAACCAAACCACTAGACCAAGTACTACTTGGTACTAGCTTTACGTACTTATATATATAACTTTTCACATAGCTTATAACTATTTTAGTATTACTTTCACACATTGAGGTTCTGTTCTTTTAGGTATTCAGTTCAGTTTAACTAATACTTTCCTCCCACAATTTTACTTTAGTTCAGTTCAACTCGTTTCAGTACAGTTAAGCGTAAAAGAACATAAGCTAATTAATAATGTAATCTATCTTTCGTAACTTATACTGTTTTTCATTCAACTAATAATGGTATAAATAATGGCCTAAGTTAACTTGTACATGAAAGAAAAGGTAATAAAAAGAACATCTTATAAAATAAAGTGGTACATTATTATGAGTACCCTAAACTTTTCTGACTAGAAATTGGTTGAAAAAAAGAACCACCGACAAAAAAGAAGAGAACAAAAAGTTTTAACTGATTGGAAGTCACTTTGAGTACAGTACAGGCAAAAGAGGCATGCATAGAATGCTATCATAGTCATAGTAAGTAAGAATTTCAGTTACTATACAACCTCTTAATTCCTTTTTTTAGTTGAATAAAGTATAATATTTTTTTTTAAGTTGGTAAAATGAACGACCTTACTGAATTGGCGCCTCGAACAGGTATAACTAGCCAGATTTATAGGTTAGACTCCTTGGATGGTGGGGATGGTAAGGAAAACTTCACCTGAGCCCCTACTGAGATTTGATCTCATGATCTTGAAGTCGTGAAGCCAAATCTTTACCACTAGTCCAAACCTTACTTGGTGAATAAAGTAAAATATGAATAAAGCTTAGAAAGTGTTAAATAGTTTATTACAATCCGATGTCCATACAATGATAAAGTCTCCCTGTTTAAGATTGAAGACATAGGGGAAGCAAATTATTACCCCACAAGCCAAATCATTGAGCAAAGTCCTGTAGTTTTCTGATTTTCTTGATGGGCCAATTTTGATATGATATGTTCTTATCTTGGTGATTTTTAGCCCGTGACAATAGGAAATTTTCCTAATTGTTATTTTATGTACTCAATTCTTTGGGTGTATTATGTATGGACCAAATGCTTTAAATTTAGTGTATCTATACTACTATATGGTGTGACAGAGCAGAGGTGTCCCTAAATTGGAGTAACAAGAGCTCCCAAAAAAATGATGCGACTGTGCATGGGAAATACGCCAAGAGGAAGGATTTTACAAATATTTCTTTACAAAATTTTAGTTTTCTTTTGATAATACGTGATTTTTTTTATTCGAAATGATATTACACAAATAAATATGTCATGCTTCTAATATTGGACTTAAAACTCACTCTCCTAGACTTATCTTAATTGTTTATTATGAATTCATGCCTCCCAGATACCCTCATTTTCGTGATCATAAGAGAGGGGAGATTCGAACCTATGACCTATTGTTTACAGTACCTCAATCTTAACCACTAGGTCAAGACGTTCTTAATTATCTTAGTACATAAGAGAAATAAAAAACAACTATTCACGAGTCACAAGTCTATCACAAGTCTATGATGTTTTTTTATTAGGAAATTAAGTCAGCCCAAGAGCTAACTCCAATACTGGGGGTAAGGTTCAAACCCCTGATCTCAAGGGCCAAGGCCCAAGGGGGAAGCACTCTACCCACTTGAGCTAACTCCTATCCTTCTATTTTATGTTTAATAACTAGACAAAATTTATTCAAATGGAATATTTCTTTCTTTTTCCTCTCACTTTTATTATTCTTTTTCTGTTAAAATTTTATTCCTTCTTCTTTGTGACCTTAATCATTTACTTTAGACAAATAACACGGGTTTTTAGGCCAAGACATCACAGGACTTCAACAAAGCAAAAAAAAAAAAACTAGGTGAGGAATGGATTGTCATTATGGCACATGTTAGTTTCGTATAGCTTTATGGTACACAACAAATTGCAACAGACGCCCAGGAATTTGCTCATTTTTCTGGGAAAATGACCCCATTAACCTATTGTTTTCTTAGTCCTTTTATGATCTAATTTCTTGTGAAGTAGATTTATACAATTATAGTACTTTGGTACTCTGGCAGCTTACTCTAAACAGTGTCATTAACCTAATCTCAAGACAAAATATGCTGGCCTCATTCTAAACAGTCACAATAAAGTATATCCATAAGAAACCAAAATTGTCAAAACATCATATCAAACGACCCACCAGAAAAAGGTAAAAACACAAAATTCTGCATAAAACAACTACGAAAAGTAAGGAACTAGCTACTCCAAGAAAGAGCATATCGTATCTACCACTACTAGCAGTTTATTAAGAAAAACATATGCACATGTTACTGATTGAGTTGGTCTAAATGCTTAGCTTAGGTGCATAAAAATATTCAAAACATTAGAAGTGAGCACCCTAGACTCAGTCGTTGATATCTTAAATTACTCCCTCTGGACTCCCTGTTTCATAAGATAGTGCTTGATTTTTTCTTATATGGTCTCCAAAATATATATATTTTTGAGTTTTGACCTTCAATTTCGTATTAATAAAATATACTTTAAAAGTTAATATTGAAATTACACATCGAGGTGAACCTAATTAACAAGATCATACATATGAGCATGTTTTTTGTATATATTAATGAAAATATTTGATCAAATATTTTAAAGTTTGACCTTAAAAAAGAGAAATAAACACTATATTATAAAGCGGAGGAAGTATAATTTAGCATGAAGGGTATTTATGTCTTTTTATTAGACAATTACGTACATAACAGCTCGATGTGAAGAGTTATTCTTACTGATTGGGGTCGGGTTTAACAGTTTAACTTGGTTAAGGTGTCGTTCAATACAAAGTAGAGGTTACGAGTAATGACAATAATGTTATACATACATTAGCCTGATAAAAGTTGGAAAATTAGAATGACCACATAATATTCTACAGTATTTAGATGGCTACAACCGTGGTTTGGTCATGGCCCGAAATTGTCAAAGAGGCCAACTACCGATGAATAACAACAGACCAGATCTTATGCATGCATGTTTAACTAACTAAATTAAAAGATATTTTCTCCGATCTTTATTAATCTATCTATTTTTTGGCGTAAAATTTTAGGAGAAATAAATTCGTGCGTGGAACATAAAAGGAAAGAAAAAACATTATTTTATGTTCGAGTTGAATGTATATATGTGATAGAAAATTAATGGTCTCTATCTAAAATAATATAAACAAAAGAAATGGGTAAACTAATAAAGGACATCCCAAAAAGAATACGAGTAAACTAATAAAGAACGGATGTAATACTTCAATAACAACAAACGTTAACACATAGTCACATTCACATACAAACATAAGTGAAAGATGAGAGAAGTTAATAGAGGAGAGAACTTACTGTAAGCAGAAGTAGCAAGGCTACCATTAGAGATATAATCATAGATGACAAGTTTCTCATCCGAAGACCAGTAAAATCCACGAACACGAACCAAATTTGGATGCCTAACTTTAGCAATAGCCTTAATATGTCCTTCAAAATCTCTCAACCTTTCAACTGCAATCTCTCCTAACCTCCTCACAGCAAATGTACTCCCATCTTGTATAACAGCCTTGTACACTATACTCGACCCTGTTGCTCCCAATATATATGCCGACGCCTTCAACAGCGTCTCGGCTTCGAGTTCCGTCTCCCCATCAACCATCACCAATGATCCACCACCACTACCACCACCACCACCACTGCTAACATCGTTCGATTTCTCTCCATTATTATTCTGTCCCTTCTTTTGATCATAATTATCATCATCAGTACCACCACTTTCACTATCAGAACTTGTCCTATTATCTGACGTTGCCCCTTCTTCACTCTCTTGTCCTCTGACACAATAAGTGAAACATTTTTTGTGCATCTTGTTGTTTGGAACTACAGTGGTAGTTGTTGTATTATTATTATCAATATGCACCAAGAAATGATCATTGCTTAAGTTTGGTACATTTTTCCCTGGAAGAATAATATCTTTTTTTGGACTTTGTTGCTGTCGTTGTTGAACATTCTTTTTTCTAAGTTGATAAAGATAAAAGAAAACAACCCCTAATATTCCAACTCCAGCTAAGTCAGCTAATGTAATTCCAACAATAGCGGCGGGTTTTAAACCATTGTTATTGTTATTATGATCACCCGGAGCTTTTGCACCTGAATTCGAATCCACAGACTTTGGAATCACAGCAATAGCAGGCGAAATCGAAGCAGATACATTAGGTGGAGTTGAAAGTGTTGAAGGAATCACACACAAATTCTTCAATGGCTTCCCACATAACTCCTGATTCCCGGAGAAAAACTCCGGGTTTTGGCGCATGAAAGGTGTCGAACCTGGGACTTCACCCGTCAAGTTATTAAACGATATATCAATGGTGGAATTCTCCGGTACACCGCCGGCGAACTCCGGCGGAATAACACCGGAGATTTTATTATAAGAAAGATTCAAATACCTTAAAGTAGGCCCCACACCAAGATCAAACGGTAAAGAGCCGTTAAAAAGATTGGAAGAAAGATCAAGAACTTCAAGAGAAGGTGGAAAACCAGAAGGGACATTTCCGGAAATATAATTCCCTTTAAGGGATAAAACCGTCAAGTTAAAAAAAGCAGAGGTGAAATTCTGAAAGAGGGTCCCACCAAAGGCGTTATCAGAGAGGTTAAGGAAAGTTAAGGAAGAGTGTGAAAAGACAGGAATGTCCCCGGAAATAACATTAGAGGAGAGAGAAAGAACTTGAAGTTGTGAAGAATTAAAAAGAGTGACTGGTAAAGTACCGTTGAAGAAATTATTGGATAAGTCGAGGTGTTGAAGATGTTCGATTAAGCCGAGGTCAGGTGGAATAGAACCTAGTAACTGAGAGTTAGGGAGTGATAAAGTGATGACACGTAGATCTTGACTGCAAACGACGCCGTTCCATGAACAAGGGTTTAGGTCTAAATAGTCCCATGAGTTAAGGACAGATAAAGGGTCACTAAGAATGGAGTATTTGAGTGCAAGGAGGAAAGAACCATCAGAGTTTAAGGAAAGAATTGGGTTTAGTAGGAGAGAGAAAATGGGAATGATTGTGAAGAAGAGTTTGGAAGTTGTTTCCATTTTTAGGAAGTATGTGGGTATGTGTGTGTGTTTTTTTGGGTTTAGCTCACATCTGAATTCATGGAGCGGGAGAAGAAGGGGGGATGAAAAAGGGAGGAGGAGAGAGAAAGAGGTTGAACAACTTAGAAGTGTTTTGGTGAGGTTGTTTTGGTAAGCAGAAGTAGTGGAGAAGAGAGGGAAATGATTTGGGTGAGAGAGAGAGAGAGTGAGTGAGTTTGAAGGTGGTGTTAGTTTGTGTTGGTTTGGTGATAATGATGGGAGTTGGGTTTTGAGGAGGTGAGGTCGGAGGTCAAAGAATGAGCCAAATATAGAAAAATGTTTAATACATTGAGCCAAAAGGTAATGACTTTTTTTTTGGTTGAGACTTGCGCAAATTAGATCCTACACCGAGGTGTAGTATGAGCATCTTATACCTTGCTCATGTGGTTGCTTTTTGGTAATACTAGTCTTCATATGCACGCGATGCGTGCGTTAATTTCAAAATTTGTTATTCTATTAGATACTCCATTCGTACTTTATTTATGATTAAACTTAAATGTGAAAAATTCAACAGTTAGATGAATTTAGATATATTAATTCGATAATGTAAAAAGATAAAAAGATTGTGAGTGATTGTTAACATTAATTTTTTGTGAATGAATATCGAAAAGAAAGAACAAAAATAATGAGTTGGTTTAACTGAATTAAAGAGTATCAAAGGTAGTGAATGTGCAGACTTTTCATGTGCACGTTATGTATGCCATCTTTTTTTATAAGGTATAAATATTTTGTCCATTTAATTTTTGATTGAAGTATTTGATGCATATACCATTTTAAACTTGTTTTAAATGGCAAGTTAGAATGAGAAATTTTTAAATGATTTGTTTTTGTAATTTTTTTCATTCCATTAATTAGATCATTAAGGGTATTTTAGTCACTTCAAAAGAGGACACCACACCTCCTCCCTTGGCTTATATAATAGAGATTTTTGAAAGTGGGCCAGCTATTTCTCTCTCATCACGTGAAACAAATTTTTTTGTGTACAAATGCATATGGTTTGGTGTACAATAATATACGAGTGTACATTTAGGGATTTTCAGTGATCAAAGCAATGACCATCAGTGTACATTGTTATTTTATTGAATTTCGATGTGAGACTGTAATTGTACATATTGAATTTCATCAGTGAACAAACATCAAACACACTAGTACAAAGATTGAAAATTACTCACTTGACATATTTCGATATGGGACTATAATTATACATATTGAATTTCATTAGTGAACAAACATCAACACACCCAGTATACAAAGATTGCAAATTACTTCCTTGACATCAGCTTCATGAATTAGGTTACTTTCAGCTGGGGGTTGTCATTGTACATTTTGATTTTATTAATGAACAACCACGAAGCCAAGAATGTACAAGGAGGTTGAGTGTGGAAAAGAGAGAAGTGGTGAATTTCGATATGATACTGTAATTGTACATATTGAATTTCATTAGTGAACAAACATCAACACACTTAGTGTACAAAGATTGCAAATTACTCATTTGACATCAGTTTCAGGAATTGGGTTACTTTCAGTTGGGGGGCTGTCATTGTACATTTTGATTTTGTTAATGAACAACCACGAAGCCAAGAATGTACAAGGAGGTTGAGTGTGGAAAATAGAGAAGTGGTGAACAGTATATGGGGGAAAATGATGGTGCTTGACCTGTCAAATCAGTTACTTTTTGTATTTTCGACATGTACATTGGATGTAATGCGAATGTACATTAGCCGCTGTCAAATCAATTACTTTTTTGCATGTTGAATGGTGCATTTCATTCTTCTTGCCTTGCGTTTTGGAGCTGGTGTAGGATGCTCATCCTACACCTTGGTCCAGATCTACTAATTGTGAGACTTGAGAGCGAAGGATAGCCTAGTAATTAGTGTTTTTGTTTCAGTTTCAAAATATCTTGGAATCAATTTATGATAAGTTGGGATTTCCTTTATTCCTCCAACTTGTCAATGTTTCTACTTACTTTATTAAAAAATAAAAAAATAATTTCATTGATTTGCTCCTTTTGTGTTAGTTTACCCATTTCTTATAATATACAGTTTTAGAAGAATAAAACATTTTATGTGAACTGAGTTTATAATAGTTTATTACGTAATCAAATTGACTTTATCACACAAAAACAACATATATATTAGAAAAAAAAAACTCGACTATATCATATGAAAATCGATTTTATCAAAAAATTGACTATATTATACAAAATTGGTTGTACAAAAAATAATTTATCATATAAAAACTGACTAAATCATATGATTTTCGATGCACAATAAGTTATAGTTCTGTCCATTCAACTTTTTCTTTATTAGGAGAAATAGATATTAATTTATTGTAAAGAAGCTATATAGGTCATTGAAAGGAGAAACTTTATTGTTAAGATGATAATATAAATCAATAAAATCGTTCCAAAAATAGCAAAAAAAAAGAAATGGATAAACTAATAAAAAAAAAATAAAAAAAAGTGTAAACGGATAGAAAATGGATGAATGGAGTAGTTAATAATTGTTTTTTTTTTGTTATTAAAGAGCCACAAGAACAAGTAATGAAAATAAATCTCACGACCACTATAAACTAAAAGGAAAACTCTAATCAATTGAGCTATTCCAAAATCTCCTGTATGGAATAGTTCATAATTGTGTTCGAGTGAAAAATATTTATGGTGGAGGTGGAAAAGATAATCTTTGAATGTTTTAGTAGAGGATATGAGTTGGAAGTTTGCAAGTTGTACACAAGAGGGACTATCAACTACAGTATGTGAAGGAAAACTAAGAAAGTCCCACTTTTCTCATTTGTATTGCTTGTATCCTTGGGCCTTGGACGTGGACTTGTAACATGGATTGGTTAAGTAGGTTGGTTGTAACTTGTAAGTTATGATTCTCTTTCCTTGTCTTTTTGTGAACTGAATTGATTTTTATTGATTAAAGTTAGTTTAATTGATTAAAAAAATTAAATGTTTTTTTTGTTCTTCCTATTTTAGATGTACGTATTTGTTAATGTATTTTAATAAAGTATCTTTAAATATCTTACATATTAATAAAAATAGAATTTAATTCACTAGCAATTTTATTATGTGCAATTAGTGATTGAAGTTTATCATTACAAAAATCATTTGTAAAACTGGTTAAGGACATTTATGAATTACTTTTTAGGTTTCATAATTAGTGTGAAGAAAATATTGTTTTGATTTAAGTTAAAAATTATATTCAAAACCCTAAAGTGCTACGATATTAAAAAAAATCATTATAAGTGTTTTATTTTTTAATATCAATTTCCATCGATTTTTTTAAATATGAAAACACTATTAGCAAAAGTAATCAAACTAGCTTGGACGTTTTCGATTTTAATATACTTCTTCCATCTTCAAATAATCGTCATATTTAATTATCATAATCTTTAATCCGCGGCTTTCACCATTAACTGCACTAGTAACAATCTTTGCTTCATTCAAGTTAGGGTAAAAATAAAAGTATTTCATCTAAAGGACTTTAGCTTATAAGAATAGATACTTGAATACAAATGGAGTAATATATGTTTTACGTAAGAAAATTGATTTTGGACCGAGGGTATTGTTTTTCTTCAAATTAATTTATCTAGTTATCTATATCCGAATATGGAGTGGTTATCATGCATTTGGTTTTACAACAACTCACAACCGTTAAACTTATAAGCTAATTAACCTCGTCTATATATTTCTCTTAACTAACAACTAATCAACTTACCCAGCTGCCACCTTGCACATCTCTAAAAAGCCTCTAAGGGAAACTTAAAGGAATACCTAAATACCCTTAAACGAATTATAATATGCATGCATTATCATCAAGAATCAGGTTAGTTTTGGGCAATAAATTACGAAATAGAAATTGGTGGAGTAGCTCGAGTAGAGGGGCCATCTATGCATTATCATTGTTCGAAGTTTCTAACATGCATGTACAGTAAATAAGTCATGATTTATAGGAGATCAGGGGTTGTGATGAACATGTGTGATATGCTGATTTCAAAAAAAAAAAAAAAAAACATGTGTGATAGTCGACGATCGATCGTATAGAGTCTTACATATTCAGAGAAATTGCTTATTTTATTGAATACTTTTGTGTGATACAATCATAGTTAATGGAGGAAAAGCAAGCGCAATTCCTAATACGAACAGGATTCACAAGTGATAAATCTGTCAAAAACTCCGGAATCCACCAGAAAAGAGATAAACTCTCAAAGTAATATTACTAGAAGAAAAATTGTCTTTTAATAACAGCTAAGAACATTTAAATAGTTTAAGCAAAATCCTAATATAAAAATTAACTCAAAACAAATCTAAAAATTATTAAAATATTATTTTCGGACCCTAAACGAACTCACATCATAGCGGTGAGTTGGAACCGTCGGCCCGTTTCACTTTTGAAAAGCTATTTTATTAAGAATTTTGACATTGGGAGCCGGACTAGTAGAAATCATTTCAGGCTTTTTCGACTATATGCTTCTTTGTCGAATCGTGCAACTGATCTCCCTATGTCAATATGGTCATCATTATTGACGTAAAAATTTATGTATCGTTTAGGTTGTTATTTTGTCTCTTCATAATCATAATACATGATAGTTACAATTTTTTTGCATTTCATATTTGACATCTCTTTTAATTTTTCTCACTTTTAAATTAACAATTTGAAAAGGTCAAATATTTTCTTGATTGCATGGGGTCTTTATATTTTTTTGAAAGAATGATGGGGAACATGATTATAATTGAATAACCACAACTAAGAATTATTCACATCATATTTGAGCATTTGTTGAACACCCTATAACAACAAACTAGCACAACAATATGCACCAAAAAAAACAAACTAGCACAACAACATGAAACAAAATGTCGACCCAAATCGTAGTGGGTTATAATTCGATCACGTCACGTGTTCATGGCCCTTTCAATTTGGCTTATTATATAGAATTAATTGATACGCTAAGCTAATCAACATATACAAACATGCGCAAACTTTGTACAAATCAATCCTATGTTTAATTTGACATTACACCTTAGCTTGCTTATATCAGAAGCAACACGCAGTAGTCATTAGTCAACTAAACATATTTGGCTGGGTCGTTTTTGGCCCATGCAATCACGGCGATGGAATAAGGCTCTCAAGATATAATACATACTTCCAGCAGATAAGGCAAAAGCGGGCAGAGTTCGATTTAAAGCGTCACGATACGTGCTCATTCAAGGGTCTCAAAAAATATTTATATTTAATTGTTTGAAGATTAGACAAAAGAAAACATTTGGATCAGTCGTAAAAGTATAAGAGAAGGAATAATGAGAACATGAAATTCATCAAAGTTTTGTTGTTTAAACTTTTGAAAATAGTTGTCATTAGCCAGTTGGAAATGCGAATCTTATGCTTTTATCTCTTTTAAACTACAAATGAAGGTCCAATTAAGGAAAATATACAGGCCCCATTAGTTTTGCCCACATTTACCCCGCACCTTTTGGGATATATCAGTGCTAAAACAAACACACAAGACACACGTACTTTAATGTTGAAACAATGATTAATAGACAAAAACATAAGATTAAGAATTGCATAAATACCATAAAACAGTACTATTTTTCTAGTAATTAGTAGCTAAATGTACATGTTTTTTAACCGTCCCCGTGATGCCGTAGACAGAACACTGTCCATCTTCCAACAATCTTGTTTTTGTCCTTTTTTATCATTTAAAAACAATTAAAAATTAATTATTCTTTTTGTGGGAGTTCGAAATTTTGAGATTTTTATAAAATTATAATGTACGTACTTTTCATAGTCATGCCATTGTTTTTCCCTTATTATTTTCTTCTTGGTGTCAAGTTATTTTCACAGAAAATCACACCAAAGTTTTGTTGGTTTTAATGGATTTTGCATGGGCATTTATTTGTTTGAATTTTAGTGAAATCAAATTAGTGCAATTTAATTTACATATTGGTTAGCTTCTGACTCTGTTTAAATTTTGAATGATTAGGGACTAGGGTCTCACACAAAAGAAGCTAAATGAGACAAGCTTTTTTTAGATAAAAGGATGATTACGTTGAAGTTACAAACTCCTTTGTGGTAAAAGCAAGATGTTAGCCACTAGGTTTCAAAAAGAAAGTTTGTTACAGTTTTGAAATTATGTATACAAATACAATTTTTTAAAAAATAAAATACTGGATGATACAAGGTCTAAAACAAAATGGGTGGTGAATAACATATTTTACGTTGTTCGACATATGATTCTAACATAACTTAAAAGGAAGTTATTTAGTGTCTCGCTAATGCTGAAGTGTACCACTATCTAGTTCTGATATTTTAGGAATGAGGGTGCGTTCTCCTCAACTTAAAAAATTAAGTTTCAGATCCAATAAGTTCAGATAAGTTGCAATAAGGTCCAATAAGTTCAATCAGGTCTAATAAGGTCCAATAAGTTCCAATCAGGTGCAATAAGTTCCAATTAGGTGCAATAAGTTCCAATTAGGTGCAATAAGTTCCAATCAGGTCTAATAAGGTTCAATAAGTTCCAACAAGGTCTAATAAGGTCCAAATAGTCAATGTTCAATAAACATTTGTATTGTTGTCCATTATGTTATTATTAGAATTTTCATTAAAGCACCACAATGATTATATAGTATTATACTTGTATTAGTATCTATTATTTTATTAATTATTATCTATTATTTTATTATTCATATTACTATTAGCTGATTATGTTATTATCATACTTTTTTATTAAAGTACCACAATGTATAGTATATATACTTGATTATTGTCTATTATTTGATTATTCATATTACTATTAGGTGATTATATTATTATTAAATAATATTATAATATAAGGTAAATAATTAAGGTTAACAATAATAATCATTATAATTACAATATTTTGCAATTCGTCTTTAAATAACTAGAGATAACATATTTCGTTACTAATAACAATGAAAGATATAAATGTAGAGTGAGAGATAAGGAGTTAATGCATTCTACTACCTTCACATAAATGAAAGTGGGGTGATAATTTTTCATATGTGTCAATTTTAACTTGTTAGCAATAAATATTAATCAACTTTTGATTTTCCACTAGTGCTTTATAAAATCAAAACAAAAGTATTAGATATATTAGTGGTCAAAGTTATGTATAGGCAAATATATAAATAGTAAATTTTTTTTGTTAAATTAATTATCATAAGAGATAAGTAATAATTATTATTTTTTTAAAGGACGAATTTTAATAATTATTACTTCATAATAAATTTTGAGGGGTAGTATTTACGTTAGAGGTAATATTTATGTTATTAATGGTCAATTTTTTTATCTAATAAGGTCAAATAAGTTTCAATCAGGTCCAATAAGGTCTAATAAGTTTTAATCAGGTCTAATAAGTTTCAATCAGGGCCAATAAGATCTAATAAGTTTCAATAAGATCAATAAGTTCCAATCAGGTTCAATCAGGTCCAATCAGGTCTAATAAGTTCCAATGAGTTCAGTTCAGGTTCAATAAGTTCAGTTCAGATAAGGTCCAATAAGTCGAAGAGAACGCACCCTGAAAGTGTAAATAATACTATAGTGGCACAAGTATAATAATATGATATATCACTTTAAAAGCTATCTCATATAGTTATATATATAACTTTTTTGTCTTTATTAAATAAGACATTTTGACTTTTACCTTTTCTAATGAGCAAATTTGATCATTAACTTCTAATGTATAGTACATATTATATGAAATCAGTGTTTTAAAAGTATGCAATGAAAAAAAATCAAATAAGATTTCATATGATCAAAAAGGAAAAAAAAAAAAACTCATATTATAATTTTTTTATCTTAGTATAAGTAAATATTTATGGTTAAAACTTTCAAACTTTGACCACTAATGTCAACATTTCCTAAAGTAAAAACGAAGGGAAGTAACTTCCTTAAGAAGTAGCTAGGTTGCGTAGTATAAGGTTTGATGTTGAGACCTCAAGTACATATACTATAGTGATCCTGGAGGAGGTGAATGTACTCACCTGATTAATATGTGTCATGAATTACTGCACAAAGAGGATTGGGAAGTCCAAAATTTTCATGTCTACCGTGAAGGAAATAGGGTCGCGGACTGGCTCGCCAATCAGGGGGTGGCTCAACCTCACAGGATCGTGATCTTGGAGGATATACCTTTAGCTCTTCGTAGAATTGTGGATGAGTATTTTAGGGATGTGGCCTTGCCACGTCTAATTCCTCCCTACTCCCTAGTTATTATTTTCTTGTATGTTTAGTTTTAGTTTATTGCTTTCTTAATTGTTTTTTTTTTCTTGTTTTCCTCTTTTTTGGGGCTCTCCCTCTTCCTTATAAAAGAAGCTAGGTAACAATAACAATAACAAAAGGATAGTCTATAGTTGCAAATCTAATGTCCAAAAGAACCATCGATTAAAACAAACCAAAACTAATTAGACCTAAAAAGGGCAACAAGTTAAGCTAATAAAACCTTCTGATTTTTGGAGGTCAATCTATATAAAGTTTTACAAGCTCAAATGGTGAGAGAAAGTATTTTCCCATATCCGATATTGGACAACTTGTTTCATATCATAGTATTTTTGTAATTTTACTAATAATTTGATACAATACAATATAATATAACATTCATTTGATATGATTAGATGCATCCAGGATATGATATAATAGCTAAATGATATGATAAAATAATGTTATGATGTGATATACCAGTGATCTAATAAATCAACTAGATTCCAACTAACAATCACCAAATAAAAATATATGATTTTTTTTTTAATTTATAACATTTGTCATAAAAATTACTAAAATGCCATGATATTGGACAATCTGCCCAATACGAATATCGGGTATGCGAATATCTTTGCTCCAAATGGTAAGCGTTTATACTGAAAGATAAGCCCAAAATCAAAGATCAAACACAGCAACTTTAAAGCCCATTAAAAAGGCCCATTACGAAAACCCCAATTTACTCAGAACTCAGCAGCTCAAACTTAAGCAAAGAACCAAATTCTTCAAATTTTCTCCATTCAAAGAATTAAATTTCCTTTTATTTTATCTTCCCTTTCCATATAAATATGCAGACGCTGCTTTTACCGGCAGCTCGCTCCGGCATTCCTCCGCCGTTTCCGGCAGTAACAATGGCGGCACAATCGCATCATTCGAGGCGGATGCGAAACTTCTGTTGCTTTCTCTCTCCTCCAAATTCTCTCTCCCCTCTCTCTCCTCCCTCTTCTCATTCGTTTCTTCCTTCACTCACTTTAAAAAATCCGATTAAAATGGTGCAATTTCGACCCCTAATGGCTTCCGGTGGTTTTTCTTCACCTAGTGATGAGTCTGACCAGGCTAAACTTGCTCAGGTGAGCTAATTTTGCTGTGATTCAACTCTTTTTTTGGCTCGTAATTTGTGAAATTCTCATTTTCTAGGTTTTGTTTGTAAGTGGAAAATGCTGATGATTTGCTGATTTTGAGTTTGTAAGAGTTGAATTGGTTCATGTAACTTCGAATTAACCTGAATTAAAAGCTAGCTTATGTTAGTTTGAAGTATTACGCCTGAAATTGCTAATTTCAGTGTCACATTGTAGTATGTATCGTAATTTGTGTTGCTTGAATAAACATTGCGTTGGAAATTCTAGTGAAATTCCAAAGTTTTTGCAGTTTATGCATTTTTTTATGGCTTATACTGATATGCTTGAAATGGTGAAATTTGGACTCAACGGTTTGATCTAGAGCAAATAAAGTGAAATGGTAAGCTCTATCTTTGAAGTGAACATCAATCAAGAGCTGTAGATGTGTGATTTTGAACGGAATGATTACTTAGCTGACATTTATGAGCATACTATGCTGCTTCGTGTTGGAATTTTTGCAATAGTAATATATCCATACATAAGTTGAAATGCGGCCTTTTCCTTTTTGAAATTCAAATTATCAGTGTAGATCAGTAGCTATATTCAAGGCTTGAATGATAGGATGCGGACTTGCAGCATTAACAAGGTGTGAGATCAATGTTTTTTTAGAATATGAAATTACCACTCGAATGAGGCTAGAGGATTGCCAATATGTGTGACACACCTTTTAATTGATGCATTTATGTATTTTTTTTGGGGGGAGAAACTATCCCCCCTTAATATCCAGAGTTCGACATGCTTGTCAGCCATCATTAAGACAATTTGAATGAAGTCTGACTGGTGGCCAACTTTAGATTTGAGAAATAGATATGGAATTGCAGAAATATCACTGGAGGATGATAATGTGGCTTCCCTATTAATATATAGTTATTTTTTCTCTATTTCTATGTCATGCCTATGCCTTTACTGTTATTTTCATCTTCGATATTTGCATTTTGGCATAGGTAGCTAAAAGACTAGAGAACACTGCCAGATATTTTAAAAGGTTGGGCACTTTTGGTTTCTGGGCGCAGTTAGTGTGCACCCTTGTGGCTGCCGTGATTCTTTCATTTTCCATTGTAGTCACTGGGAAGATTTCATCGCCTGCTACCTTCTATGCTACAGCGGGTGGAATTGCTGCCGCATTTATTTCTGTTTTCTTTTCTTTTGGTTATCTTCGCCTAGCAGATAAACTCCGCAGAACAGCAAATGACCCATCAAAGGTATGACTACATAAAAAGTTACTGGTTTTCTACTGTTGGTATGTCTTTTCTTTGATTGTTGAATGAAATTGTCTCCAATAAGCATTCAAAAGTTCAGTGAGAGACTATGATAAGACATCAGATCTTTTTTTTTGCTCCCTCTTTCCCCATTTGATGTAATATCATGCTGTGAAGTGCACCATCAGGGTCCTGAGCTTCTTAGTTCTTACTTACCGAGCTTACTATAATTAGGATTCATTGACCGCTTGCTTAAGGTAAAACGATATGTCATATCTGTATGAATGTCTATCATGGTTTGATTGTATATTCATCTGGTACATGTTTATGAAATGATAGTGCTTATATATTCCTTGCACATATGCAGTCAGAAATGGTATAAAATTAAGAATTCTTGTGATTTTGTCATCTCTTCTAAGCTTGAGGGAAATATATATAGATAAAATTGAGTGACTGCAGTTTTCTGAGGTTTTCATGTAGTTCAGATGATTACCTTTTAAATTTTCCGGGAAAGGTGATAAACTTTTCAAATGCCTTGAATATGCAAATTTATCTATTTCTAGACTCACTCTTTAGCTTAGGCCTTTGTTTCTTTCATGCATTCGTGAATATTTCATACTTTTTTGCTTATAATATTTTCATTCAGGTTATGTATGTGCATCTTAATCTTCATTTCTTACCTTCTGTTTTCCAATTTAGTCCTTTTCCGGATGTTGACTTCGTACTGTTTGATCTGAGTGGAGAATAAAAATGAGTTTTGGACATTTTCTTTTATTATATAGGCTGACTTCTAATTTGGAGTTAAATGCTTTTCTTATGTTTCCAGGCTCCCCCTCGTGCTGATGTTGTCAGAAGTCTGAAAAATGCAATAGTTGTGAATGTTATTGGTATAGGTTCTGCTATCCTGGGAATGCAAGCCACTGTTGGGTTACTTGTTGCAAAGTCCCTCACTTCATCTGCATCTCCTTATTATCAGGGCATAGCTCCTGGATCAAGTCCTGTACTTGCCCTGGATGTGTTCTTAGTCCAGGTATGCATCGTTGGGTACTAAATTTTGAACTACATAGATGCTAACTTTTATGTGCACTCTTCCGTCTATCGCTATCTTCCCCCCCCCCCCACCAAAAGAAACCCTAAATGCAAAATAAAGGGATTGTCAAGTGTTACTATGTTTTTCACTTAGGGTTCCGTCTGGTTAGACGAAGATATTTTCATTGGAAAATGATTTTCTTTCTTTGTTTTCTTACAAGAAAAGTTTGAGAGAGAAGGATAAATGATAATTGAGGTAAGAGGATGGATGGGAGAAGAGAATGGGGAAAGTAAGGAATAGAGAGGAATATTGGATCCTTTCAAAAGGAAAATGTTTCCCATCATTGGGAGAACTATTTTCTATCCTTCGAAAAACTATGTTTCACCCTTTACAAACCAAACAAATGAAAATGAGAGAATCACTTCTATATTCTTCATAAAAATCCGTTGCCATCCCTAGTCCAAAGATTGTTTTATGAAGAATACAACCATCTCATGCTACAAGTGGAGAGTCAAAACAAAATCACCAATGTCAAATTCAAACTTCGGTCTCATCTGGAAATAACAAAACGACAACTACTAAAGGAAAGAAATCAGTAGAAATTTAATTAATAAGAAATTATGTTGAAGAGTTACTTTTGTTGTATTTTTATTTCATTTTCTCCCACAATCTCCCCCCTCCCCCCCTCCTCAAAAGGAAAATGGGGCAAAAAACAGGGAATTACGATTAAGCAGGCATGTAAATGTCTCGAATATCTTGCAGTAACGCAGTTTCTTCACTCCATTTTCAGGCATCAGCAAACACCATATTGTCTCATTTCTTTGGTCTCGTTTCCTCCTTGGAATTGCTGCGATCAGTGACAATGCCCGCTGGTCAAGCTTCACCTGCTGCAAAGACGGCATAGGCCTTTTTTGTGCTTTTCATTTCAACTGTATACACGAGAATGTTCTTGATGAATTTCTAATTTGTATCTCTTTCATGTTGATAGTTGTTTGTGAACTGTGAACTGTATCAATAACAGCTGTATACAAAAACATTATTAGGGCGCTGAGAACTTTTAGAGTACGTTGCTCAAAATCGTCAATATTTTGGAATAGATTATCTTTTACTTGGCTGCATGAGCAATTTTCTGAAATTATATGTTGTCACAGATACACTATGGGTTCAACTAAAAGCCAAGAGGCGTGCAACGTTGATTTGATTGTGGAGGTTGGCATTTAAGTCATCATTGATCAATGTGCAAATGCAGTTATAAGTTAGTATAATTTTAGAGTTGTGGTCTAAAGTTAGTATAATTTTGTCATATAGAATCTTTTTTGGTTTTTAAAAAACAAAATCAATACTCATTTGCTTGCTTATTGTTTTGTTCCCAGCTCTCCTCAATCCATTATCATTACTTGGGGGTAATGAATATCCTCTAATTTGTTACCTTCCCTTTCTCCTTGAGTAACAAAATCTATTTATTGTTGATAATGGTTTCATTCCAAAGCTTAAAACAAACACCCAATAAAATTAACATGTTTTGTACTATTTCACTGTTCTATTTGATTCCCTTCTCTTTCCATTCCACGATCATATATGCTCAGAAAGCTACCATCGGCTTAGCCACATATAAATAATACGAAAGTCAAAGCGTTACAACAAAAAAGAAAACAAGGGAACTATTTAACAAATGGTACCCTAGATTAAGAAAATAACTAAGACATTTAAATGTCTCCTAGTCTTCTTCCTGCTTGAAACATATAAAATGAAAACACGCGAAATGACAAGTCTAATACAGGTGAAATAACCGATGAAGGAAAATTGGTGATACGTATAATCCTTTAATTTCATAGCATGTTCCACATAGAACACGTTTGTCATTTAACCCTTTTTTTTCAAAAAGCTAGCAGACTAATCTTCAACTAAAAATCTACATTTTGCCATGAAAAGGCATTTAACTATTTCCAGCTCCATGGTATGCACTGAGAAAATACAACAAAGCAAACCTAGTGCTGATGATTTACACTAACGTATACCAATTTCTGGATCAGAAAAAGTGATGATCTCCAGTTCACCACTAGAACAAATCTTACACACTTTCTCAGTTCTGGACAAAAGCCGTAAAAGCCAGCCAGTCTCCAGCTACAAAATTCACTCTGCTTAAAGCCTTGTAATGCAAAAATTAAGTATCCCGAAATCCAATCCCCAGCTACGACCGACCAAACTTGAACATCGTGTTTCTAGGGATATGTAGTGTGCACATGTCAAACATCCTCTTTATAATACTCTGAAAAAACAAACATAACAGGTGAACACATAAACCAAGCAACAAAAGGCGCTTTATGTAAAAAATATAAGATGTACTCAAAGTATAATGCAAAAATGGAAAAAGCTTCAGATATTGAAAGTGTAAACAGCAGCTTGGAAGATGCATCTTTTCAATAATGATCCCTCTGCACATAGAAGTCACTTGTAAACTGTGTACAGTTCTATTCTTCTCAATAATTATAGGTCATATTTTGATATGAAAATAAGATGAGCAGAGAATGTAATCCTGCTCCACCCTTCAACCATGTAATCACATTCTAATAACTAGGGTGCCCCAAGAGCAGATCAGAGACCCAAAATAGCATGCCATGCACCACAGCTAATATTAAACAAGGTGAATGGACAAACACTAATAGCACATATTGAAAGAGAAGTAAGAAGAACAATGTGCATCCAAGCAAGATTATAATTATTTTCCTGATGTAAAGCTCGCTGACTGGTTTTCAACAGCAGGAAAGTTCCATAGAAAACACAAGATGACCAAAATGTGCAGGTCCTGCATCCTGAGTTCCAAACTCCCGTCATCAAAATTTAGAGAAAAAATTCAGCCATTCATTGAGCTACCTCCTTTTAACCCCCGTAATACATAATTAACATACTGAACTAAAGCTGGAAAACAAGAGTAGGATTCTTGTCTCAACTTTCAAACAAATAACCACAGGACAAAACAGGGCAAGAAAATTAGGGGAAAGAAAAAGAAATGCTATGCACTGTTCCTAAGCAAATATTTTGTGCACCCAACTCATTTAATACTACACGAAGGTCTCAATAGCAAGAGTATTATGCATAGTTCACAGCAATGCAACAACAACATCAAAACCTTAATATTGATATCATGGGACTGTTTCGTGAGTCAATTTTTATCTCTACCATAGTCCATATAAATCCTATGCCTCTACTCAACATTGTCAAGTGCTAAATGCTCCCCTAAACCTAACTTCTTGTCATTCTTCCCACCACCTATCCGAGTTATCTTTTATCCTTTTTCGACTTCTTCTAAAACCTCCATAATCTCAACTCTCTACCACCTGTGACAATGCATTATCCAATTAACATCTCACACCCAAACCATGAACCTGTTTCTCTAATTTTATCCTCAATACTTGCAACTCTAAGTTCTTTTTTTTTTTTTTCATATATCTTCTTTCTGAATCCAATCTTTTAAAGAGTTATCGCACATCTATGCCATCTTTATCTTCCTCCGTCCTAATATAAATACGATGGTCTGATGGTCGTCCTGTAGTTTTGTCCTTTCATTTAAAAGGTACATTGCGTTCACACAAGATCTCAGTTGCTTCTTTCCTCTCCATCTGAGTCACACTGATAGTATCATATGTTCGTGTCTTAGGTCAATATCTGCATTACTCTGTAAAATCGACCCTCCATTATGGGCAACTCGTTACCATCCATGTTACTACATCCTCGATTAACACCCTCTATGTACTCAGTTTTGCTCAAACCGAGCCTAACTTCCCAAGTAACTACTATTTGCCCCAATCGCTCTGATTTTGCATTATCCCCACATGTAATCTTGTCTAATATATAATGTCATCCGCAAACAACATACATTACGGTATCTCATGCATGATAGGTCATGTTATTTCATCGCTTTCACATCCTCATACATATCCTTATCTAAGTCACTATACTTGCATAATACCCCTCTTCAACATTCACATCAACGCTAAAAGGTAAAGATAAAATACGAGTCAAATGCTTTCTTGTGACTCAAAACAACCTATCCTCTAAACCAGAATAGGTTACTCATTTTCATCCACGCCCCCTCTAAAATGCAACTTTCTCATGGCATGCATATAGTAAATGACCTCGTGAGAAAAGGCTATTCATCATCAGCCTCCAAGATTAGTCAGTGTAACTTGACTTGCCCAGGATTACGAGGGCTTGCAACAGTTGCAAAGCACCAATTGTATGATAGTGTGGTGTGGATATTTCACTCTGACTCTCCTAGAATTTAAATTTATGCTTTTTCCAGTAAAAAGAATCCAGAAGATATCAATACACCAAAATATCATGCTCTTCTACACCTCTATTAAAAACAAACTTTTCAGTTTCCGCTCATTTGTATCTGTACAATTATAACTTCGATATTACCAACTCACAGAGCACTACAGTCAATCTTTTGATTATTAGCCGAATACATGATGTTTTAGTCTGCAGAACACTTCTTTTGTTGTTTTTTCACTGGTCAATGGTAATGTTGCTTTTCCATTATGTCACTTTTATATCTGAAAGCAGATTTATAGTTTTGGAGTCATGCAATACAATGTCCCACCCAGTGATACAAGGAACGAAATTCGATACGAAACGCGGGACGGAAACGGAAACGGAAACGGGAAACGCTACCTTGAGTGAATCGGGAATGTTTGGTGTTATGAGTTATGACAGTTTTTTTTTTTTAAGGCCCAACTATACCTAGCCCACTTTAATGCTTTCTTTAAAACCCTAGTTGGTAAAACTTTAAGAAAAAGTCAAAAAGAAAAAAAATAAAGAGAAGGGGTAGGGGCACACCCACGTAATTAGAAACTAACTGGAGGCCCATTAAATGAAAAAAAAAAGAGAGGAAGACAGAGAAAGGAAATGTCGGAGGCTAGGGAAAGAATGAGAGAAAGCCAACTGCCGACCGCCTCTGCCGGAGATCCGGGGATCTGACAACACCATCTGGCTCGGAATTCTTGCTAGAACCAAAGCCCCATGGTAATTTATCCTAGTATAAGCATTTTCCTCTTCAATTTCCAGATCTAGGTTTTCGAATCAACCCTAGATCTGTGATTTTTCATCTTCTTTTCTTTCCTCCTCTCTCTCTCGGTCCTCTAGTGTCGACCCTTGAAGAAGAAAAAGGAAACGCCATGAAGCGATTTGGGTCGCGTTCGTTCTGCGATTCGGTACGAACGACTCAGGACGCGATTCGGCCGTACGTCACGCGTTCCTGGTTTCACTGGTCCCACCTTCATCGGATAGAGAGAGTGTGATACATGATGCAGTGCCCCACCTTCCTCGGAATGGTCATTGTGGTATTAAGCCCACAGATTTACCTAGCCTTATAAACATTTGCAGATTTGACCTTTCCATAGAAGAGAATTTTTCCAATGAATTTGCTGAGGCCTCTTCCACTAACCAATGTGATGTTTGTTAATTGTTATATAGTAGGTAGGATTTGGACTTTTGGTTCAGTATGGCAATTTTGATCATATTAGTTATTATATTTTG
Organism: Beta vulgaris subsp. vulgaris; assembly: GCF_026745355.1. Lineage (NCBI taxonomy): Eukaryota > Viridiplantae > Streptophyta > Magnoliopsida > Caryophyllales > Amaranthaceae > Beta > Beta vulgaris. The sequence goes on along the minus strand of NC_079210.1, from coordinate 55,255,065 downwards.
ATCTTTCGACTTCTCTTGCAAAAGATATATTCTACCATACGTTTTGCATGAAGTTACAAAGATATTTATATCAGACATCTGATTCTTTGACAAGAGTTCAATAAGCAAAATATGGGAGATATTTCAAGATACTATAAACAATAGACAAAAGAAAGTATTAAAGATTAAAACAATGGAAAGTCACACGTTCTAAGTTAATTAAATGATTTAAAGCAAGGAAAGAAGTGTTCATTCAAAAGGAAAAATTATCCTATGCATCCTCTAGAGCAGGTACGGAATATCATTAGCTCAAATTATCCACCATACTATCATACTATATGTGATAAGACAGTAAGCACTAAATTTATCTAGATGTTAATCGTACCTCAAAACAGAAAGTAGAAATTTGATGAGACGAAGCCAGAATTATGGGAAAACATCATCACCATGTCAACTTTTATTCCTATACCATAATCTCTAAACTCATAAATGATGCACCAAAGGTAGACAGATAAAAATCACCTCAACTTCCTTTTGAATGCACAACTTTTCAATAAGACCGTAAGACATGGTGGCATGTAGCACAGCAACTATGGAGTAGTAGAGTATTAGGGGAAAAGAGAAGTAAAGAGTGCAAATTCGTGTGATAGAGAAAATTGACGGCATGATTAATTATAGCTAACCTGGAAGGAATATTTTCCCTTCCCCGATATTTTCAAGCACATGAACACTGAAATCTCCGGGCTTGATCAACGATTTATAAGCTTGGAAAAAGCATAATCCTTGTTTATGCATAAGCAATATTATTTGAAGAAGAAACTACAACCACACATCCGCTCCAAAGTAATACTTCAACAGGATGTATACCCCAATTTGTAAGCTATTTCACTTCCCTAACTAAATATACTTATTTCAACGCTTTAATACTGCTGTCATGCTTACAAAAGAAGTCACTCGAGTCAGCTAACATCATTAGGAACTTCAATGCAGAACATAATCTTCTAAATTTAAAAGGCCACAAGAACTTTAACCTAAACCCAGGACGTACCAGCCAAATAAACAGAGAAGAACTGAAGGTGCACTTTCCATAATTCAAAAGCTATAACATGTCAAGCAAGCAATGGAAAATGGGAAAGGTAAGTATAATTTAGGAGAAGCAAGACAAGATTACCGAATCAGCCTACTGACTCTTCTTCTTCTTCTTGTACAAGGAGACTGGGATCTTTCTCAAAACAACTGCATCAAGCTTTCTATAACCTGCTTCAATAATTCTCCATGCTACATGTAGCTTATTGTCAATTGGGCTCTGATACTTGTCATATAAAACTGGAACTGATAGAGCAAGAACGACTCCTACCCAAAATATCAACCAACACACCAAAATAAATACACAGCCACACACATAAGCCAAGAGCAGCAGGAAGGAAGTAGCAACTGTGTGGTAAGTGGATAAAAACACTCACCAAAGTAGGCAAATGTGACGAAGTTGCACAAACTACCGATACACGAAATCAGCCACAACAATACTGCAACCTGAACACAAAATTCACAGAAAAGCATGTGACAAGACTATCAACAAACTGCTAAACAAAACACTGAAAATTGGGGGAACATGTAGTCACAAAACCTGAAGAAGAACCCTCAAATTCCCACAAACAGCAATCTCATGAGCAACCGCCAATGCCCGATTAACCCAAACTTGAATCACATCCGCCGCCTGCTCAATAGACTTCTCCGATATTTCCAAATCAGGTACAGGTGGAAGGGGTCTAGTTCATCACATAACACATTCCCTTAAAATCTAATAAACCGCATAAAAGTAACTACAACATTAAAACCTGAAACTAAAGATGAATACCTATTGAGAAGAGAAGCAGATTTAGCCCAGAAAAAAAGGATAATAACAAGGAGTAAAAGCACATTAGCGACGAAAGATAAAGGATTATATCCAGCACGTTCAAATAGAAGCCATAATGATGTTGAAGATACTAGCAAGAAAATACTTCCACAACGTTTTCTCCATAATAGCACGTCTGCAACTGATCAAAAAAAAAAAATGTAATTTGCGTCAAGAAAACATCAAATTATGGATGAATTGCAGAGATCAAAGACGATCAAATTGAAGATCACACTGAAAATTGAGAAAAAGTAAAGAAAGAAAAGAGTACCAGAGCCAGCGCCGAGAGCTTGATGAACAGAAATGCGATGATGAGTGTGAGATTCGCCCATTAATGATTATTATAGGTTGAAGTTTGTCAGATTTTTCGGAGAATTAGGGTTTCTGATTAGGGAAATTCTTAGGGGAGAAAAGAGGGAATGAAGGAGAGAGAAATTAGTTAGATGTTTGGCGAGCAGTTGAGAGAATATGAAAATGAAGTTTGGGTTTCTTTTGGTGAAGATTGAAATGTTGACGACAAATTTACGTTACTCAGAAAAAATATTGAAAAGAGGGAATATTCATATAATTCTAGCTCTTTCTATGTACTGGAAAGTGGAAAAGAAGGACAAGAATGATAATGATGTCCCGTAATTGGGCTGGGCGAAATTGCACCCTCGATGCCTTTTTAAAATTACACCTTTGATGTCTTTTTAAAATTACACCATGTACCCCTAATGTCTTAATAACTCATAAATATATATAAATTTATTAAATTGTTCTTAAAGTAGTGAATTAGAAAGATAAATTTTGTGAAGATCTAGAAGGTACAATCACTAAACAAGAACAGAATAATATTTCATCCGCTTACCTGCAACAAAAGAATTTTTGCACTATTTATACACTCCATAAGACCCTATTAATCATCTAGAATGATTTTTTTTTTTTGAGGGGAAAGAGAAGTGCATTAATCAAAGGGACAAAGTGTCCATAAGTACATAGGGTGTTACAGAACTAGGACAGTGATGCTCCCAACATTGTTCAACACCAAAAGGCACAACTCTAGCAAGGTTATGGGCAACAGTATTCCCATCCCTTTTAACATGAGAGAAAGAAACAGAAGAAAATGCATTACACATAGAAAGAATGTCCCCAAGTATTGCATCCAAATCTGAGAAGAAAATTGCAGCTTTCGTTAACCTCTTCGTTGCTACCAAAGAGTCGGATTCAAAAATCACATCCCCATACCCATGAGCTTGGGCCAAACGAGTTGCCATGTAAATGGCCTTGCATTCAGCTACCTCGGGAGGCCAGTAGGCACGCACACGTCTGGTTGCAGCGAAGCACACCTTACCTTCCGAGTCGCGGGCTATCACTCCAAGTCCCACCCATCCTTCCTCAGCCAAACTTGCATCTGTGTTCAATTTAATAGCGCCAACTGGAGGGGCATACCATCGGCTTGGGCTCAGAGCCGCGGAGGAACGCATTCCTCCATAAATCTTCACAGCATAGTTGTTAAAATCTTCAACTTGTCTCATAATTCTCTGGCCCACCACAGTAGCAGGCTGACTTGTATGCTCAAAGACTCTCCTGTTCCTTTCAACCCAAACGTTCCACAGGATATAACAACCCTTTTGAACCACCTTTGCATCCATCTGACTCCATCTGACGAGGGTATCACACATAGCTTCATCTTCAATCCCTGGCAATAATATATAACTACCCAGCTCTTCCCACAACTTGAGCGACATCGGGCATCGGTAAAATAAGTGAAATTGCGTTTCATCCTCTCTAGCACAACATGGGCACCCTGCTTCGTCGATGAGGTGGCGTCTCTGAAGCACTTTCCTTACTGGGAGCGAACTTGTGCACGCACGCCACAGGAAATGACGTACCTTTGGTGACACATTTAAACTCCATAAAATATTCCACACTCTATGAAAATCATCCAGGTTTCCCCCTTTTCCCAACATATAAGCTGTTTTCACCGAATAAGTGCCGTCCTTAGAATATGCCCAAGTTAATTCATCCTGTAGACATCTAGTGCTTAAAGGAATGGCCAGTATACATTGTTGATCTCGTTCATTGAAATGACGCTCAATAAGCTCCACATTCCACTCCTTCCTTTCAACATCCATTAAGTCTCCCACCACTTCTAGTCCTTCCACTCGAGCACTCTTGATGAATCTACCTTCTTCATCCCCTACCCATGGTGCACTCCATATGTCAATTTTCGTACCATCTCCAACCCTCCAAATCAACCCCTCCAAAACCAAACTCTTCGCGCCCCAAATACTTCGCCACGAGTAGCTATGCGAGTATCCTAGCCGTGCGTAACGCACATCACCATGTGGATAATATTTGGCACTCATTACCCTGCTCAAAAGGGACTCCTTATTATGTAACAATCGCCAAACTTGTTTACCCAATAAAGCATCATTGAAAACCGCAAGATCCTTAAATCCCATGCCTCCCATACACTTGGGTTTGCACATTTTCTCCCAACTTAGCCAATGCATTTTCCGTTCATCCCCCTTCCCTCCCCACCAAAATCTAGCCATAGCAGAGTGAATTTCTTGTATGACAGCAACAGGAAGCTTATAAACTCCCATCAGATAGGTAGGCAAGGCTTGGATAACAGCCTTGATAAGAACCTCTTTCCCAGCACGCGACAATAACTTTTCTTTCCACCCCCTTAACTTCTTCCACATTCTATCTAAGAGTTCCCGAAAAAGTACTTTCTTAGACCTCCCACAAAGAGCTGGAATACCAAGATACTTCTGGTGTCTATCAACTTGCCTCATATGGAGGAGAGTAATCAATTCTTCTTTTTTCTCACAGCTTACACCTCTACTAAAGGAAACTTCCGACTTTTCATAATTAATTTTCTGCCCGGATGCTGCTTCGTATTTGTTGAGGATATCAACTATTGTCAAGCACTCCTGTCGGGTAGCCCTGGTAAAGAGAAGACTGTCATCTGCAAAAAGAAGGTGAGAAATTTCTGGACCATTCCGGCTTGCTTTCGCACCATGAATTTCTTTCGAAACCACCTTTTGTTTAACCATCTGGGAAAAAGCATCTGCAACCAAGATAAATAGGAACGGAGATAAAGGATCACCCTGGCGTAATCCTCTGGAGGGAGTCACAGAACCACATACTCGTCCATTAATAATGAAGGAATATGAAACAGTAGCAACACAACTCATAACCAAATTTACCCATCGTCCATCAAATCCCATTGTCAATAGTAGCTTCCTAAGAAAACCCCACTCCACTCTGTCATAGGCTTTACTCATGTCAAGTTTCATCGCCATCAATCCTTTCCTGCTATTATTCCTCTTCTTCATAGTATGAAAGATCTCCAGAGCAATAAGAGAATTATCTGAAATCAGTCTTCCAGGGACAAACGCACTTTGATTCTCCGTTGCAATACAGGGAAGGAATCGTTTAAGCCGCAAAACAATAGCTTTAGAAGCTATTTTGTACAATACATTGCATAAACTGATAGGCCTAAACTCAGAAACAACAGTAGGGGATTTAACTTTGGGAATAAGAGCAATATTAGTACAATTGACATTCCCTGGGCAAGAATAGTTATGTAAAATGCTGCTTACAAAATTAAACACCTCATCACCAATTATATGCCAGAATCTCTGATAAAAGATAGCATGCATACCATCAGGCCCGGGGGCTTTGCAAGGGTGCATATCACTCAAAGCTGCAAAAATCTCCTCTTTTGAGTAGGGCTTCAAAGAATGTCGTTATACTCCTGTGTCACAGACCTCTTCACATGCTGCAATACCTCCTGAAAATCATTAGAAGAAGGCTCGGAAGACGTGAATATCTCCTGAAAATAGCGTTCCACCACACACTCAATCTCCTCACCTTCCGTTTGCCACCTCCCACCACCATCAAAAATGCCATGAATAAGGTTCCGTTTTTTCCTTTGAGAAGCTTTATGGTGAAAATATGAAGTATTTCTATCCCCATCCTTCACTTCCGCCACTCGCGATCTCAAGTACCAGTAAGCCTCGTTCTTAGCATGTAATTCATCCAACTCCCTCTCCAAACCCACACACCTCTCCCAGCTGTCAATCGAAGTAGCTTCACCCTGGGCTGCATGTAACTTTTTCTCCACTGCTTCAATTTTCTTTCGAAGAGACCCAAAAGTCTTTTTACTCCATCCCTGCAACTCCCTCGCAACAGCCCCTAATTTTTCACAAATTCTACCACCCTCTGCTGCATTCCATGCCCCCCCACCACCTCTCACAAGTATCATCAAGTAGCCAAAAGGTCTCGAACCAAAACCACCACAGCCCTTCTTCGCGGCATCCCCTCATTACCCAAACAACGTAATACAATAGCAGCATGATCCGAACAGTAACGCACCTGATGATCAATAAAAGCCTCTGGAAATAAATGCAACCAAGACCGCGAGACAATAAACCGATCTAAACGTTCCCTAATTCGAGATTCCGGACTCCTCCCTCTCTCCCAGGTGTGCCACTGACCCACAAACCGCAAATCTCCCAGGCTACAGTCATCCATCACATTACGGAACCCCACAATAGCTCTCCGCTCCCTCGATGCACCCCCTTCCTTCTCGTCATAACTCAAAATTTCATTAAAATCACCCCCAAAGACTATAGGGCCCTCGTATTCATCACACAACCCTTTTATCAAAGCCCAAGTTTTGTGTTTATTCTCCTCCTCCGGCCATCCATAAATGCCCACAAACCTCCAGCGCACATCCCCATTACTCCCCACATCACCACAAATATGATTTTGGGAGAAGGACACCATCCTAAAAGAGATCGTCTCTTCCTTCCAAAACATACATAAACCTCCAGCTCTCCCTACACACGACACACCAAAGGCCCCGGAAAATCCGAGGCTCTCCTTTTTCTGCTCAACAATATTTTTAGTAACCTTTGTTTCCGACATAAAAAGACTGTCGGGGGTATTAGAAGCCATAAGCCTTCTCAACTGACGAACTGTCCAAGGGTTACCCATACCCTGACAGTTCCAACACAAGATTTTCATAATGCCTGGCGGGGTTGGTTACAACCAACCTCCGCCTCAACAATATCAACATTATTGTCATTTTCCGAAAAATCATTTAGTTTATGTTTCTTGGAACTCAAGTTATCAGAATCATTAATATCATCCACAATCATATTATCAACCATCTTTTTTTTATCCCCTGCCTTACCACCAGACTCAATATGGCATGGACTCACATTATTAATATCAATAAAAGCCTCCCCAGCAACTTTAGTCAAACGAGATTTTTGTTTAAGTTTTTTAAACTTTGTGGCAACCTTCCCCTCCCCAGCTACAAAAGAAAACATATTATTATTTTGGTTGTTAAAGTCACCTGAAAAGGATTTATCAACATCCAAAGAGGACACCATGATAGACGGAATCGACACCAAACCCACGCCACCAATAGGTTCCGGGACAGCAGCATGAACCGCAACCGCATGGGGTTCCTCAAACTCGCAGCAGCGAGTTTAGCTCCAGCAATGGATTCCATCGCCCCCGAAACGTGAGCCTCCATTGGTTTCGTAGGTGGACAATCATGCTCCACATTCCTCAGATCATTATGCATATTCCTACTCGTAGGTTCCTTTTCTATCCTCACAAACTCTAATGCACGAGCACCCTTCAAGAAACATTTCTCCTCCTCTTCCATCTTCTGCCTACCTCTTCTAGGGGATGCTCGAAGCCACGCACCCCATTGGCTTTCACCCTCTTTATCCTCCTCGAAAACTTCCACGCAATCACGGCCTATGTGGCCTATCACACCACACAGAAAACAAAATGTAGGGAGACGCTCGTACTTGATCTCCACCAATGCCGAAACACCGTTTTTCAAAGCAAAACGCTGCACTCTCCGAAGTGGTTTTGTAATATCAATAAGCACACGGATACGCGCCGACTTATCCCATAATATTTCATGCGTATCAACTTCAAGAACATCCCCAATACACCCTCCTATCATTCGAATGTGTTGTTCCGACCGACATCGCATTGGCAAATTGTAAACTCGGACCCAGAACGGCGAATGCGTCAGGCGTACGTTTGAGGGTTGAACATCAGCATCGATTTCTTGCAATAACACCAGGCTTTGATCAAAAGACCATGGCCTTCCTGCCATAACCTTCTCTTTGTCACGCTTACAAGCAAACTGGACCACAAACAAGTCATTTTCTATGATTCGAAAAATAGCCCCCTTCGAAATCGACCATATCTGATTGAGAGTACGTTTAAGAGCATCAAAGTTGAAAGATCGAACTGTTACGACTTTGCCAATCAGAGATAGGGTAAAATCTTGATTGTTCGCGGTATCGGAAATATCATCAAAAGCTAAGGTTTTGTCCTCCTCCGCCGTCAATTTCATTGCAGAAACTTTGAGAATAATCTCGTCAGCCATGATGACTGACACCAATCCCAAGATGGGATCACACAGATCGAAAATTCGAGTAAAATTAATGGAAACCCAGGACTGGAACTCAAACCCTAGACGAACGCCAGAGAGAGACTTATTTTAATCATCTAGAATGATTAAAGTTAAACATAATCATGTATAATCTTGTTAAACTCTGTGTATACTTTCAAATTATCATTTTTTTTATAATTTTAGCTTTTGGATAAAGAAAAATATCAATTATTACAATTGCGTATTGGAAGCGCAAAAATTATAGTGTTGCAAATAAAATGGGATAGAGCCATGGAGGTAGTATCATACCCAAAAAAAATTATATCGAATAGTTTAATATATTTGTATTATTTGCAAATATTCAAAGTCACGTAACATAATAGAATACCAAGGACCCTTGGGACCAATGATATGGTTTCCTATCTCCTATCTGGAAGACCAAGGTTCAAATCTTGTGAAAAAAAAAAACAATATTGTTGGGAAAGGGAGGGTTTGGGACTTGTTGGGCCTACAAGTAAGTGATCCTGTGCAAAGACAACCCAGAGAAAATTCATCTTACCACGAATTTCCGAAAGGAGGCCCAAAAAAAGTTAGCATAATAGAATATTTTCTTTTACACTACTACTAATTACTAAACAAATATAATACAGAATGGAGTTAGCTTTTAATGGCGCATATGACAATTCAAATCATATTTTATGAAAATAAGGTAGAAATAGGAAAAAGGAACATGTACTAACACTAAATGATACATAATTTGAGTGACTCGGGGCCGAATAGCAAGGCCATCAATCTTAGTATACCCCGGGTAAACTGTACGCCTAAAGGCAATTTCTTTGCTCATTGCTCATTTGTAAGCAAAAAAATAGCCTCCAATGCATGTTACACGCTTGATAAGGTATACGTTTTGATGAACATTTGAATTGAGAAAGCACGTGACTATTACAGGGCAATTAGCAACTCAACGAAGCATACAACTTGGGAATCTATAAACCAAACATCAATGCCAGCCATGATACTGTTAAAGTTTCCAGTCGAACAACCTCGGAGAGTCGGAGTTGGTGAGTCCAAGGGTATCCATGCCTCGATTTCCAGACAAAATGAAAATCTCTACATTGTTGAAGCCAATCACAAATTGATCAATTTGTTGAATCTTGCAGACAGTTTGCAGGAATATCCTTGCTAAAGAAAGTTTGCAAAATCGCTCAATTATCCCCTGCCTGTTCACCATTATCAGAATCTCCACTATCATCAGATGAATCTTGTTTTTGAGGCTCTTCCCCAGCAGCAGTTAGTTTACTTCTCTTCTCCTTCTTTCTCTGCTTCTTCTTTTGACGTTTTGCACGCTTTTTGGCTGTTTGTTCTTCGACAGCTTTCAGTCTTTGTTCTCTTCTCATATTGAATTCTGCAACTTCTTTCCTTCTTTGATAGTCAACCTCAATTCTGGCAAGCCTATCCTGCTCTTTCCGTCGCATTTGTCGATACTGCAAAGCATGAGTTTTAGCATTCAAACCAGGATAAAAAGCACAAGTAGACAAGGCTCATGAGCATCACCCTCTTATTTGACCGAATTTCAGAACAGAACAAAGTTAGCACCTTCCAAAGACCCTCACTTCACTAAACTAGCCACATTTGTAAGCAACATAATGCCAAAATTTCAACATTCTTCTTATAGCAAATAAACCATTGCTGGGTATGGAGTTACTGCGACCAACTAACGGGCCGATGCACCCAAACAAGAATACACACACAGATAATTAACATAGAGACAGACAGATAATGTAGGATTCAAAATGTCAACTGCACATCACTTGGGTTCAACATATAGACAAAAGATACCAGAAATCTTGATGGCCGAAACTAGTTTGAGGTACTGTGGTCAAGTTATAATATACAACCTTCATTCCAACTTCCAAGAACATTGCAACATGGTAGATTTTTACATAGTTCAGAGGACAAACAAGAGAAAGAACAACTTCAAAAAGATGTAAATGTATTATAGTATGCTTCCCCTTGTGTGGTTAAAAAAGGAAGAACAAGACCATTATTCATTTCTGTCAATGATACCACATCCCTCCTCCAGCTCTTAATGTCAAAGTTCCTCTTTTTTAACATTTAAGATTAACATCCTAGTGGCAGCCAGAATTAGTTATTCTTCTAAAAAGCTTACTATGTCGTTGCAAAACTCAACATTCAATAGCTTTTTCAACTATCAAAATAACCACTAAAGTCCAAACTAAAGCAAATGCAAATATAGTTGATCATCCTAACAAGTAACTGAGTATGAAAACCAATCTTCAGCAGTTGCCTTCTAAGTGATAGGACATAGAGTTGGACATTTGGCCAGCGAACTCCCAACTAGAGTAAAAAAGGACTGCCTTAAAAGCTCAGCAATAACTTAAAAGTGACAAGGGAACTCACAGGAAGAAAGTTACACGAGCAAATACTAGGACGATCTAAAAAACAACAGCATATCTCCTGTTCTCTCACCATAGTAGTTCAGCAGACAATTACAACTAAATGCAACGTAATCGTAAATTTATAATGATACTAATTAAAAGTTACCAAATTCCTTGCTACACGAATCATCCATGTCTTCCAATTCCATTAACCAAAATAACTAATCCAAACTAAGGGTCCGTTTGGTTTGATGGAAAGCATTTTTCAAAGAAAATGGATTTCCACAAAAACTACTTTCCGTTGGAAAACACAAATGAAAATTAGTTTTAGTTTTGGTTTGATGGAAAACTATTAAGCTAGGAAGCGACAAATTGAGATTTTGGGAATGAGAGAGTAGAGGAAAACTCTTTTTCACCCTAATTTCCCTTTTTAAATCCCTTGTCCAACCAAACAACTGAAAATAAGGAAAATTGTTTTCCTGGAAATGTTTTACTCCAAAACAAACAGAGCCTAAGATATTCAAACACTACACAAACAGTTGAACACTCCTTTTTTGTTTATATTTGAGAAGTATGTTATTTGGAATCAGCATTTCATTTTATCTAATTCTCCAAAGTGTTACACTCAATTCTGAAAATAAAGAACTACACTTCACTATCAATCAGCAACAACGCCCGGAAAAAAAATCATTCAGCAAAATAACAAATATATACTTATTATAACCTTCAAAACACAATAGTCTCTAATCCACAATCAAACAAACAGTTTCCGTTTCTCAACAATTGCATTGCTTCAATCATACATGCTCGTCAATCCACAACTTCGACTGTCAATTCAGTATAAAATTAATCCAACAGCAATTATCTTCGAGGTCAAAGTTATCATATAAATAGCGTAAAAGTCAAAGTGATGCATCTATTAAGAAACGAAAGAAGTATAATTGACTAAAATAATACTATAGAAGTTTAGGGTTTAAGAGATGGAGAAATACCTGATGAAAGTCACCAGAGCCAGAACCAGCAGAACTTCCAGAAGTGTTACTAACACGAACAGGAACATTGTCGATAATACGACGTAGTTTAATCTCCAAATCTTCTTCTTCTTCCTCGATAAGTGGGCGAGAATACTCCACCAATGCATTGTTGGAAGATGACACAATATCTGTTCTTGGTGGTTTCGGCGGCAAAGAAGCCGACGTTAATGGTTTGTTGTTCACGGCAACTATCTGTAAGTCTCCTTCTAACACTGCCCTCGATTCACCCCGAGACATTGTTTACTTCTGTTAATTCAATTTTAGATTCGGGAGGAATTCGAAAGGAATTTGAAAGTTAAATTGAGATGAGAAATTCGATTGATTAATTGGGAAATTTTCGGAAACCCTAGAATTTTGATGGGAGGAATGAGAACTGAAAAACAACTGGAGGAGTGGAAGGAGCTCTTGGTAATACCGTGATATTTTTGTTAGAGAGAAATTTCATTAATTGAATGTCAATCGGTATCTATAATAGAATTTATAATAAAATAAGGTTAAATTAAATTTGTTTTCGAAGAAATTATAATGAAAGAAATAGATTGAGCAATATAGCGGAACCCTTTTGTATTTGCTGAATCAAGCCGTTGTTGATGAAGAAGTTTATCATTTTGACATAGATTAGGAAGAACATTTATGATCGAGCCATGTTTACCGCATTCAGATTTCAATACCTTCATGGTGAGTCTCGAATTTTAACCAATGAGTACAATTTCTCATACTTAAATAGAGCATTTTGCAATTCTAATTTTGAAGCTATTCATAAATGAAGAAATTTTATATATATATATATATATTATATATAATAATATATATATATATATATATAGGGGTAGGATCCGCTGAAAACACCTCTTAATCTGAAAACTGAAAACAAGGGTAACTTTTAACTCATTTAAAGTAACTTTTAACACTTTTAGGGTAACTTTTTCCAGTTTTGGGGTAACTTTATTATATTAAGGGTAGTTCTATATATTTCAAGGGCAACTTTATTTATTATAAGAGTAATTATTACCACTTTTAGGGTAACTTTTACCATTTTTAGGATAACTTTTACCACTTTAAAGGTAACATTAATTATTAATATAAGAGTAACTATTATCATTTTTAGGGTAACTTTTAATACTTTTAGGATAACTATTATATATTTTAAGGGTAACTTTTACCAATTATCAAAATTGAAAAAAGTTCATCAAACAAACAAAAATCTACTTCGAAGCTGAGCGTTGAAGCTCCAATGGCGACATAGAAGGAAATTACGAAAACCCTAATTTGAAGTTCCATATCAACACAAAGTACCCATATTTACCTCACAAAACCATAATCAAGATACAAAAACTCAAAAGCAATACAAGGTAATTTTTTTTCGATCTTAAACAGAGGAAAAATCAAAAAAATAATGTATAGCGAAAGAACACAAAAATTCAGCTGAAATTAGCCAATTGAAACACAAATAAATACGAAACACATACAATTTTTCAAACAACTAGAGAAAAATTGAGCTAAAATTAGCAATTCGCAAGTTTAAGAATGAGTAATTGAACTTTGAAATTATTATTAACAAAAAAAACTCAATCACCGACGACGAACGAACGAAAATCTGTAACGGTGAACGAATGAACAAAGATGTTGCGCGAAGACCACGACGAAATCACCGACGAACCGGAATCTGCCGGTGAACCGGAAAGCGAAACCTCTACAGCGCCGAAACTGTGCGAAAGAGAAGGAGTGAGAGGAAAGACGAAGATGTCGTAGGTTGTGCGTGGTTGACGAACAACGAAGAACCGCAGTGAGAATGAGAGAGGAGATCTGGATGAGTGAGAATGAGGGAGGAGATTTGGATGAGTGAGAATGAGGAAGGAAATCTGGTAGAGTAAGAATGGGGGAGGAAACCGGATGAGTGAGAAATTTTCTGAGTTTAAGATAAACGAAGGAGAGAGAAAGAGGAGAAGAGGAGAGAGAAAGTTTGATCTGAATTTTGCTCTGAGAGAAAGCACGCGCTGTGCTCAAAACTCATCCGTGAATTTTGTCCGTTAGATTATACTATGGATAATCTAACGGTTGAAATTGCTTGTTTTCAGTTTTCAGATTAGCTAGTGATTTTCACAAGATCCCATTCCTATATATATATATATATATATATATAAAGTCATATCGAGTTTCATTTGATTCGTCTCATTGTATTTGTTACAAAGATGAGACTTTTATAATTTTTAGTCATATGTAACTATAGATATTGATGACCCGTAAAAAAAACTATAAATATTGAATTATTGATGATACAAAATGTGCATTAGCAAATGTGAAATCCAACTTTTTCCAAACTATCTTAATTTCAAATTATATCTTTAACATGTCCACATACACTGATTGAGACAATTGCTATGACCCATGTTTTTAATATGATTATTCCTAAATGTCAAACATTCCCATATTATAATAGCTAAGGCTTCATTGTCGTACTATAAATATTTTGGACTTTTGAAACACTCTTTAAGTCCTAATTCTTTTGGATTTATTTGCGGTTAATTTCAATTAAGTTTAGTTTAATTTAGTTTGATTAATTTCAATTCAGCTTTTCTCCGTTATTCAATTTATCTCAATTTAATTCTGTTAATTTCAATTTAATTCAGTTTCTCATATTAAAAAAAAAGCCCCTAAATCATGATAAACACTTCTTCGGTCACTTCAGCTTTGTCAATCTCTATTACGATCCAAGATAATACAACCATTCATTTATGATTTATTAGCAGATCCTTACCCTCCACGCCTCCACTGCACTGCCCTCTTATCTTTTATTGATTTCAAGCGTGTTGATAAATGTGGTTATGGCTCAATTTAGCATGTTTTGACTTATGTTGTATATGTTACTACTACGGGATTACGAGAATAATTTAGCAATACGTTGGATTTGGATAATTAGATTTGTCTTATGATCTTATCCAACTTGCATAATTGAAAGGTGACAGTGTCATATATGGAGATAGCAATAGGTCGGACTTGAACCGGATTATAGGATTGTTCAAAAATATTCGATCCGAATTATTGATCCGAAAATTTGCCGATTCGATCCGAAATTTTGGATATCTGATCCGATTTTAAGATTCGGATAGTTCGGATCGGATATTCCGAAAAAATCGAGTTTTCGGATTGGATGCGGATCGGAATTTCTCAAAAATGTCAACGACCCGATCCGAAAATCCAGTGACCCGATCCAAAAATTTCGGATTGCAATTCCTCCGATCCGAAATTTTCGGATCGGATCCGATATCCGATATTGAACAGCCCTACCAAATTATGCATAATTCGATTCCAACTATATAAGAAGTAAGATCTAAAATCCGACTCTGATCCGGCTTAAAATCTGAACATCCGGACCGACTTAAAATTTGTACACCCGACTTAAAATCCGAACATCCGTGTCTGATCCCAATCTGACTTATTTTCCCGCCCATTTTTATAATAGAAAAGACTTCTATAAT
Organism: Beta vulgaris subsp. vulgaris; assembly: GCF_026745355.1. Classification (NCBI taxonomy): domain Eukaryota; kingdom Viridiplantae; phylum Streptophyta; class Magnoliopsida; order Caryophyllales; family Amaranthaceae; genus Beta; species Beta vulgaris. Next base: position 55,239,856 of record NC_079210.1, on the reverse strand, counting down.
ACAATAATCTAATTTATACAATTAATCTAATAATCATATAGAAATCTTATATAGTACAAATAATCTAAATATTAGTATTAATTTTAACAATTATTTCTTCAATGGGAAAATCTTATATAAAACAATTAAATAAAAGTCGGAGTGAGATTATACATAAATAATACATTGACATAAATAGGAAAAAAGGATTAATTGACTTATAGTCGGATTCGAATGGATTATTTTATGAGATCTGACTCCGACACTCTTTCGACTAGGAGTCAAACTTTTTAAACGGAGTCGGAATCAGATTATTTTGATGTCGTAGTCGGTTCGGATTTTTTCTTTTGAATCTGAGCTAGATATGGTCGGATCCGGATTAAATTGTCATCCCTGACCAAGTGACCAGGGGCACAAGGGGGTGTGTAAAGAGAGGAAACAGCGAAGAAACATTAACGAAAAAAAGAAAGCAAGTCTCACGAAATTAACATTACAAGATAAAGTCGTAGTACTATATAATGTGTTAGTAAAATGCCCAGCATGCAGCAGCCTTGATTTTTTCATACACACAACCACAATTTCTAATAATCTTTATTTTGATCTAAGCCAGCTAGTTAAAACTTTGATAATTATGATGTCTATTGACAAATCCACAGTTCATGATCAATGCTTTCAAGCAGATGTTCATGATCTTAGCCCACAAAGAACGTTTTTGCCTGCGGATTACTCCTCAACAACAGATGAGGAAGCTTTACAAAAGTTGAAGAGTTTCCTTAAACAACATCCTTGGTCTGTATCAGACCCCGGTCTACCATCATCGAGAGTCGAACATCCTTCTCGAGCATACATCTCTTCGCCGCTTCTTAAAGGAGGATTCGAAGGAGGACAACAGCTTGGCACCTCGTCCCTTCTTAAGGGAACATTTCAAGTAGAAGAACAACACCGTGATCAAGGTAACAAGTTGTTTGATATACTCAAAATTGTAAGTTCAAAAACTCTAGCCAACAAGAGCTTTTTTAAGTGGGTGTTTACTGTGCTAAATGTGCTTCTTGAGTTGTGTCAAGCTACATTATCCCAAGAGAAAAACGAAGGAAAAATGGGTCACCAAAATTACCTCAAACTAAGCATAATTACTTCCTTAATTTGCTTAATGATTGCGCTTTTTGAGACTTTTCATGAAGGGAAAAGATGTGGAGTAGTATGGAAAAGGAGGGGTAATTGTTGCTGGTTTTTCTATCCTGGAAATGAAGGGCAGTTATTTGGAAGATTTTCTCTCTATTTTGGTCTCATTAGTTCAATGGTTCAGCTTATCATAAATTTAATTGAAGAAGTTAGTAAAAAGGATGTTGTACAATTTGATTACTTGCCATTGTTGCTAGCAATATGCTATTTGGTCGCAACAATGGTTGCTTCTCGAGAGATGCCAATATCATCTATAATGATCAACTGCAATGTGCATGGTATCAGTTATGTTGAGAGTACACTTGTTGAGGGTTATGAAAGCAGGGTATTTCAGTGCCCTGAATGTCAAATAGTAGTATAGGATAAAACAGAACGAAATCTTATGTGATGTAGGAAAATTTTGTAAATCATAATTAATATATGTTGTATATCTCTTAAACACAAAGTTTTTAATCAAGTTAACATAAGAATCGTTTACATGTTTTCATTGTAGCTGATATATAAACATTGTTATTATACTAAATATTTCCCGTGCATTATGCACGGGCCTAAAACCTAGTTGTTAATAATAAGTCAACCTTTAAGTCATACGCTAAAAACAAGTCAACTCTTTGATTATTCTTGAATAAGTCAACCTTTAATATCAATATGTTTTTAATAAGTCTTTGTCTGTTATTAACTTCTTTAATCGCTTAAATATCATATGTGTAACTCTTCAAAGGAATGAGAGAGAAAACAAAAAGAAATTAAAAATTAAAAGACGGATTATTTGTAATTTAACTTGTTTATAATTGATAAGTACTAAAGATAGACTTATTAAGGAAATAATTAAAAGATGACTTATTTTTAACGGATGGGACAAAAGTTAACTTATTATTGACAATTATTCCTAGATAGAATGAAATCTTGTTCAATCTTTCTGTATCATAACAACTTGTTGAATTTAATTTCGTGTGAAGTGTAATATATTTTTTATTGTTGTATAATATTAGAATGATTGTCACTAGAGATGACAGGTCAATTTTGGTAGTATAATATATGGTCGCATGACGAATCTATAATTAATATTTGATTTTTCACCAATTATCCCTGAGTTTTTGGTTTATTCACCAGGTACGCTCGTACTTTTCAAAATACACCATGTACTCCTCAGTTTCTTGGTAATACATCAACATGCCCTTAATGATTAATGGTGGTTAACTCCATTAGTCTTAACCCTAATTATCCTAACTAAATCCTAAATCCTAACCCTAACTTCTAACCCTAACCCTAACCCCTAAATTCTAACCCTAGTTAGGGTTTAGGGTTAGGATTCACTAGTAGAATAAATTTTATTTGCAGCGGTTATTAAGTGGCCTATTGTGGCAGTTTTGGCCGCGCAGCAATTAAGGGTTCAACAATAAGTAATTACCTATTGCAACGGTTTTGGCCAGAAATCGCAGCAATATGTCTACCTATTGCTTTGGTTCCTGTACATAGTATATCCAACATTCATCATTTAATCGTCCTAAATAACCAACATCCATCGTCATCGAAAATTTTTCCATCATCCAAAATATATCCAACAACCAACATCCATCTTCTAATATCCAAGTTCAACAAGAAATAAATATGATTCAATCCAACATAGATATCATGCAAATCAATACTCAAGAGTGGGGGCTACCGAGTATAAATCATCAGAAAAACGTTTGAGTATTAATTGCTCAAAACGATCATAGACATTTAAAGTTAACAAAGTGACCCTATTGTTAATTGTTAAACTACATTCTTTTCATTCAAGCTAAAAGGAACCTAGCAACTTCCGACAAGGATCCATGCATTGTCAGCTGACTGATTAACAACTTGTGATTCAAAAAGTAGCAAGTGCAAAAGTACAAGCTCGACACCATGTATTGTCAATTGACCGATTAGCAACTTGTGGCTCGAAAAGGAACCAAGTGTAACAGCACGGTACAAACTCGATATTATCTTTGTAACACTGACTATACAGAGACGGTACAAACTCCCTCCGCTTTTATTTATTTGCTACAATTTGGTTTACACAAGAATTTAGGAGATGTCATTTTCATTCTTTTTTAGTGTACTTTTTGACCCCTTTAGCATTAAATAGGGTGGGAAAAGTGAAAAATATAGTACTTTTTGGTGGAAAAAGAAGGAAACAAATATAATACTATTACTTTTTGGTGGGCCAAGTCTCTTAATAAGGAAATGTAGCAAATAAAAAAAAGCAACCCTTTTTAGAAAATGTAGCAAATAAATAAAAGCAGATGGAGTAAATTATAAAGCGTTCAGCTCAAGTTCCATCTTCATCGAACTTAGACCTGGGGGGCTAGTTGTATGGGAATATTGCCGCTACCTAAAGCGATCTATATTCCCGATTACCTTAACAATAACATATAGGCCCAATACGAGTATATTCGTTCCTTTACGGGGAATAACCCGTTATATGGCCCGTAGGCCTAAGAGGCTCATTTACTCTATTTAACCTAATAAGTCACTATTATAAATAGGGGACTAACGGTCAAGGTAAAGATATATCTCTCTACCCTCTTTACAAATTTCCCTACTTTCTCCCTTATATTTATCCTCTTGCAGGCAAATCTTACCGGCGAGGTTCAAGGACTATTATACATGACGACCTCGTAATATCAGGTACCCTCTTGTTCAATACCGAAACAATAATAATAATAATAATTATTATTATTATTATTAATAAAGGTTAATTTCACAAATTTGAACTTTAGAATTAGTTTTGCTCTTTTACTTAGTCAATAACATATTGTTGATTTGATCTAAATGTTAATTTCACATTATCAATTCATTAACCACGCTGCCAATCTTTTATTCATCTCTTTCAGAAATAAGAGTCAGTCTAACGAGACTCTCCACAAATCATATCATATCAACCTACAACATGGAAACCCACTCATTTGATACAGTTCCAATTGACAGGCTCAACTAAAAGATGACAACTCAATTATAATTCATACCCAAATCTACTAAATTAAACAGAATCAGAAGATTTGATCACAAACTGGTATATACTTCAATTAAGTTTTTTGCCACAACCTCATATACTTCCTCGGTTTCTTTTTACTCGCTACACTTTCCATTATGGGAAGTTTCACATTACTTGCTACACTTCTGTTTTCGGCAATAAACTCTCTCTATCTCTCTCCTCCCACATGGGTCCCTTTTCTTTTTACTCTCTACCTCTCTTCTCCAAAAATTGCCTAGGAGTCCATGAAATGAGAAGTGTAGCGAGTAAAAAGAAACGGAGGAAGTAGCTCATTTTCTATTATCACGTGTGTGAAGATACAATCCGTATACCACATCTCCACATATACATAGAAATGCAAAGCTGCAAGTTAATATTATGCATGAGATTAATGCACTCATTTAAATACTATTGCTAAGAAGAAACATTCTCCCTTAATGACCTGGGAGTATATTTCTAGCAAAAGATCCCCTGCAAGAGTCTTATAAATAAAGAAGGAAGCACAACTGTAAATTTCACATTGACAATTCTTTGCAGATGAACCAGTAGCTTCATAATTGGTCTTTCCAGTTTCGTCGCCGCCCCACGAAAGCTAAGGATAAGGAGCACAGCCAAATTTAACTAGGTGATCATCTCTGTCCTTCCCTGTTAATTTGAAGTTGGTACATTCATGCACTATATTGATTTCATACATTTATTTGGTCTGGATTTTGTACGATTTGACATTAGTTATAGCATAATAATTTTCTAGTTCTATGTATTTAGAGTTGTCATATGGTGTAATGTAGAATAATACACTTAATTCAGGGACAGTTTTAGGCAGTTTATGGTAGATCCAGCAGTATCTTTCGAAATGCGATTGAAATGTTAAGAGCAGTATCTTCCCCATATATGAGAATGTTGATGTTTGTTTGTTTGATTAAGCATGTAACATACCCTTCTTTATTCTTTTTTACTTAACCGTGCACGTGCTAATATTAGTTGCGTGGTTGAGACCCATCTGTATATTAGGCACATGTAAGTTGTCTCGCATTGTATAGTTAATCAAATAATACTATTTGATATAGTGTTGGACCAGGTTTGGGTCAAGGATTTTGGCCTAAACATACTGGCCAAATTAACCCAAATGTTTGAGTGGTTATGCCATTATCTTTAGGGGTATGGCCGAATCCTAAACATACTGGCCAAATCCGATCTGATTGGGCTTAACCTTAATATATGACCTGAAGTCTTTGCCTAATCTGACCCATGATTAACACTATATATAGATTAAATCAGCTGGCTTTATTATGCAATCTTACTAAGTTTGAGCTTATGATTGAACATATATATACAAAACTTAAATAGCAACTTAAGCCAGTTTGCATGATATGTTGTATAGGGAAGAGAACGTCTACAATTCAACCGAAGAATAGCCATAAGATCATGGATTCCATATTATTCCAAGTAGCAAAACAAGGAGATACAAATGAATTTCTTACATTACTAGAAGAAGATCCTCTAGCCTTACAGAAAGTAGCCCTGTTACCCTATGCTGATACTCCTCTACATATAGCAACTCTAGCTGGAAGAACAAACTTTGTGAAGGTAATGCTGCAGCAAATGCCTTCATTTGCCTGGGAATGCAACAAAGATGGCTTCACACCTCTCCATATAGCATGCGCGGCTGGATATATCGAGATTGTGAAGGAGATTTTGAAGGTCAGCCCTGATCTCTGCCTCATCAAAGACAAAGGGGGTCGAACACCGCTTCATTATGCAGCCATTAAGGGAAGGGTGAATGTGGTTGATGAACTAATCAGTGAATGTCCACAAGCTGCTTGGGAAGTCACTGCTAATGGTGAGACTGCACTTCATTTGGCAGTCCTTAACAGCCAATTTGAAGTCTTCAAATTGTTGATCAGTAATTTCAAAGATCCTAAGCTTATAAATCATGTTGATGATTATGGGAATACCATCTTTCAGTTAGCTGAGGCCACAAAACAACTCCAGGTAAATTTACTTATTTACAATTCAAGACTAATACCCCCCCCCCCCCAAGGCATGTTAGCGACTATTTTGAAACAGAGGAAGTATCTTCTACGGACAGTCGAGGATTGAAGTACAGTAACAGATTCTGACATTCTGCAGGTACTAAATTTGCTAAGAGACCATGGCATAACAAACATACATCATATAGTAGATTTCAATGATCAAGCACAAGACCTCAATAACATGTCAGCCATTAACATCTCGATAGAAAATCAAACTTGCAGCAAAGAAATGAAACATGAGAAAGTACCACAATCACCACCAGGCTCTTCAATACAAGACCATCAATCTACTTACATCGAACAGCAAGAATCGAAAAATTACAGTCTTCGTCGTTTAGTAATATCCAAGGGTGTAGTTCCTATTCTAGCTGGTATACTAGCAACCTCAGCTTACACCCAAGGCCTTAACCCTCCACCAACTCTATGGAACTCAGACATGAAACGACATGGTAGTTCATGTTTCTTAAACATGTTACATAATTTCTCTCTAACACAGTCTGTTGATCAATGTCCACCTGCAACGTACTACTTGTACATGTCTTTCAACACGGCGTCGTTTTATTGCGCTATGTTCCTCGTATTTCTTCACCATGTACCAGGTTTCCTGCACGCTCTTCTTCCTGCATCGTTGGTGTCCTCGTTGTTTTCTTACTTGGTTTTCTTGCTAAGTATGTTTCCTGATGCCCCTACTTTCTTGATCATTAATAGTGTGGCTTTGCTGGTTTTTGGGTTTATTTGTTTGCTTAAAGTTGTGGTGAAGAAGTTCACAAATTGGACTCTTGATCATATAAGCAAGGGTTAATTGTAGTCATTTCAAGAAGATTGAGATCACACTATTTTGCCATAACCCTTTAATTATGATGTTATGCTACCTTTGTTCACCAAAAAACGAGATCACACTATTTTTGAAAACTTTCTAGTTGTTTATTTATACGTTGTCGTTGTTAACAACATAACATGCCAATTTGATTTGCTAACCTCATCAGTACATTGCACTCTTTTAATTATTTGGTAAAGGCTAAAGAAAGATTCGGAGAACTGGTACTACGGAATCCCACATCCAAAGTACCTCTAGTAGGGTTTGATTTTCACAACCTTGAGATTGTGAGATACAACACTACTAATAGACCGAATCCTACTTGGTTAACATCTTGCACTACTTTGTCTTTGGTGTGATAATCTGTTTGAGACTTTGAGTTGAGTCCGTATTGTACGCATTTATAAAACAAATGGTAATACATACAACAATTACATACGTAGCAATAATGCAACCTTCTCATAATTCAAGAAATAGAAGAGTTATAGCAAATTGAAATATATATTTTTTTTTTAAAAAAAAGAAGGGTTCTAAATTGGTTGATTGGTTAAAAAATAACTAGTTAAATTTGACAAGATATACTACTGACTACCACAGTTACTAAAATATTGCTTGGTAATTTTCGAAGTACCAAAACAAACTTATCCAACACTTGCTATGATTAAGCAAAGAACCCAGATAATAAGTCAAAAGTCAATACTTTTTTGTTATCTTGTACAATCAAGCAATCAAAAAGCATCATCTACTGTCACTTTTTTTTTTTTTTTTGGAGGGAATTCATCATCAATCACTATCAATTGATGTAGCCATTTCTTTTTTAAATCAAATGTTGCCAATCTTAGTTAAAACAAGTAAGAACTAACTTCCCCTACAAAAAAATATAACAACCAACTAGAACGAACTCAACGAAGTACCGGAAGTAGTAGTAATAGTTATCTTATCCACTAATTCTCAGTTAGGGCTAATTATGTGGCTACTATAAATCTATGTTATTGAAGATTTGATGCATATTTTGTAGCCGACTAATTGCGGTGGATTATACTAGAAGTTAATGCACTCATTTAACAATAATAAGTATATATACATTAGTTAACCTAAGGATACTTAGGTAATTCACAAACTAATTAATACACAATATAAATTGAAATATACACAACTATATATACATAGAGGTGGGCATGGGCCGGGTCGGGCCTGTTCAAGGGCTCGGCCTGCGGGCTTGAGCAAATGGCTGGTCGGGCCAGGCCATGAGTGGCCGGCGTGCCGGGCCGGTATTGAAATTTTAAAAATTTGTCCACGTGCCGGCGGGCCGAGCTCGTGCTTCCCGCGGGCCGAGCTCGTGCTTCCCGCGGGCCGGCCCATGTTTTATGTTGTATTTTTGTGTTTTTGGCAGTTTTAGGGTAAAAAAACAAAGGAAAGAAGCGTTCGGCCGGCGGGCCGGCCCACGCGGGCTCGTGCCGGTGCGGGCCGGGAAAAAAATTCTTGACCGTGACAGACCCGCGGCTCACGTAGCAGACAACGGGTCGGGCCTCGAGCTGGCTCGTGCCGAGCCCAAATCGTGACGGGCAGGGCCGGCTCGCGTGCCGGCCCGGCCCATGCCCACCTCTATATATACAATATCTATCACCCTCTCAGTTGAAGCAGGAGGTGGACGCATGCTAAAATTGTGGAAATCATCAAAAAGTACGCGGGGAAGACCCTTGGACCTTGGTGAATATATCAGCAATCTGATAGCCGTACGAAACATAAAGAACACGCACTCCACCACGTTTGACCTTTTCCCGGACGAAGTGAATATCCATATCAATGTGTTTAGTGCGTTGATGGTGAACATGATTACCAGACATGTATATCGCACTAACATTATCACAGTAAACCAATGTTGCTTTAGAGAGAGGGAGATGAAGCTCAAGTAACATATTGCGAACCCAACGAGACTCGAAAAAAACATTAGCAACACCTCTTATTCTGCTTCAGCAATGGATTTCGACAAGGTAGGTTGTCGTTTCGACGACCATGAAATCAGATTGTCACCAAGAAATACACAATATCCAGAAGTACTAAGGCGAGTGTCAGGACACCCGCCACAATCTCTATCTATATAGGACACAAGAGACGAAAGTAAGGACTTGCAAAGATGCATACCATAATGTAAAGTCCCCTGCAAATACCAAAGGAGGCGTTTCAACGCTTCCATGTGCTCGGCCTTAGGATCATGCATGAATAAGCAAATCTATTGAATGGCATACGAGATATCAGGTCTCGTAAAAGTCAAATACTGCAATGCGCCTGCAAGGCTTCGGTATTTGGTAGGATCCGCATAAGAGGCCCCGAAAAGGGCACTCAATTTGCCTTTTGTATCAACTAAAGTAGGGCAAGGCTTGTAATTGGTCATACCCTCACAATCAAATATATCCAATCTATACAGTTTCTGCGACAAGAACATACCATGTACGTCGCGAGATCCAGCTATGCCCAAAAAATAGCTTAAAGGGCCCAAGTATTTCATAGCAAACTTAGAACTTAAGTTGGATATAATAACCTTCCGAAAGGACTCAGAAGATGCAGTCAAGATAATATCATCCACATAAAGCAGTAAATAAACAATGTCAGAACCACGAAGGTAGATAAAGAGAGAATAATGATCAGACTGACTGCGAGAAAAAAAACCAATCGTGGCAACAAAGTCTGCAAAATGCCGATACCATGCTCGAGGGGCATGTTTAAGACCACACAAAGACTTATGAAGCAGATAGACATGATTAGGAAAATACGGATCACGGAATCCAAAGATTGATGAATGTAAACAATCTCATTAATTACCATGCAAAAACGCATTTTAAACATCCAAATGATGAATGGGCCAGGATTTTGACAGAGCAATACTAAGCACGACCCTAATAATAGCAGGTCAACGGGACTGAAAGTCTCATCACAATCAACACCCTCCTGTTGCGATTTTCCATCACATACAAGTGGGGTCCCTTATATATACTTTATACTTTTTCTAATTTCATTGAAATTGAGCAAATAGAAGGTGAGTCGATTGTCGTCATTGTGCCGAGCTCAGGCCATATTATAACATGATTCCCATGAGTGGCCCACGACTTTCCATTGCGCCTCTAGGGCTGGATCGGGCTAAGGTCATGGGTCGGGTTGAAACGACACTTATGTCGTCCCGCCCATATACAGCTCTATTCTAGAGCATAAGCTTAGATCATTTATAAAAATTGAGAATAAAGTTTAGTGTTCTTGATTTAATCACTCTCCAAAATATATTATAGGGCAGTTATTTGTTTCCTTCTCTCATTATTCACATGATTAACCACCTCAATCCAGATCCTTTAAGCAATTGCGCTTGGAGGAAAACCTTTTCAAATCCAACTTCACCAACCGCTTGTATGCTGCTTAAATTTTCTTTGGCATCAAACAAAAACAGCCTCCAAACGGAAATACTAATGTGATTAATTAATGACAGACTAACTTTATTTTTTCACTGTCCATATTTTGATACATATGTTAATCAAAAATCTCAAACCCATGTACTTGAATTGTCCCGAGGACTAGAGAAAAGGTGAGAAATTTACCAACTTATTGTAGGGTTTGTAAAACAAAAGTAATTGTTATAGTATGTTAGCTATCATGGCATTGGCAATAATTATTTTTTGTATCAGTTGTTAGTTATTAATGTTAAAATTAAGTTTAAAACAAGTAATGTTTTGCCGCTGTTGATTTAGTGAAGGACAATAATTAAAACTATACTCTCTACACTACCTCCTCCACTAAAAGTTACCTTAATCACTAGATAATCAAACGCGACTTTGGTAATTTTGGAATTTAGATGGGTTGTACATGGTAAATGAAAGTTGCATTTAGCAACCCCCTTTCCAAATTTACTGAACAAATATGCTTATAGCAGTAAATTTGAGGAGCTATCATATTATACTAATAATTGTTTGGTATAAAAGGTGAACCCTCTAAGGCTAGCAATGGATCGGGTTGGGTTAATATCAGGTTGGGTTGGCGGGTTAGCAGGTCGAGAATCCCTTGATCCAACCCGACCTGTTAACTTAAACGGGTTGGGAATTACAACCCAAACCAACCTTAATTATGATAAACAGGTCAACCTTCAGGTCGACCCATTTAATTTTTTTTCGTGTTTAACACAATTTATTTACAAATAACAATAGCATGCAACAACTTAACATGAAGCCATTACACATCTTCAGTTAATTCAAGTAAGCCATTACATGACCATAACTTAACATTAAGCCATTACACACTTTTATTTACAAATACCAATAGGGAGTGAGTTTCCTTTGTCTTTTGACTTCAACAACAATCTTGGGTAGAAGACTAATTAAAGAAGTTTAGATTTTGTGAAGAAGACTAGAAGAGCAGAAGACTAGAAGAGCAGAAGACTCACGAGTGAAAGAGAGAAGAAAGGTAGAAGACTGAAGAAGTTTTGGGCGCCATTTCTCACTTTCTCGTAGGGTTTGTCATTTGAGTCTTAAGAAGAGTTAGAGTTTTTACTTTATTACTTTATGGGTTAGCCCAATTATTTTGCTCTGATTTGAATTGGGGATTTCAGGCGGTTTTTTCATAAATAGATTAAACGGGTTAAAATCAGGTCGAAATTTTCAACCTAACCCAACCCATTTAATTAAACGGATTGGGCCAGGTCGACCCAATTTAATTCAACGAGTTGAAATTCTCGACCCAACCCTGTATTAATGGGTTGGGTTCGGGTCGGATTGGCAGGTTGAGGAATATTTTGCCACCTTTAGAACCCTCCCTTCAATTTGAAAGTAGTTCAAATATATTATACTTATAATTCTATATTTTACTACATATTGGAGTTCAAACAAGTGAACAAATCAAAAAAAAAGATGTTTTTGACCCATGAAGATAATATGTTGAGACAGATGAATTGAAAGAGTAAATGACAAGGAAGATCTTTAATTAATCATCATGACAGACTGAGATCAGATGACTCTTATAAGCCAAAATAAGAGGACCATATAGTCAACAATATAAACCTTTCTCAAATCTCAGTGCAAATCGCACTAAAGTTTATGTACAAAACAGCAAGATCTCTCTTGATTTGTGTTACTAACATGTATGTTCAGTGTATCATCCTAATTAACTATTTTACTTAATTACTTACTAATATTCCCATGATGTCATACTTTGATACTGCTGCTTAAAGCAATTCTTTCTGATTGGGTAACCTTTCTGCTACATACAATATATAATGTGGAACACATGTTACCCTCAAACCATACTATAATAATAATAATAGGAAAAATGGATCAGAATACCCCCAACTTTGGGCGGTCCGCTTTTAATACCCCCAACTTTAGATTATTTTTAAATAACCCCAACTTTGGAGGTGGTCCGCCGAAAATGCACCCATATGACTTGTAACCTGTTAACAAGGTAATTTTTTTTTTATTCCATCCTCTACTTTTTCTTCCTCCATTACAACCACCACCTAGCCACCAGCCCACCACTACCACGACCTCCCACCAGTCCCACACCCCATCCCCACCCCAGCCACCCACCGGAATCTCCCCCACCCGAGCGACCACCTTCAAACCCCTCATACCCAACCCCAGCCACCAAGCCACCACCTTTATTTGAACCCCTCCCCCCCAATGCCCTACCACCACCTTCGAACCCCTCCCCTCCACGCCCAGCCCAACCATCACCTTCGAACCCCTCCCTCCACGCCCAGCCCAACCACCACCTTCGAACCCCTCCCCTCCACGCCCAGCCCAACCCTTGCATCCCCCAACCCCACCCTCGCAGCCTCCCCCTCCCCACACCACCCCGTCGAATTCCCGCCAACCCACCACTGCTCACTGCCACCGTACGAGACCCAGAGAGAGCCTCCACAACCTTCAAGAAGGAGGCGAAATGAAGGTGGTGACAAAGTGGTAGGAGGAGAGAAGAAATGGTGGTGAGGGAAGGTGGCAGTGGGGGTTGGGGGGGGGGGATGAGGAGAGGAGAGAGAGATGAGCAAAGGTGGTAGTGGGGGTTGGGGGTAGGGATGAGGAGAGGAGAAGAGAGAGAGATGAGCAGAAGGTGGAGTGGGGGTTGGGGGTGGGGGATGAGGAGAGGAGAGAGAGAGATGAGCAGAAGGTGGCAGTGGGGGGTGGGGTGGGGGATGAGGAGAGGAGAGAGAGATGAGCAGAGGGGTGGGTTTTTGGTTTACCAGTTCATCCGGTCATAACAGGTAAATGGTGCATTTTTGGCGGACCACCCCCAAAGTTGGGGGTATTTAAAAGTAATCCAAAGTTGGGGGTATTAAAAGCGGACCGCCCAAAGTTGGGGGTATTCTGATCCATTTTTCCATAATAATAATATCATAATTACTATACATGGATAAAAGGAAATACCACTTCTTTATGTTTCACCCCAAAGTCATTGGATTCGGGCTGACAAAAGTGCCAATAATGCAAAACTGTAAGAAAAAGAGAGGTTTTTTTTTTTCCTCCATTTTGGAGAAACAAATTTCGTCGCAAAAGCATGTGAGAGTGCAGTGCCTAGGAAAAGCGAGTTTAGGTTGATTAGTTTGGTTTAAAAAGAGGTTTTAGGCTATGTTTAGTTCACCTGAAATTTTCTGATCTAAATTTATCTGATCTGATCTGATCTGAACTTATTTTTTCTGATCTGATCTGATCTGAACTTATTTTTTCTGATTACAAGATCTTATCTTTTAGATTTTGCTCAATATATAAGAAAAAATATAGTCATGTGGGGTCTTGTTTGATTCGTCTCAATGAGTACTTTATTAATATTCAATTATTATAATTTTTACTAATATGTAATGAAAGATATATTGATTTTTAAACATAAGCATGATCTGAACTGATCTGATCTGAACTTATTTTTTCTGATCTGATCTGATCTGATCTGATCTGATCTGATTAGATCTGAAATAAGCAAAAATAAGGTGAACTGAACATAGCCTTAATTCTACTTTCATATTTTTAGGTAAGATAAAAGAATTTTATCCGATCAAATTAAACTCTTTCACAAGTCAATTTAGTCTAAATATGTGTTTTAGAATTTATGAGAGATGGATAAGTTCTAAGAAGATTCTTTATCCCAAAGTATCTCTAATGCAAATTGAACCCCGAACCTTGAAGTTATAAGATTATCTCATATTCTTAGAGTCAAGTTTAGCTTACTAATACCACTTTTATTTTATATAGAAGTATGGAGAACCAACTAAGCTTAATTGGATAGGTGGATAACATGTATGTATACTTGATAGCTCTAATACTCCTTTTATCCTCAAATATTTTTCACAATTTACAATGCACTATTTTTATCATATACTCCCTCTATTGTTCACCAAAGATCTTCCAACTTTTCATTTACATTGGTTCCTGAAATATCTTCCCTATGTTACTTTATTCTTTATTTGGTAAAATTTTGTTCGCTATTCACACTACTTTATTCACTTGTTGGACCCATATAATTTTACACTCTTTCATATTAAGAATCATAACCATATTCTTTCTCCTAGATAAATAAATAAAATGGACCCACTTTTTTGCTCTGTTTCTTGCTGATCTTGGTATCTATAGTTACAGTAACAAAGAAGTTATTTGAGGAATGGAGAAAGCATATCTTTAATTATAAATTAGTAAAAAAAAAAAATCTTGATATGTTGATATTATATCTTGTAAATAATTTAGGAAGTCGTTTTATACTATCTATATTTGTGAGACTTAGCGGTTAAAATGAACTTGTATAGTACTATAGTAAAATAAGACATTTATTCAAAAAGGAACGGAATTTATGTCCGGAATTGTTGATTTTAGTAGTTTTGAGAAAAAATTAGCTAAGAGTTTTATTGATAGTTGCGACGAATATTTCAATTGTTGATAAATAGCTTTGTGTTTCTCAATTGTTTGATTTATATGCTTAGTAAGTTACTAGGAAAATTTATATATGTACATGGTTTTTTCTATTGAAAATTTAAATTGTTGCTAGACTAATTATCACATTAAAAATTTTATAGAGAAAGAAAAAGAATAGTACATTTTGTATATTTTCCTTACAAAATAAGTATGTAAGTTAGTCTTATGCTAATTCTATTAGGATGCCTTTAGTCTAACAACATTTCCTTATAATGTTTTCTTCATCAAGGTTTATTTGCATATACAAATTGGCAAATTGCACAAATTATTGCGTGCAAAACCCACAAATCACCGCTTCTTTTGATGGTATGTTGAAAGTAATGACCTTTACTACATCTATCACAAATTTTCAGTTTTATATTTGCAAGTTAGGTGTTTGGGGGTTGGGAGTATGGAGTAGAGTATAGGGGGAGGTATAATTAAGACTCGAGGGGATATCTATTCTTAGACCTTATTTTTTTAATTTTATATTCAATTTAGTTTAGTTTAATTCATTTTTTTTCCAATCCAAAATAACGGGGTCAAAATACTCTCACTCAATAAGATTTGAATCCTATATCTAAAGGAATAGTCTTACCAACTGAGCCAAAGTTTTGTTTGATTCAAATACCACATAGATCAAGATGCATGGACATTCTTTCAAAGCTTGCATTGGTTAATTATATCATTCAACGAGAAATAAATGATAGATTTCAGTGAAACAAAATTCAGTAATTATAGATAGAAACAAAAACGTACAACAAGTTGGTCAATGGCACGTGATAGGAGATTGTCGATCAGGTGCCATAGACATAATAACTACTACGACAAGTTGATTAGAAAAGCTTAAACGACTCCCCAAGTGCTAATTATGCTCTCATATGACATGACTAGTTACATATACACCCGATGCGTGCGTCGGCAATTTTATATAGTTATATATAAATGGATATGTTTTTTATCTAAAATTATTTTTGATAGTGATGTAAATTATTGAGGTTTTTTTATAGATGTTATTATCTTTTTAAATTAAAGGTGAATGATTTTTAATTGTTCAATACCGTCACTATAAAATTTGGTAGATGATTTAATAATTTTCTTTTCAGCGACTTTAGTATAGTTCTTTAACAATTATAGATGTTAATAAATCATATCGTTTGAACTTTGTAAATATGAAATATTATGTTATCACGATATGTTGCTAACTTTTTTTGGTTGAAGATTCTAATTGATTTCGTGAATTGATTGGTCAATCTAGTTTGTTATTAATGGTATTGAATATTCCATTTTTGACCTACTCATATGGCAAGTTTCATTGATTCTTATTTTTTAATTTTTTATAAAAAGAAAAACATTATTTTAAATTATTAGAGGGTATTTCAGTCACTTCAAAAGAGGGCACCACACCTCCTCCCTTGGCTTATATAATAGAGATATATTCATTGTCAAAAATAAAAAATTTGACATAATATATTTGAAAGAATTCAAGCATGAAGTCTAACTTCACCTAAACCTTTCAATTTTCCAAGAACGTGATTGTTTATACTCTCACCGTAAGATTTATGAGATTTTTTTAGAGAAGATTTATCTATCTATACAAATATATTGAAAGGCGTGATAAACAAGAAACTGTGTCACGAAGGGTTTGATCCCAAAACCTCAAATACAATATATTAAAGTCTTAAACACTAAACTAAGTTATATTTAGTATTATTATCATAAAGTATTATATTAATAAATGAAATTTTTTCTTATCCGAATAACTAGTTAGAGTTTAAAAGGTGGATATAATAAACTATAGTTATTATATATTTAGATGTATCATGTACATGATACATTTAAGATAATCTTTTGTACATTTACTTATTGAATTAGTTCACCCTTTTAAGTATAGTTTGCTCTTCCGAGTAATTTAATTGAGTAATGATTAACAACAAATAAAAGTATTAGATGTACATTGTTCATGGTATACTCAGATAGACTGGTGTATAATTGTAGGTGAGATAATTGGATAAGACAAAAAGTTATTAGATGAAATAATATTAAAATAGGATTTATCTCTTGTTTGATGTGTGTTATAATAAAATTAAGATTATATTTTTTGTATTTGATAATATTTTATCATTTACTCCAATCCATCCCTACAAAAATGCTTTTACTAAACTTATGGGAACAAAATATTAGCTATCTAAAATTTTGTCAAATTTTTGTACTTTGAGTTATATCCCCATGTTATACTCTAGAATATATATATGTAATGTATTTTTTACTTCCTCTGTTTCATAATATAGGTCCTATTTCATTTTAGGTGGATCAAACTTTGAAATCTTTGACCAAAAATTCTCATTAATATATACAAGAAAACATATTCATGTTGGATCTTTTTAGATTCGCTTCAATATGTAATTTCATAATATCAACTATTTATAAGTTTTTAGTGATAAAGAATTGAATATATCGAAGATCAAATGTTCTTATTGGAGATCGTACAAAAAAAGATACAAGCATTATATTATGAGACGGGGGAGTATGACTGAAAATAATGTATGTAACTATTACTCCCAACATTTGTACATTGAGTTTCACCGCTATTTTCTAAAATAAATATTGTTTGTGGTATTGAACTGTTTTAATTTCATGACTTGAATAACACAGTACTGAAATTTCTTTTTGCACAAATGCATAAATTTCAACGAAACTTTGCCTCCAACGTTTAATGCAAATAGGGTTTAACTAACAAGTTAGGTATTAGTTGGCGGCTTGGCGCGATCATTTTGACCATGTATGATGAAAATACTACTCGTATCCATCTAAATAACCACCAACAGATAGTTTCATTCTAGCGTCCTTGACGATGACATGAGAATATTTATAGTACACCTGGGTGTATCATGAGTCAAGACTATTTTCTCCAAATGGGCAAAATGAGCGAATGAGCAAAGGAGCAGAATAAACAAATGAGCAAATGATCAAACATTTCTACTCATTTAAGAAAATGAGCAAACACTTTTATTACAATATGAGCAAAATGAGCAAATGAGTAAATGAGAAAAATGTTCATATGAGCAAATTTGGTGTCAAATGAGCACCTGAAATTCTAATTTATTACAAAAATACCCTTGGGTGTACCATGCTCATGGTACACCCGGGTGTACAATGAGTGAACTCACGATGACATTGCTTTAATTATATTTTTTTACCGGATGAAATTACTTTATTTTTTCAACCTTTATTTTAAAAAATTAGATAGATCTGGTAATGTGTTGTTTAAATTGTTGTTATCCTATCTATTTTATTACCATCTCATATAAAATATCTTGTTTTCAATTTTGGTAGTCTTTGAACTAAAACTCTACCAAACCCTAGAAAAAAATACATTAACCCAAAATTTGACCTATTTATTTAGGAGTATTTATTTATGTATTAGTAAGATTTTCATGAAATTACTTTGTTTTTTTTTTTGTGTAGAGAGAACCATAACAGCAAATAATATAGACAGATTTTTGTTTCTAAGTCTTGGACACCACCTTCCAAAACATTAATCAACTTAATTAGTTGACATTCACATGGAGTTACTTTGTAGAAGTATTTTAATGAACAAATATAATGTTTTCAAAATGTGAATTTTATTGCTTTTTTAACCAATTCTAGTAGAATGCGAATTATTACTCAATTACGCCATTTGTTTCTCTTTTATTTATTTATCTCTATTATATAAGGCAACACATGGGGGACACCAAAAAATAGAAAAAGGAAAAAAAGAAAAAAAAATAGAGGATAACTAACTCTTTCATTTGAATAGAAAAAGGGGGGAAAGTAGGACATTTAAACTGAACATCAGTTTTTTGAGAAAATAAAATATAAAGACATTTTTTCTACCCAATTAATTTTATTTACTACTTCATTTGTTATCATACGTTATCGCACGCATTGCGTGCATGTAAGACTAGTATATACTATAAAAACTTCACACTCATCGAATGTACCCTTATCTTTTAAAGCGACATTATTCAGTGAACACAAGTTGTAAATTTTGATAGATGATATATTAATGAATTATCATAAAAAATTGATATGTATTACCTAATGGCTCACTAACTCTCCTTAAGGTCAGGATAAAAATACTTGTCAGTTGTCACTCGTTAGGGGTGTGGTGCCTTCCCATCTAGAGCAACTTCCTCGTGATGATCGAATGATTAAGCTAGTTGAACTAAGACTAAAACTCGACCTATTCTTTTGAGCTGAAACGAACCAAATTGAATTGAACATAATGAAACTGTGAAAGAAAAATAATTGAACTAAAGTGAGCTTAATTGAAATGAATTGAAATTATGCTTAAAGAAACAGCACAATTTATGCACGAATTTTGAACTTTATTTCTTCTAAAATTCAAACATTCATATATACCCGGGCTCTAATACCATGTTAATTTTTAGATTATATGAAAGTGGGTCTGGGTAACCCAATAAGGAGGAGGAGATCAGTTTAGCCCACTTACAAGTTAGGAGGTTCCATCCTAAAACCAATTGGTGATAGGAGGAGTAACTCCTAATCTTATAAAGTTGTTTAATCTCTCATCTTTCTCCAATGTGGGACACTCATAAGTGGGCCTTTCAATGGATTTCAACAATATGTGTGTGTGTGTGTGTGTGAGAGAGAGAGAGAACAGATTTATGTTTAGAACATATGTAACACTTTTTAAAACATCCTTAACTTTTTGTTTTTAGAACATATATATTCAACACTTTTTAGAACAATAATTTATAGAACACTACTATGATTCTTGGAACATTAATTTCCAAAGTTTAAAACATGAAATAATAAGTTTTAGAACATGAATTAACAAAATTTAGAACATGAAATAACAAATTTTAGAACATGAAATTCAACCTAAATAAAATCGAACTTCATAACTTTTGATGAAGAATTCGTTAAACTTGGTAAGAACCTCTATTGAATTCATGTAATTTTGTTGATTTATATATTAAAAGCTTTGTTGAATGTTATCTTGAACTTGGTGGAGTTTTTTTAGAAGAGAGAATGACTATTCTTGAGTATTAGTTGAAAATTGTCATCTTGAGAAAAAAAGAACAAACATGAATTCATTTTAAATAAGGGTCTATTCTCTTCGGCATAAACAGCTGAACTGATTGAACTGAATTGAACTGAACTGAAAATAAATTGGGGGAACATGCCCTAAGTTGAATCTTTTATGAATAATTTCGTTGCACTTGTGAAGAACTTGATTGAAGCTGGACATGGAGCCTCAACTAAGTCTATTTCAGTAAAGAAAATGGGTATTCTTGAGAGAATCAGTCTTCTCTAAGGGAGAGAGAAACGAAATAAATTCGTAGTTAATGAATGTGAAACAAATAGATTGAAGAACATAAAATTTAATGAAGAAAATCAAATTTGTGAAGAAATTGGTTGAATTTGAATTTGAAATTTTAATAGAGTTTTTTTTTAAAAGAAGATATAATTTAGAACATATCACTTAATTTATAAAATATAGGATTCTCATATAAAAAAGTGTTCTTACAAGAACCTTCTTTTATATATATATAATATATATAATATATATATATATAATAATATTATATAATATATATATATATATATATATATATATATTATTACTATATAATATATATTCCTAGCTAAGTTTCAGTCAAACGCTCCAATAACTTAACCTATGGGTTAGCTTATTGTAGCAAATCACATTTTGTAGTACATGCATGCCGTGTAGAATTAGCTAAACATTTGGTTTACCCCACTACCGTAGGAAGCAATTTAGAGATTAAGCAAACAAAAGATGGGAAACTTTGCTTTAAATTAAACTTTATTATACCTCACCTTCTTTTTTATCAAAAGAACAAGATGTAATGGCTGTCAAAATCGCACAAAATAAATAAATTTGGCGAGTAAATCTTAAGGTCTCGATCATAAAATAAACAAATATCCCACAAACATAAAAAATTGTACTTGAAAATTGGATCTAAGTTCAGTTACAACTCAACTTATAAAAATACTAGTAATATATGGAGTAATATTCTATAGACCATAGCACGGCTGCTTCCTGCCCCTTTTGTTCTCTAGTACTCCATATTATATTATATATATATATATATATCGTTAACTTCCTCCATTTCATAATATAGTATTTATTTCATTTTTACACGGTTCATAAGATACACACTTGATTGATAATATTTTCAATTCTTTATTGACAAAAAATAATAGAAAAATTGATATTATAAAACTAAATATTGAGGTGATTCTAACAAGATTCTACATGAATATGTTTTTTCATATATGCAAATAGAGATTTTAAAGTTTGACGACCTCAAGATAGAGAAACAAACACTATATTATAGGACGGAGAGAGTACTATATTATGGTCGAATTTCCTTCTCCTTCTCTGTACTTTGTACTGCCTTCGTGACTCATATGGATAAAAAAAATATAGTAGTATAAAAATAAAATATTCATGGGAAAAAAGAAAAGACAAGAGTGTATGTTGTTGGGTGCTTATAATACATTCCAATGCAGTTGCTAGACAAAGACAATGTAGCAATCGAGAGATGCTTATCTTCTTTGATGAAATGCTCTCTAACCGTTTAACAAGAATGATTATTTTATAAATAAGTTATATTCCATATTCATGGTTAGACGTAAAAGTAAACTATTGAAAGCGAAAGATCAAGGAAAGTCCCCTTATGGTTATGGAGACTCTCTTTTTTTGTCTATTTCTGTTTTGAATATAAGATATTATTATAAAGCCTTAACTTTAACCAATCGCCAAACTTTTGTACTAATCTAATTCTATAATCAAACCCCATTAACTTCTAGGAGTTGTTTAGGGTCATTATAAGTTGTCATCAACTAAGTCAAATCATATTTATATTGTTATTATTGTTGGATTTGGGTTTAAATTTGAGGCAAAGGTGGTGTAGTTAACTGTTAACCCATCTCGTGGATGTGCCCTAGGTTAGAGTATATTACCAACAACGAGGGAGGGGAAGTGTGGGAAGAGGATCAAGAAATTATAGTATTAGAGTTTTGGGCTTGAGTTATTATTATTGTTGATGGTTTTGGATTTATTTATGTTTTGATATCGGGAGAATGCGCATTAATTGAAAACATAAGTACATTTTAATGATAAAAAATAACCAAATGAACATAAAGAAACTAATACTGAGCTAGACTCGCTCTTACACAACAACTACAAAACCATATATAACTTAATCTAGAATAAAATTGCTCGATCTGGTGGATGACGCTTCTTCTGGAGGATGATGATCGCCAGAACCCTGCTGAAAGGAGTAGGAGGAGAGGGCTGATTTCACGAGCGGGGCAACCAAGTACCAGCGAGATTATGAACTCGCAACATGACCAATTCCAGGTCGAGTTTCCTGGAAGAAAATGGTCATTATTATTGTTGTACATGTCATTTCCTTCAAAATAGTTAAATATATACCTAGTATATCTATGGAGGAGAATATATAGAACATAACTTTTCTAGAGTATGTACAATCATTAGTAAGCGTTATTTATTACATAAGGGTTTCTTTAGTAAGGGTATAAATTATACTCTCTCCGTCCCAAAATATAATTCTCAAAAAAAAATTTCACGGTAATTTATGCAAGTAGAATCTAAGAGGGATAATAATAAAGATTTTTTGTTTATCTAAATAAATTTTGTATGGGAAAAGATGATTTTAGGAGAGATAATGAAGAATAATTAGTGAAAGAGCATTAATTGAAACATTTTGGTTGAATAAATAAAGGAAAAATCAAAATTTAAGAAGCAAATAAATAATGGGACACGGTTTTTCAAAACAAATTACGGAAAAATGTGAAACTAAATATGAGGATGAGAATTATATTTTGGGACGAAAGAAGTATTATTTTTGTTTAGTAAGGGTTTCTTGTTGCGTCTTTTTAGTGACCTACTATCCAATTGCTCTATTTTCTTTCATAGTAATTTACATTAATTAATGGACATGATCTTCAATTTGATTTATGCAACAATATACAACATGGATAAACTATATGAATAAAATCATCATTTAAGGGTCAAATTCGAGAGTCTTAGTTTGTTGTTTTTCAGTCAGTAGGCTTGTGTGTTTCTCGGCTCTTCAATGTGGTTGGGGTGTTGTTTCTTGTTTGTTGTAGTGATGATATTATTGTAGGGTCTTTGTTGTGTTTGGAGCGTTTTGGTTGGCATTTTCATGTATTTGTCTTTCAAGATGTTGTAATCTTGACACTTCATTGTATGCCTTTAACTCTATTTTGAGTTTTAATGAAATGAACTAAATTATATAAAAAAAAAGGGGTCAAATTCGAGAATTATTTACAATATTAAAGAAAGCTACATATACCCATTGGAAGACTACTTTCTCTTATTAGACAATTGAAACAATTACACACACCTTCCTTGAAATGTGTATTATTTTTATAGGTATAAACTATAAGATGAATCATAATAATATCAATCCAAATCCCATAAAATGTTATAGTTAGCTTAAATGGATAGATGGTACTCTATGAGTTAAACATTTGATTTACCATTTATGGCTTAAACTGATATATTATGCCTTAAATTGATAGATGTTTGAACTAAATTGATAACGTCAATTTTAAAATAATATCGATCTCAGGGATATTTTTGATTGAAACGGTTTTACACAAGACTTTTCATAACAATATCAATATTAATTTCAATTCCATCATCTCTTAAATTCTATTAATATTGAATAAACCACCCACAAAATAAACCTAAATCTTACCCTATCAATTATTCACCTATACCTCTTATAATTCCACACCATTAAAGTCAAATAAAACATTACCAACAAAAAATATCAATCGAAAGTCCAAACCCATCAACCATCATCAGTCATCAGTGTGATATGGCGGTGTATTTAATACTACAACAAAAACAAAATTTATGCAAACAAAAAAAAAAACAGAATTTAGAAGATTTTCATTTTTTGGTAGGGAAAATATTTGAAATAAAAAAAAAAAAGGACGGTGACCGACTGGTGTCAGTAGAAACGATAGGCCGTTAGAGAGTGTCCACCTTTTCGCAGGTATACAGGCTGGAACAACTCAGCAAATCTCAACCTTTCCGTTTCCGTTTTCCTACCCCACGTACCTAAACCTCCTCTTCTACTTTTGTCGTTTTGTCCACCTCATCCAACCCCAAAACTTCTGTTTTCAAACTATCTCTCAGTGCTATCCAGCCTGTTTATCAGTCAAAACTCTAAACTCTATAATCTTATCTACTTCCTTTCTTTCTTTCCCATTTTGATGTGTCTCTATTCTCTCTCCAACTTCCTTAACTACTCAGTCAATACCAGTTTTTATAGTTTTTGGACCTTTTTTTTTTTTTAAGGCACTATTAATTCAAATATTTGATTTCTTTTTTGAAATTAAATTGATATTATAAATTAAAATATGGAATTTTTTTTTTTTGAAAATAGAAATATGAAATTTTTATTGTGGAGGGGTAAATGAAATATGGGATGTCTTCTTATACTATTTTAAAACTTTGGATTTTTTTTACCATGTATACGATAAATTATTTATTCATTATATATATATATATTATTGCATTTTTCAAAATTTACCATGTATTCTTTAATTTCTTCAAAATTCACCATAAGTCCTTAACTCCTGATTTTGTTATCAAACCCTAATTAACATGTATTTGAGTTGTTAACGTTAATCGACCACCATTAGAATAAGGGGTTTAGGGCATGTTCTATTCGACATAAAACAGCTAAACTAAATTGATTGGAGTTGAACTGAAATAAACTGAATTTAGGGCTTGTTCTTTTCGGTATAAAACAATTAGACTAAATTGAATTGAACTGTACTGAACTGAATTGAATTGAACTGTACTTAACTAAATTGAATTGAAATGAATTGAACTGAATTGAAATGAATAATGATATGTGAGAGTAAAAGTATTGTCTGGAGCTGAAATGAACTGAGTTGAACTGAAAATAAGCTGGGGAGAACAGGTCCTGAATTGAATTGAATTAAACTGAATTGAATTAAATTGAATGTAATAAATATATAAATAATATTTAAACAATAATAATATAAATATTAAATATTAAATGATAATTATAATGCATAATGAATAATAATAGTATTTTGGATATTTTTAAATGATATAATAATAAGTAATGATAATAATGATAATCAATAATAATTTTTTTATATTATTTGTCTTAATATATTGATACTTGATGATGAATATATAATAACAATAATATCTAAGAAGTAAATTAATATTACTATATTAATAATTAGATTTAATAATATAATAATATTTAGTAATAAAAATAATGATTAGGTCGGACCGCGCAAAATTATATTATAAACTGTTTTGATGCGATTTGATTGGTTTATAGGCTAAAAAACGTGGGTTTATTTGTGATTTTGACCAAAACCATGTTCATTCTAATAATAATAGTAATAATAATGAGTAAAGCTATCATAAACAAGATAATATATAATAATAATACTTAATAATAATGATATAAAAATAAATAATAATATTAAGAGTAATTAGTAAAATAAATTAGACCAACATAATAATAATATTTAACAAAATGATTATAAAAGACTGGAGCTGAACTGAACTGAACTAAAAATAAGCTGGGGAGAACAAGCCATTAGTTATCAAAAAAGTTGATACTCGTGCATTATTAAGAGCATGTAGTGAATTATTAATAATTTGGGTGCTATATTGTAAATTTTGAAAACATCGAGGATATATGGCAAATAAATAAATTTGTCGAGGTATATTGCGAAAATTCCGTTAAAGATTTGATGATCAGTGATTTGAAATATCTACCGCGGTTCCAATAAACCTTAGTGTTTGTTTGGTGTTTGGTGGGATGTAGAGACTATGAGTACAAATTCCTTGGAAATCTATTTTCCCATGTAATTGTATTTCCTAGGAATTGCTTAATGTTATTTGATGATTTATGAAAAAAGAGAAATTCCCATGTAAAATTCCAGGTCCCCCTATCTATTCTCTACGCAAGTAATTTTCTCGATTTGAGTGGAACTTATTAGGAATTTATACTTTTCATAAATTTGCAACCAAAAATTTACAATTCTTAGAAATTCCAACTTCCTCTGTTAAATAATGTCAACCAAACAACACCTTAGTATATATTCTCACTCTTGACAGTTGGCAAGCTCGAATATCCCTTTATTCCCCCAGCTTGTCAAAGTTTTTCCCTTACTCAAAGAAAAATTAAAGTTTAATTTATTTTTTTGATGATTTCAAATAGAGATGGCCAACAATGTGGGTCAATCCAGCCCAACCCGCCTCTGGGTCGTGTAGGTCGGGCTTGCAAAAAGCCCGATCCAGCCAGATTTCTTGAGCCCATCCCACTAATGCCCGGACCACGAAACCGGACGTCCGGACCTGCCCGACCCATGAACCGGACCAGACCAGTCTAAGTAAATTGAACCAAATTCTATATATTTTAATCAAATTTCATATATTATAATTCAATTAAATTTTAAAATAATGAAATTATTCATTAATATTAATATATAATTGTATATATTTTAATTCATTTTAAAGATTTATGTAACAATAATGAATAATTTCAATGATTAAATAATTTTGAAAAAAAAAATGCTCATGCTGGCCCTCCAACCCCTAGACCGATGAACCGCCATAACCGTCTCCTAAACCGTGAAAACGGGTAATAGACCGGTCTGGGCCAAGATTTTTTAGCCCGCCCAATAAACCCATGAATTTCGCGGTCCGGTCGTGGGCCGTGAAATCTCAGCCCAACCCACTACGGTGCACAGTCCGGCCCGTCCAGTCCATACCAGTGGCTATCACTAATTTCAAATATACTCATATGCTATAAATTATTTTGGTACCCTGTAATCAACTACAAACTTTATTTTTTTAATCTTGCCTCCATTTTTCTCTAGAATTCTCATAAACCTATTGAGTTGATCATGAATTTGTACCAAAAAGAAAAAGACATATGCAAGTTTGTGATTATTAACGAACAAATGAAGCTTATCATTCATATAAAGAAGATGTCCAAACTTTCAATTTTATGGTCTAAACCTTTTCTCTAGTTCTAATAATTTCAAATTATCCCATTTTTCATAATAGTCTCACCTAAAATTTCAAAACCTAAATCTATTCTTTAACTAGTTTAAAATTATCCGCATGTTGAACTGATTTATTTTTTATTGGGAGTGTAAAACCAATATAAAAGGGTATTTGATCAAAACATGAGATTAGTGATGAATAAAACCAAGTGGTCATTTCGTTGGATATGGAACTATATAGATTTCTAAAAAATTCAAATTCCTAGAAAATTATTTTTTTTTTGGAAGGGTAAAGGGATAGATGTGAAAGTCATAATTCTCATAAAAAATATACTTACATAAAATATATGTGGGTAAGTTAAATACTCCATCTTATTGAAAGTAAAACTTTTTAGGATTATGACACTTGTATTTTTTAACAGCTACCAATATCTTATACGTGGATGTAAGTAAAAATTTATTGAATATTTTATACATTTGTCAACCAAATAACTATATAGTTTTCAATATGTATTTTTTATTACTTATTAAATAAACAAATAAATTTTGTATTGATAATTTTATGATAAACACTCCAAATAAAAAGTATGAGTTCATTTTGATATGGTTCTCCTCCATTTGGTATTAGTTACAAGTACTCTGATCTGTCTGATCACAAGCATAATATAAATAAAATGTATTGATTTATTAAGTAAAATACGATAGCTTAAATATCATGAGACGGATCGTGTCACTCTAATGTTCGAATAAAAACTAACAAAATGTCAAGATTATTCGAATAGAATAACAATTCTATTATTTGTTAGAAACATCTAAGATAATCCCATTGGTTAATCTTGGTTTTATTTGCTTTGATTCATGCAAACCAATAAAAGATAAACGGATGAAACTGTTTGAATATCTCGTGGTGCATTTGTTATAAGTATTTGAGAGTATATGAGTGTAGAATAGTGTTGTGAAGCGTAAATAAAAGTGAGAAAGCGTGACAAAAAAGCCGAAAAATAATGGTCTATTTATAGGAAAAATGATGAGATTATTTTTGAATGTGTTGCGCGTAACAGGGATGCGTCACGCATATTGCTTTGCGCTTGTGCGTTTATGTATGTTGTTGAATGCCTCGTAGTTGTGTGCGCGCAACAGGCTGCATCAAATGCAATCAAGATCTGACCCCTTTTTTATTTAACTTTAATCTTTGATTCTTTTTATTTTTACCAAATACTCCCTCTGTTTTTTTTTAATCTTTCTCACTTAGAATCTTGACACTATTCATGCATAGAGAGAATCTTCTCAAATGTTCTCAATTTATAAGAAAAAACATAGTCATGTGGGGTCTTGTTTGATTCGTCTCAATTAGTACTTTATTAATATTCAATCGTTATACTTTTTACTAATATATAATGAAAGATATTTAAGTTTTAAAACGTGCATTGGCAAACGTGCAAAGTCAAAGTAGGAATGATAAAAAAAAAACAGAGGGAGTACTAGTTTTGAAGGCACGGTTCTTGTTTATATTATTTTTTTTGCATTTTTTTTTGTTAACATTGTTGATTTTGTGTTGCTGTAAGATGAGAATTTTCAACCCTATTTTATTTCCATACTTCCTCTTTTTTTTTTTTTCTATTGCAATATTCACCACTTTGGGTGGTTTTATCTATTTGGACCACTCCACTTTTTGTAAAAAAATAACTATAATTGACAATATTACATTTACTTTATGTATGTTAATAAAATTATCATTAATTACTCATCAAATTGCCTCATAAAGTTGCTTTTACATTATTAAGGAATTAATTATCCCATACACTTGTTAATTAAAGAGGTACCTCTGTGCTAAACTATCCATTTTTTCATTTTCTTAAAAACCATGCTCAAACCATTGTTGCAGTAGAAAAAGAACGGATGTAGTATTTGTCATTATAGTCTTATTTTCAGTTTTTTTTTTGCGATATATAAATTTTAGATTTTTTAATATTAAACTAAATATTGTAGTCAGGTCTATTATTAAATAGTATCTTGATAATTGAAATGAGAACGAGTGAATGACTAACATAGTTAAAACAATTTGAACCTGAAGAACACCCCAATGATACTTTAAGAAAGTAGAGGGTACTTATTTAATAGATGTATGACAGAAAAATTATAGAAAACATGAATGTCAGCCACAATTTCAACTTTTAATGGCACATAAATACCAACGCATATAGAATGGAATATGCGAAAATGAAAAGAAGATCATAATAACAGTATCATAAATATAATTAATTAAATATAAAAATAACCTCTACTAATATTCGAAAACATTGTTTAAGAGAAAAATATACATCTTCATCCATCATGACCATATCAAGACTTACCAAACTATATCCTTTTCCGTGACCTCAAATAGTCTAGAAACGCAAATTTTGATTTTCCAATTAGTTTAGTAGAATCAAGTTCAAGGAGAAAATAATAAAATCTGACATATATATATATGTGAAAAAACAAACATGAATAATTATATATGTATACAATAAATATTTTATGAATAAAATAATTAGGGAATTGCATAATACTTTTGCAATATCCTTGACAAACTTTCATTTGATTCATGTAATGCCACTATGGTATGCTACAAATTCAAAATTATAAAAAATGTATTTTTCATCTTTATATAACTCAATTTTTAAAAGCATGATTTTCAAAGATATGATTGATATTGTCCCACATATAATATGCTATTTTTATAATTATTTTTATGTAATTAAAATAAAAAATAAATAATATGTTAGTATCATCCAAATAAATAAATTTTCATAAGTTGTAAAATTACATTATATATGAAGCTTATTTCGAGTACTTTGCAATGGTAAAAAAAATTATAATATTGCGAATTTGTAACAAAAGTTATATTTAGTTTACATAATATAACAATTTAGGTTGTTTATCTAAAATCATAATGTAATGTTCACTTATCTATACACCTTATATGTCTTTATAACACTATTTTTTTTATAAAAAAAATTAATAATTAAAAACAATAAAATGACATGCTTAGATGGAGCTTTCTATCATATTCTAGGTTTGTTTTTTAAAATCAAACTCTAAATTTTCATCATCCAAAATTCTATATTTACGTAACTTTATCGCTATAGATTTTAGTTTTTGTTCTAACAATAAATTTTACTTAATAAATTTTGTTGCAATACTAAATTGTTTTGGTTCATTGGAGCAATTAAGGTTGAGGTTTTGAAAGATAATATGTCTAATTTTATAAATTAGACTTATTATAAAATGCTAAAATTACATGTTGTACACTATTCTTATAACTTAATTTTTTATTGTATTTATATTAAAAAATACTAAAAAATGTCTTGCCATTCATCTAATTAAATATTTTTGATGAATTGTAAAACTATATTATAGACAATGTTGTTAAAATCGAGATTATAGTTTGAATCGAAAACAACCTTTAGAATCGAATCGTAAAATCGAATCGTAGAATTGTAAGATTCTACAAACATGTATAATCAAGATATTGCACTCAATCTTCATTGAATATGCTAAAATTATAAGTTAAAAGTCCTAAAAATTGGAAAAAATAGTTGTTTACCCACTATATTGACAATAAATAACAATATATATCTCTTATTTTCTTTGTTAGCATGATTTAAAGTTGCGAGGTTTTCGGTAGTCAACAGAAATGTATAGAATCGTCTAGAATCGCAAATCGAATCGTCTACCATATTTTGAATCGTAAAATCGTAAGATTTGAATCGCGATTTTAATAACTTTGATTATAGATGGTTCTCATTTTTAAGCATATATATTTTAAGCACTCCCAATTGTAAAAAATGACAATGTTTTGAATTAGATAGAAAAGTTATATTCAATTTACATAATATAATAATTTAGGTTTATTCAAAACTAAACGTAAATTTCTCCCTATTCAAAACTCCTTTTATATCTCTAAATATGGGCTTGTTCTCTTCGGCATAAAACAACTGAACTGAATTGAATTGAACTGAACTGAACTGAATTGAACTAAAATGAATAGTGATATGTGAGAGTAAAAGTATTGTCCAGAGCTGAAGTGAACTGAACTGAATTGAAAATAAGTTGGGGAGAACAGGCCCTATGTGTAGAACTCTATTTTTTTTTATTATATTTAAAATAAAAATTAGTGACATGACAATTCTACGTGGTACTCTCTATTCATAAGTTGTAGAATCATATTGTATATAAATCTTATTTCGAAGCATATTTCGAACACGCACTATCCAACGGTACAAAAATTATAACATTCTGAATTACGTAGCAAAAGTTATACACAAATTATATAATATATTAATTTAAGTTGTTCATTCAACACGAAAGTCTATTTCGCTTATCCAAAACTCTTTATATGTATTTAAATCTACGTAAAACTCTTCTTTTGTAAAAATAAAAAATAAATTTTTTTGATGACATGACAATCGTACGTGACGCGCTCTATTCATAAGTTGTAGAACTATATTGTATAAAGATCTTATTTCGAGCATTATCCAATGGTACAAAATTATAATATTTCGAATGATGTAGCAAAAGTTATACACAAATTACATAATATAATAATTTGTAACTCTAATTTTCTCTTATCCAAAGCCCGTGATATGAATTTAAATCTACGAAGAACTATGTTTTTGTACAAAATAAAAATAAAATGGATGACATGACAAATCCTATGTGGTGCGCTCTATCATTTAAAAAATGCAAAATTAGCTATTTTAAAAACATAAAGTATGATTCTATTAAAATATATTATCGTTGAAAATGATTATTTATTTTATCATTGAAAATATTTATTAGAAAAAATAATAAATGTAATTAATTATCATGAATAATTAATTAGAATTTTCAAAATAGTAGGCCTTAAAGTTTAAATTTGAGCTTTGTATCTTTTATGCTTTAAACTTCTAGACACAATTATTAGGATTACTATATGTATCATCATTGAGTACGAAAACACGGTTATGTGTCTACACCTATTGATTAATTTTGGTTTTCTAATTCATGCCAACTTTTGTTCCTTCATATATTTAATGTAAAGAAAATTAAATTGTTTAGTTGCAATGGGAATTAAATTCCCATAGGAATATACAATTTGTGGGAAATTAACTCACTTATGAAATTCCTAGGAATTAGTCTAAATCGTTTGGTAGTAATAACAAAAATTACTCCCTCTATTTTTTTTTATCTTTATCACTTTCTTGTGCACATCTCCCAACACACATTTTTGAACTTAAATATGTTTAATTATATATTAGTAACACTTATAACGATTGAATATTAGTAATGTACTAATTGAGATGAATCAAACAAGATCCCACTATATTTTTTCTTATAAATTGAAAAAAATTGAAAAGATTCTCTATAAGTATGAATAGTGCCAAGATTTTAAGTGAGAACAACAAAAAGAACAAAGGGAGTAATTCACAGGAATTTTGGTAGGAATTGTGAGTGACCAATGGGAGAGTAGGTAAATGAATTCCTACATTTTGTAGACATTTCAAATTCTCTTGAATTTTCATTGCCTCCAAATTTCCCATTTCCTGTCAACCAAACCATTACCCAAATCTAAAAATCATAAGAATTTCTATTACCTACCTAATTTCTTTTATACAAAACAACCACTTATTTTACCTTTCTTAGTTCCCATGAAAACTTTAAAACAAGCTATATACTCCCTCCGTTTTTTTAGATGTAACATTGGACTTTTCACATTTGTCGAGGCACAACTTTGACCGATAATATCTCCAATTGTATAAAGTAAAAATTATAAAAAATAAATATTTGGAAAGTGTATACCGTGACGAATCAAACAAGATCCCACATGACTATATTTTTTCTTATATATAAATAACAATTAATGGTCAAAGTGTAATGGATGAATAGTGCCCAAAGTCAATATGTTACATTAAAAAAAAAGGAGTACCAATTAGGCAGAAGAAGTAAAAAAAAACTAAACCGTAAATCCGTAATATCAAACGGTTTATAGCCAAAGGTAAGGTATGAATAAAAACACATTTTGAAAATCTCCTCGATACACTCCCGATATTTTAGTTAGTTAAGTCCAGTAAATTTCCAAGCAGTTACGTAGGGACGCGTGGCCCATCTCCAGCTGTATTCCTTTTAACCGCTTACCGGATATTACCCGTAACTCCTCATACTCCTCATTTACCTCTTCCCTTCTCTCCCCTTTATATTCTCTATCTCTTTCCCTTCTCCCCTCCACTCTCTCCTTACGCGACGATATCTCAATCTCAGTCCTCAGAGGCCTCAACCTCTTCTTCTACCTCCCTTTTATTTATCCTCTCAAAATCAAAATTAGGGTTAGGGTTATGGAAATTCCCCAAACTTTTACATCTCCATTAATGGCGGCAGATCGTATTAAAGGTCCATGGAGTCCTGAAGAAGATGAACTCTTACAAAAACTCGTCCAAAAACATGGCGCTAGGAATTGGTCGGTAATTAGCAAGTCGATTCCTGGTCGTTCTGGCAAATCTTGTCGTCTTCGGTGGTGTAATCAGCTTTCTCCGGAAGTTGAACACCGTCCGTTTTCTACCGAGGAAGATGAAATCATCGTTAGGGCGCACGCACAGCATGGCAACAAGTGGGCTACCATCTCGAGGCTTCTCAATGGTCGCACCGACAACGCGATCAAGAACCACTGGAATAGTACCTTGAAGAGGAAGTTTTCTTCGATTGTCGCCGGAGATGAGATTTACCGGCCGGAAAAACGGCCGGAGATTTCTTTCTCTCCTCCTCTTTCTCCGTCGGAATCTGACGTCAGTGATTCCGGCGTTGGTTATCTTCCGACGGTTGTTGAGGAGAGAGAAAATCAAGAAAATGATCCGTTGACCGCGTTGACTCTTTCTCTACCTGGAATAATAGAAGAACATCCGAGTAAAAGTGAGTCGACTCAGGAGGAGACTCGGAAGGTAGATGTTGTCGGTTGTGAATCAGTGAAAGAAACGATGTCGTTTGGACCAGAGTTGATGGCTGTGATGCAGGAGATGATAAAGAAAGAAGTAAGGAATTATATGATGGAGGCTGAGAGAAGTGGTGTGTCGTTTGATGAATATAGTGCTCGAAACGCCGTCGTTAATCGCTTTTGCAATGGTCATATCCATTAAAAGAGGGAAGAATGATTATCTATCATCCTGAAAATTCCTATTTTTTTTACTAGTGTTTAATTTTTCAATTTTTTGCCTGTTGAACTTTCGCATGTACAGAAATGAGAAGAGAACATGGATCATGGAAGTTGTAGGAGTAGAGATTCAGATTAATTAGGGTTATAAAAATGGAAATGAAGCACAACATTTTTGGTAGAAATTTGGATTTAATCCCTTAATAAGGGTTTCCGCTTAAAAAACTTATATATTAATCTCAATTTAATTCCAAATGACAAAAATTGTTCTGAACATTGGAAACGTTAAGGTATGATCAATCCTAATGCGTTGGTTACAAGGATGGTCGAAAGAAAATTATATTGAACATTGGAAACGTTAAGGTATGATTAATCCTAATACGTCTACTAAAATAAAAATTAGTATTATAAAGAGTGATAAAAAAAATTGTGCTGAGTATTGGAATAGTTGTGGTGTGATTATATAAAGCACAAAACAATGACGAATTGATTTGGAAAACATTAGTATAAAATTTGATAGTTTATAGTATAGTATAGTATGAAAAATGGCACATGGTGGTACGGAGGGTGTACGGGTTGACGGTTCCGGACTAAGGAGGTACAATTACCGGACAGTTTTGATGTTTGGGTTAGGCGGTGGTGGGGGTATCATGGTCTTTTTAGTGAGGTGTGATGGAATGTTGTTAAGTCAAGGTTGGACAAATTCTGTTGGTGATTTATGTCATGGACTGTAAGTTAGCAAATGGTATTATTGGCCCAGTGGGCTTGCTAGTGTTAGTATAAACCGTTACTGTTTTTGTTGCGGGATAATCCGACAAAAAGGATAATGTTAAGTAATACAAAGTTTGTTTTGATCAATAAATATTTCATCAGTTTAAATCAGTAAAATGAGGGAAAAACATTTAGGGAAAATTACTACAGAAGTAATAACTAATAACGTTAATTCAATTGACTTTAGAACTACCTTGATGTTTATTGGGTAATTGATGTATTATTAGTTTCTTATTTGGACCTTGGATTATTCTATGCGTTTTGATTTTGAATGCTTTTGTGTTTTAACGTTATGGAACGGAAACGAATCAATAATGTTTAGAGTTTCTTGTATTGAGATGATTTAGTATTTTGATTTTATATTCATAAGAAACACACTAGCTGATATATTTGACTAAATACGACACGGTTTGATGGACCCTACCACTAGCGGAAGTTTCAAGTTGAATCTCATAAACTCGTGTGACATATAAGTTGGCTAAAAGCATTTGACAATTTTCAATTCGTAACTGTATTTATTAATGAAGATTCTATTTGGTACCGTGACATAACTTTTCACGTGAATAGATGCATTCATGAATAGTTTGGTAGAAGTTATAAATTGTCTAAGTTGACTCTCACTAACACTCATTTATTACATATTAGCTGTTAGGATATTAGAATCTTTGAAACTAAGGCAATATTATCCGTCGTTCAAAATTCTACGAAGTATTCGACATGATGATGAAGATTGTGAGATTAAAAAAAAGGGAGACTATGATGAGATGAATCATCATGACGGATGAGTGTATAATTTTTTAGTGAAAACATGGATAAGAATAATAAAACAATGTTTATGCCTAGTTTATTTAGCATTGGGATCATTTGAGGATGTTTAATACTTATTTGTTTTCATTAATGGCAAAAAGAATTATTTATTCTCTATTTATCCACATCTATATGTGCTTGTCAATGTATTATTGTAATGGCGTATATGTGTGAAACTGATTTATTTTTTTATCATTACTAAAAGTTGCTACACCATAAAACAAATAATGAACATGGCCAAATGGGGATTACATATTTACATATCCATATTCTTTCTTATTAGTTTCCTAAATATAAGCAACACTCAGAAGTCATTCACAATATATTCCTAAATATAATTATCATGCTTAAAGCCTCATTCTCAAACATGATATCTTAAGTCTGCATTTGATCGCTATTTTCAAATCCATAATCAGTGCTTTTGTTTCTATAACTGTAGCATCTGGTTTCTTATTTGTAAAGATGCGACTTGCTTTACATTTTTTTAACCACATCTCTAATCGTTACCCCCATACTTACTCCATCTTCACCAAGACAGGCTCCATCCAGTCATCTACATTCACTTTAATGAATCGATAACAGAGGCTTCATTGCACATCCTTTCACAACACATTAGCACTAGCTACCACACATACACCTTCAATAACACCACTCCATCCCCGACCCGAATAATATGGAAGTCCTGTTCTGATATAGAAAAATAAAAAACATCAAACTAATAATATCAAAGATGTTGAGTGGGAGTAGCATTATGGACTCAAATATGTTGAGTTTACAAATAAAATTCTCACAAAAAGTAAAGTTGAGATAATTATCAAAAAACATGATTTTGTGAAAAATTATAAATTCGGGCCGAAAGTGGTTCATCACTTCCTTATATAGCTATATATATGATACAGATTACGATTATTTAATTGTTTTGCCTCCAAGTGCATGACAGCAGATCAACTGACAATTTTTCGCGAGCATGACATCATATTTTAAACGATCATATTGATGCTCTCTCATCCGAAATAGGATTAGGGTTTAGGGAGATAAAGGGGATGAGGGACGAGAAAGAAAGAATTAGTTTTAATTGGTTTAGCCACCAAATTAATAAGATAAGGTCATTAGGTATAATTTGTCAATGTTGGAAATCACTTTATATAATTTTTTTTTTACCTTGGCAGCATAAAGAAATTTTGAAAGCTGGAGCAAACCATGTAGAATGTCCTTTTTTATATAAAAAAAACTTGTTTTTATGTTTCTGTCAGAGAGAAAGAAGGACATGTAAGGACGAAGAGATAAAGAGGCAAGGAGAGAGGGGGGGGGGGAACTTGAGAGGTTTTAGTAAGAAAATGAGAAACAGAGAGAAAGTAAAAGAGAAAACACTAAAGTAATTATTTTTTTGAAATTTGAGACCCCTCTAGAAATGAAGTCATGTTCTGAGTCTCATTTTGAACTTGTTAAGGATCGGCCTGCCCCACTCAACTAATCAAAGATCTATAGCAAAGAAATAACACTCGCAATAACATCTCCCGGGAGACGAGAGGATCCACGTGCAGGCTAATTAAGAACTTGCTATAGTTCCAAATAGCCCATGCATGCATTCAATAAGTAACTCCTTACACTTTAAACATTAGTCCGATCAATTTGGTAAATTTCCTAAGCATAGCCCATTAGATGTCTCCAAATTGAGTGCATTCCTACACATTTAGTGCATATGATATGAGTACCTTCAAAAATACCAAGTTCCTCCTCACCCCCATATCTTAGACGCAAAAAATAGCTACTAAATAGTACAAGTCGGTACTTATATAGATAGCTTTGATACACACCCGACCTTGAAGCAAAAGTTCTTAATCTTTGGAGAAATATTAAGACCATATCTTATTCCTATTATCGGAGTCATTATACGAAGTCCATGCTTCATTCATGATGGCCCCATCTAGATTAACAAAAACTGAAGAGTTCCAAGCATACATTTTGTCCAACTTACATGTCAAAAACGACAAGTCTAGAATTTATTATGCATCGCGAGGAAGAAAATTAAGGCGGATACGTTAGGCACGCACTCGGCTCAATCAAGGTCTGCCAAACCTCCATTCTCTATCACATGCACTAACATACTACTTTGATTGCGGGTGGAAATTACTCGGTATAATGGACGATGACGCTCTACTCAGCCACACATCATTTTCAATATCTATATTCTCGACATTTAATTTTTTATATTCATTCATAAATAATTAGGTTAAAAGAATACATATTTGTTAGATGATTCTCTTACAAAATGCTAAATATTTTAAGTTGTTCTTGATAAATTAAATTCACTAATGCAAATACTTATAATTTCCTTGACATTTAAACCTTTTAATTTATTTTTTATTCATATCATTTATTTCCTTTGAGTTTTAACTTTTTGTTACTTTATATCACAAAGAAAAAAAATCATCTTTACGTCTTCCCATTTATTTTAAACAAACAAATCGAAAAGAACAAATAAAATGAAAGAAATTAGACAAAATTGCGTCATAATCAAATCCTTCCTTGACCAAAAAACCAAAAAAGATAGTATCAATGGAGTACTCAAACAAGAGAGGAGAGAGAAAGTCATCCATGAACGAATACGCATAGATGAACCTCTTCTTCATCATCTTCTTCTTCTTCTAACTACCACTGATCCACCTTCACACACTTTGATAACTTCTTACACTTTCAGAAATTCAAACACACAAAAAAAAATAAAAAGCTGCTGAAGAATCAGAGATCCCGAGATCGAAGATGTTGCCGACATCGTCAAAAGGGCGTTCATCGTCTACTTCTCGGCAACCTAATCCTGTTTTTCCTCATTATCTCCGTCGAATTATCAAGGCAATTCACTCTATTTCTCTCGCTTTTTAAATTTTTTTTGAAATTTTCAATTGCATTGAATATTTGCTGATTTATATATTTCGATGGATCTGGATTTGTATTTGCTTCATAATTTGTGTTTTCGGTTGTGTTAATTTCGAATAATGTGTGATTTTTTGCAATTTCCAGCTCTTCAACTTCAATTTGTTTTATTTGCTGATTTAATGGTCTTTGACTTCGTTGAATAGACTTCTTATCCATGTGCTTTTGTTGTTAATTGCTGTAATTAGTAGGTTATGTCCGATTAATTTTCTTTGGATCTGATAAAAATTTGAAGAAACTTCCAGTTTTAGTTGGAAGAAATACGGCTCACCTGATGATGCCAAATATGAATGTCATTACTGGTTCTATGATTAGTGGGATTGTGGTGACCTTGCATTTCGAAAGTGGGTCGACAATGTATGGTTTATCCACGATTTCGTACTTTACCTTGATCTGAATTGTGTAAACGAAGTATAAGTGATGACATTACGCCACAACATCTTTGAGTTGCAAGACTCATAAATTTGAACTACTCTTGTTTGCTGGTCTTGGGTTTAACTTCTTCACTGAGAGGCGAAGGAGAAGGGAATTTATGGATGGTTGACGGATTTATAGGGTTATGGAAGATTTTTCATCTTGACAAGTGTTGAATAATCCTCAAAACAGTGATCATCAAGGGAATGAGTATTAAGCGAACAACCATCTGGGGTTGCAGGCGTATTTTGTCATTTGGATGTGGCTATTGGAAATTCATGTAGCTTTTCTTGTCTTAGGAGAGGAGATTGCAGTGAAAGAGAACAAAG
The DNA here is from genome assembly GCF_026745355.1 of Beta vulgaris subsp. vulgaris. Taxonomy (NCBI): domain Eukaryota; kingdom Viridiplantae; phylum Streptophyta; class Magnoliopsida; order Caryophyllales; family Amaranthaceae; genus Beta; species Beta vulgaris. Next base: position 55,200,406 of record NC_079210.1, on the reverse strand, counting down.
ACGGTTGATTGGTCATTTTGACAGAGATCAAGTTTTGCTATATTGGCGTATACACAACAATCATCATATATTCATATTGGTTTCCGACTGATTATTGCTGAGTTGTATGGACAATATGGCCTATATGGCTGGTTACACAAATTTTGCTGCATACCACAATAAAGCATGCTTCTGTGATGTGGTATTGCAACCTCAATTGCAGCCCAAAACCCTGTGAATAGATGCACCTCATATTGTTGGCAGGTGAGAGTCACTGGGGTGGTTCTGGAGCCTACAAATAGAATGACATATTAACTTGAATCTAGTACAAGTGTAGAGCTTGCCAAGGTATGAGTTTTTGAGATCATGATGTAAGCAACTTTTGCTCTTACATGTTTGGAGGGTGTTTCATGAACTTACATGATTGGGGTTCTACGAATTCAACCAGCATTATTCATTTTTACTTTGAAGGACCATGAATTCAAATTGTAGGGACCAGACACGAGAGAGGAGTAAAGGGTTACTTGAGATGGATATGGTTTACACTAATAATATAGTTTCTTTGCGACTTTTGTCTTACTATATGGTTTGAAAGACTTTTGGTAAATAGAGATTAGCTTCTAGCATTTCTCTTGAAGCTTGTGTGAAGTGGCTTGGTAGAACACTACTTGGTAATGAGTGCGAGTATCTTAGATGTCATTCTTTCATTCATTGTAAGCTTCTACGAGGAGGCATAAAGCACAGTTGAACATGCTGAAAGTTTTAATGTGTAGTATTTGCGGCAGAGTAAAAAGTTGAAATGAACCCTAGCAGTCAATCTTTTTTGTAGCTTTCACTTAGTATATAAAAAAGCTGAGAGTTTTCAGTCCATAGCTGTCTGTTCTGGTTATCTCTGACATATTGATTTACTCACGAGGCAGGTGGACTCTTCTTCTGTTAAAGCTAAATTTTGGATATTGGATGGAACCCTAGGGTACTATGTAGTTTCTTGGTCGATTATATTTTTAGTTAATGCTAGGAACTAGGCAGGATAAATGAGTTCCTCGTAAATTGAGGAGGAGGAAGATCTTCGAATTTTTTTTACCCTTGACAAAGCTATTGTTCTTACTTTTAAGTCTGGTATTGTACTTCAGTATCTTTAATCCTGATTGATGTGCTGAAAACACTCTTACACTTGATTATTGCATGATTACGATTCCCTGCAAATAGGCAATTATGGATCAAATTCTTAAAGAACATTCTTATTGTTGGTGGAGTTGTGTTATTTTTCGGTTCTATGAAGCTTTGTGGACATTTATTAGCTAGCAGCTTGCTTTCGCATTTCTATTTTTGGTTAGCGAGTTCACTCCTGGGGGGGGGGGGTAAAAAGTTTGAGCTCATATGTTTCTTTTACTCTGTTGATTGATTACAGTGGCAACAAATGGATGTTGAATATACCTTCTGGCAAATGCTTCACCTGTGTACCTCACCAAAAGTAGTGTAAGTAACTTCTATCATTTGCACAAACATGAATGCTAGTTTTGGTGGGATGATTATCCTTTGCTTTGATGATTATAATTCTGGTTTGTTTGCAAGCTGTCTACTAGCCTTTCAAGCGACAGCTTTCATTTACTTTCTTTTGGAATTGTGTGAGGAGAGGAAGTGGTCTGCAGATCTTTTTGTTTGAAGTGTTGTTATGAGGCCTAATATTATAGCTAAAGTTTGTGAAGTTGAGTTAGAAGATGTATCCATAAATATCCTTCTCTTCAGATTTGTTTTTTCAGAAGCATGTCTCTCTTAGTATTAGGAACTGCATGAGAAGTTGTTGCCTTGTTGGGATTTTTGATGTCAGCTGCGGGAGAGCAAACTTTATTGATTATGAGGAATTAAGCTAAGAAGAGAATTAGATAAGAATTGTGAACATGCTCGTGGTGGTTGTTGGAGGTGAATAACTGTTAAATAGCTAGAATTGATATTGGAAACTCCCTTTTTTGCCCTTTTTAGAGCAACACTGTATATTTTACATTTTTTACCTTCAAGGCCAGTTTGTACGTCTGATATGGTGAATTGCTGGATGATGAAGGTTGTGTTCTTTTCCTTGACTTAGTAAACTTAATTACACGGTAATCAGAGTGGAATGTGGATACATATCTTTTTGATGACTGATGAATGACCATCATGAAAAATATGAAGAATGTTGTTGCACTTTTATACCCAGCAAAAGATAAAGATGCGTCTTTGGTCTTCTATTGTCTTGCACTTTGTGTAATATTTTGAAAACTAGCAATGGGGAGTTCTAGCTACATGAGTTTGTCAATATAATGAGATTAGAAGAGGAGATGACCTTTCATTATTGAGGGTATTTTGGATAGGAATGGAAAGACAGTGATGATTTTCAACATATGAGCATTATGGTCTTTTGGTTGAGAATCAAACACAATTGGAGTGCACTAGGATCAATTAAGATTGGTAGATCAAGAAAAGAATTGCAGGTTTTTCTGACGTCAGCAGGGAATAGATTAGCTTTTATTGAAAAATCAAGGTGATCTCAGTCAAATTGAAACCTACTCACACCTTTATAGGTGAGGATCTCTCACTGCGTGTTTCTCTCTCTACTCTTCGGTGTCCACGCTTAAGCTTGGTTTCCCCCACTCTGCTTTTCTAATTAACTTTCCTTGTAAGGACATGGCTACCTTTCCCCTTTTTTATGTAATTAATCCTGAGTTAATTTGACTTGCTTGCCCTTGACTGCCTTTTGGCATGAGTGAACACAATTGGAGGTTTTAGTGGGTTCCTTGCAGAGAATTCTATGTAGAACTATGTGGCAGAGCAAACCTTTACTTTTTTTTGATAAATTTTTTTATTATGATGCATTATCTCAATCATCTTTGGAGGAAAAACATGTACTCTTCAATCCTCTCAGAGAGGCTTCTATGGTGACTATGTTGAGGGTGTGGAAGTGTTGTTGGCAAGACCTATCACTTTCTCGCGCCCTCATGATAGCCCCTTTTATTATATAATATACTGGTATTAGAGAGGAATTGTCTAACCCTGTGTTTCTCTTTGGTTTCGCATGTCAAATGGGCCATTTATGCAGTTATCAGCACACAAAGTACCACAAACGTAAGCTTCTCTCATTTCTGTTTGCAAGTAATTGCAACTTGTTTATTTTTCCTGAGTATAAAGTGCGTAGTTTTCTCTCTATATATATTTTGATATCTGATATGCAAGATTGCCATGTGATTGTTTTCTTTGGTCTATTGTTTAAGTGAATAAGCTTTTAATTGAAAATAGGGGCTATAAAAGTTGCTTGGGCAGATATATTTAGAATTTGTGATGCAATGTTTATTGTTGGGTGCCATATAATTAACACCTGCATAGTTTGCTAGAACCCTTTGAATATGTAATTTTAATAGAAATTATTCTTGGATATATCTTGTTAATTTCGCTAGATTCTTTTTCTGATTTGTTAGATTACTTGACCTTTTCTATGTTTGCTGCAAAAATACCCTATTTTTGGAGGGGACTGCCTATAGCAAATTTGCTGGTCTATTTTAAATTGGGTGAGATGACAAAGTATACACACTAATCTTTTAAATGACCATGTCCACTTTTGTTGTTAATAGTTAATACTATCTTGAAATTGAAAAATTATGTTTTGTAGTTGAATAGTTCAACTTCCGTAGTGTAAGGTTGAATGCTCCAAATCACTGTTCTTTCTTAATATTCTAGAAGTATCCGTTTATTTATGCATTTTTTCATTCTTACAGAAACCAAGAATCAATGGGCTCGTGATGATCCTGCTTTTATTGTTATCTGCAGCTTCCTTCTAGCTGTTTCGACTTTGGCCTATTGCGCAGCGTAAGTCTCTGTCTTCTGAGCTATGCAATTTTTAGTTTAATTCCAAACAACATAGCAGCCACATGGAAACCTTGATTGAATATGCACTCTAAAAGAAAAAATAAGTCAGCAAGTCCATCTTACTTATGTTTTTCTAGAGTAGGTAAAAGAATGTATATACCCTATCTGAAGTGTCTTACTGGCTCCAGCGATCTTGTTATGAACAGACATGGCTAGTTCAGGATTTAGATGATATTTAAGGACATAAATATTAATAAGATGGAAAATGCAGAAATATAAAGATAGTAACAAGGTTTTAAGAGGCTTGATTCTCTCCCAAGGGACCTCGTAAATGCTCACCAAATCACTCATCAATTTTCACATATTTTCTCTCTCCCTAATATATTCTATGCATTGAGTTTCTTCCTTACTAACTACCTAACTTATTCCTCAAGCTACTATTAAGTCTAACTAAACATGCAATACCAAGAGTACCGCTCTCTGTAGGTTGATTCATTACAGGAATATTAGCAGTGGAAAAGCTAGCAAAGTGCACCAATTCAAGTGACATTTCTTTCGTATCCCTTGAAGAATTATGGTAGACTAGTATAGGATATTTGACACATTTGAAGACCCATATCATATTTCCAAATAAATATTTCTTACTAATAGAAAATTGATAAGAGCTATGTCAAGTTTTGCTTCAAAGCAAAATTCAGTTAAAGTATCTGATCTCTCTCACTGTAGTCACTGTAGTAGAGAATAGAGGTCATACATGAAGTTCGAAGAAATTCTTTTCAAGCACCTGAACTTGAGCATTTTTGTCAAAGGTTGATGGAGAAATTTTTACCAAAATCCCCTTGTTCAGACAGCTTTTCGTTCTCTGACCTATTAATCTTGAAGCTATCATTGTGGGAACTTTGGTTTTCACATTGATGTATTAGAGAAATATCTCTTCCTTTTCATATTTATCAAATGCTCAGAGTATTACTCTTTAAGTCTTGACGAATAAGACTAACTCCTTTGCTGTCCTTTGAGCACCGTACTCACTACTAAGAAGAGGATCATGCAGAGTACTGGCTTCTCTCTTTACTGTGAAGGTTTAGTTACCATGTACCTGCAACTTTTTTGTTTCAGAGAAAAGGGATTTCACTTTCTGGAAACAATTTAGTGACCTACTGGTGTGAAATATGATACATTTTGAAAGTTACATGCAGATTACTGGCTTCTCTCTTTACTATGAAGGGAGTCTTTAGTCGAGTTGGTATCTATTTCACACAAGGAACATCTATAGTTTGTATTGAAATTGAGATATAAAAGGTACTGCTAATCAGTTTCACTGAATAGTCTGTACGGAAATTGCAATTTGACATGGAAGCATCTTAGAAAATGTAGATGGTTTGATAATTAGCTTATTGGCAGATAATGTAATCATCCTTTTCCAGCCACAAATGTACCATGAAACTCTGGGAAGGTTATCTCCGCTTTTTCCCTTAAATCATAGTTGGGAAAGCCAAATCACTCCTTACATTATAGAAGGTTAGTACAATTTAGAGGCCAATTCACAAGACAGCTTACATGAGTTGCATCTTGTTTGAGAAAAATAAATACTCATAAGAAGTCAAAATCATGAGTGAGCAGTTTCTGGAGACCACAGTCGGTATAAGAGATTCTTATATCTGCAGGGCCCAAAAGGCCAGGAAGCAAATTAATGTTCTCAATTCTAGTTGATTGAATTGTATCTCCGATACTGGAAGCATCTTTACCGGTGTAAGCAAGTGCTTGTTGTTTCATAGATTGGGATGTAATGAACTGAGTAATCTGGACAGTTAGTTTAGGGGAAGAAGTGGAAGATTAATGTAATATAGAAGAGAATTTGGGGTAATTGATAGTTAATTGTAATTTGATGCAATTAAATCATGAAATGGTAAGTTTACAATCCCAATCTTTTGAGTGGCCTGGCACTCCGGAGACTACACAAAGTAAAACAAAATTCAATCAGTTTCTGCTACTTTCTCGTCCTAACTGATCACATCTGTATATATGGTAGGCGTGTCGCACACCTATCAAAAGTAATTACCTAACTAACTTCCTAACTATGTAGCAGAGTAAGTCAGGGTCGAATCCACAGGGACAAACGTATCAAACACTAGCTATCTTGACTCAATTTAACTAAACGAGTGACAAACAATGATGAAAAGGTATTGACTAAGACTAACCATAAACTACGATAATTACTAAGAACACACAAGATATAATCAATTAACTAAAACATCTAGAATTAAGTATCACCACTAGCATGACCAATACATGAATAAATTCCATCCCAAATAACATAATCAAGAATCCAAGAGGAGTAATGCACCCTATAATTACCAAAGATCTCTCCGAGTACCAATGGCTACTCTAAACAAGCAATCAAACTATTCCCATAGAATCATGCACGAAAGAGGCATTATGCATAGCATCACAATTAAGTTCCTAGCAATCCCATTAACATTCCCATAGAAGATATTCATACCATTGATTGGATCAACAAAACCATCTAGATTCAATTCCCATTGAAAATAAGATATACGGAGTCAATTCAAAATCACCTATCCCTAGTATGATAATGAGCATAAGAACAATCCAATCAAACAAGAACAATTGATCATATAAATTGGGATTAATGGAGGAATTCACATATTAAATCATTGTTAGGGTTTTACTTAACCCTAGATTAATGGACTACTCACACATAATTGAAATAGCAAAACAAATAATGAACAAATTAAAAGACATGATAATAATGAAAAGAAAGAAGAGATTAAGAAAACTTAGTCTTTACTTGAAGAAATCAAAGCGTAGTAATCAATGTTTAACAATGGAATAAACTCAAGAGCTCTCTAAAAAGTTATAAAATGTATTCTCTAGTAAAAGGCGTAGTTTTTTTAACTCTAATAAAATAGTATTTATATGTCTTGCAAATCCGGCGCAACACGCGCTCAAAACAGCCAAAAGATCGTCCCGCCCGACCGGTCGGGCGGATTTCGCCCGGTCGGGCGGTTGTCAGGTATCATTTTCCTTCGTCGCGCCTGGCCGGGCGCTTTTCAGCATTACAAGCCTTCGTCTCGCCCGACCGCCCGGGCGGATGTCGCCCGGTCGGGCCCGCATGTAGAATTCGCCTGGCAACTTTAATCTTCTAAAATTGGCTAAGTAACATTCGCCCGACCACCCGGGCGGATTTCGCCCGGTCGGGCGCGGGAGCAAATTTCCTTGCAACTTCAGCGTTCGATTTTTGGCTAAGTAAGACTCGCCCGACCACCGGGGCAGATATCGCCCGGTCGGGCGGTCATCAGGTTTTTGGGCTCAATGTGAGATTTTTTTGCACGTCCCGACTTCTTGTCTCATGTAGCGATGTCAAGGATTAGGAAATGCACCAAAATATGCTATTTCCTACTAAAGTTAATCTGAAAACACAACCACACTACAAGACACACATTAGTACTAAAAAGGGCTCCGAAGAGCGCAATTAATACCAATAATCCATGGGAAATGGGGGTAAAATTCTATATAAAATAGACATATCAAACTCCCCCAAGCTAGACTTTTGCTTGCCCCTAAGCAAAACCTGTCTGAAAATCAACAGTTCAAAGCATCAATAGTAGTTTCACCCCATCATAAAATTCTTGAAATGACAATAGATCGTATCCAGACACACCACAAGTCATAATCGATAAGGTTCGACAAAAACAAATACCAATCAGGGATAAGAATCAATGAGAGGCCACTAAATATGCGCTGCAAATCACTGAGAAGGATCTCACAAGGGCACTCACCACTCATTTGTAAAGCACTCTCCAAGCAGTTAAAATGACTGCTTCTTTCCATCCCCAGTACCCGTCCCTACTCTCACACTCGTGTGTTTGAAAGGTGATATATGGCGCTCAATTGCTCCACTTCACCAAGTTAGTCCATAGGCTTGTATTATCTCTCCACATCAGGTAGTTATACATGCAAACAAATCATATGACTCAATTAAGGTTGTAATGGGGCTTAAGGTGGTAGGTGTGGCAAATATTTGGGAATGTGGTGCTTAAGGTAGTGAAGTATTACTACAACTTTGAACGAACATCCCACACATCAAATAAATTGCAACACAACTATGACCCATTTTTCTTTCATCTCACCTCCTTTGTTCTTCATATAACCCAAGTAATGACTTCCAAATTGACATAATTCAAATGAGATCTCTCTCTTATAACCCACTTACTATCTGAGATAGGGTAGATTATACCTGCATCAAGCAATTTAAGAACCTCTTTCTTGACTACTTCCATCATATTTGGATTAAGTCTTCGTTGAGATTCTATAGAGGAAGCATGTTCGTCCTCAAGAATGATTTTGTGCATGCAAAATGAGGGATTAATACCCTTGATATCATCAATGGTGTACCCAATGACATTCTTATATTTCCTTAAAATAACGAGCAATTTTTTCAATTTGATTTTCATAATTGCTCTTGGAAATCTTACTTGTCATGTTTTTAGGAGTTCTCTACTTTAGCTACTAGCTAATGAGGATAGAGAAGAATTTCTTTTGCACATGTAATCAATCATATTTGTTCTCTTTCTTGCAATCGTTTCATTCATACCAACAACCAATTTCGTAATCCACAAGTTAATCAACCAAAAATTCCTAAATACTTCACTACCAATGGTAAAGAGACGTATTTTTGGAAAAATGAGGAGCTCATAATGTAGTTGTCAAAAGAAACAGGCTCAGCTCAGAGTGGTTAACTAGGGGAAATGAATGCAGGGAAGGTCATTTGGTCTTTTGGTGCAAATTCCTACGTGAGTCATAATCATTTTTGTTTAGACATTGTATAACTAATGCATCAATGGAGAGAAAACACAAGTTCTAGCATCCCTCATGAAGTGGGCATACACACAAGAAAAGCATGACGTTAAGGCACAGAAGCTCACAGTTAACCTAAACATGCTTGCAGGACATATAGAGTGCCACAATCTTGATTCTTATCATAGATCTAAGTACAGTTATGCTATGCCTTGGTGATCAATCATTGTTTCGTGTCCATCAACAATCCAAAGTCAAAACAGCATTATGATAGCATGGGGCACAGGGAAACAACTATTCAACCTTGACTTTGATTTTTCTCTTTTTTTTTTTTTTTTTTTTTTTTTTTTTTTCAGCAGGCTTCACCCATCATACATGGTGAAGACAAAACAAACCAAAAGAAAAAGAAAGAAAGAGAAAGAAAAGAAAAACACACAAAACACACCAAACACACAAAGAAAACTATGCTAAACTGAACTACAAAAGCTGTAAACTACCTAAGAAGGGATAGAAGATACCATATTGCAGTGAAGATCCTCCCCCAAGCTGAACTTGGCAATGTCCGCATTGCAACAAGGAGAAGGCAAGGAACACGGCCCTCAGTCGGCCATAGAATCGGAATCAGAATCATCAGCAGCAGGATCCTGAGTACCGGTGCCTGTGCCACTCCCTCCAGCTCCACCATAGGCGGGGTTCCAGGTGTACCAACTGGGGTGGGGACCCGCCTGTGCGATCGTACCAAGCCTGCAATAGTCATCATACATAGGGAACATAGCAAGGCGCTGGTCATCGTAGATGGTGTCTACGCGGCGCTCTAGGCGCTCTAGCGCTTGAGTGTTTGCAGTCATATTCAGTTCCATACGCTGCAACACACTCATCATCCCCTCAAAGTCAGCAGTAGGGGGAGGGGGTTGGGAAGAGGAGGAGGGCATGAAGGAAGAGGAGGGCATGAAGGAAGAGGAGGGCATGAAGGAGGCGGCCTCTCGCCTACGGTAGACGTGTGGAGGCTCAGGTACGGGCCGTCTCAGGTGGGTGGGCCGCATCTCCAACAGGAAGGAGATAGGTAGGTAGAGCGGCATTCCCTGTGTGGTCATCCTCTATAAGCGGCTGGGCTAAGGTGGGGCTGGAAGAAGTATAGACTGGTTAGCGGCAATCATCCACCTATAGTTCCGACCACTAGGGACAATGTACCGGGCACATAAGAAGTGGTCAAGGTCAAGGTAAGAAGGCCCCGGAACAGCATTGCCCCGAATCTCAACATGCCGAAATGACAGGCAATGTGGGTGACTAGTCCCCCAATGACAATAGGTACGGAGGAACGGACACTGCCGTCCTCCTCAAAAGTGGGGTAAGTCGTAGAGATATTATGCAGATGATGCATAAATGCATACGCAAGATCAAACTGATAGGCATGGTGACGGGCCACAGATAAGTGCCAAGAGCACTTAGTTCCTCGTCCTAGATGTGTTGGTTCCCATCGCCCAAAGATAGTACTCCCCAAGAATTTTAACAGGAATCGAATGCTAGGATGATGGACCGACTTAATCTGTAAATGCTGACAGTTGGGTGGTCTAACACCAGTAAGGGCTTCCCAGAGTTGGCCTAGCAGAAATGTCTCTGGTTTTTTCTTTCCCCCCAACGGTCATACCAAATAGTTGGGCAAATTGGCGCAGGGTCAGTCGCCTATCCACATTGGAAAGACGAAAATACAGGACATGGTCGTTTTGAGCGTGTTTTCGAATCTCTAAGGAACTTAGAAATTCTAGGGTCAGGTCCGCATATGTGCCATGGTACAAGGTGAGGAATTGTTCTATGCCCATACCAACAAATAATGTGCGGGTAATTTAGCAATACCCAAAACATGCAAGAGGTCACTATGAACAAATCGGGTGGGGGCAATCATACGGTGCTTAAGTTTTTGAAAACGCACCTTTTGAGCCTCATCCTTGAAAATTATATGAGGAAAGTCAGGATCTGCCTCAATTGCAGAGGTTGAGAGCCACGTGTACCTCGCGACCCGCCATTAGAGATGATGAAAAACCTGCAAAAACAGAGCAATGGTGGAGAAATTGAGAATTTCACAAAAATTGAAGAAATCATCTCATAATGCATATAAATTTGAAAACGCAATTTGCAAGGTTAATCTAGCAAAAATCACCATAAAAATCAAACCTTTATCAAGAAAAACCCAAAGAGGAGGAGTGAGAAGAAGGAGGAAGAAGAGAGAAGTGAGTGGAAAAGTTTGTAAGTAAGATGGGGAATTTGGTGAGGATGAGTGAAAGATTAGAAATTTTGAAGGAATTTGAGAGTGGAGATGGTGAGGAAGAGAGAATTGGGGTTAGGGTTTGAAGGAGAGAGAAAGAGTGAGAGGAAGAAGATGAAGTTAGATGGGGTTTGAAAAGAGTGAAAGAAAAGAAAGGAAAATCGTGGGTTTATTCGAGAAAACTGCGCCTCGCCCGACCGGGATTTCGCCCGACCGCCCGGGCGGAACTTTTTCCTTAGTTTTTTTCGCGTTTTGATTTTCTTCTTTGGATCTGAGCTTGCGCGCCCGACCGGGCGGATTTCGCCCGACCGCCCGGGCGGAATTTCTTCCTTAGTCAATTTTCGTGTTGTGAATGTCCCAGCTGAAGTTCGCTTGCGCGCCCGCCCGGGCAGATTTCGCCCGACCACCCGGGCGGTGCCCAGTGCAAATTGTTTTCCGCTTTAGTCCGTTTTTTTCTCATGTTCCTGAAGTAGAGTTCCACACTTATGCAAATTTTTCACTCCAAAATCACTCCAAAAAATAAAATAAGAGAAAAATAAAAAAAATCAAATCAAAAAAAAAGAAATGAAAAAGTAGGAAATTGGGTTGCCTCCCAATAAGCGCTAGTTTTTAAGGTCATTAGCTCGACCTCCTCTAGATCACTCAGGTGAAGGGATGGAGAGTATGATGTCAACTTGCTCAGCAATGGGATCTCCAGCTCGGTAATGCTTCAATCGGTGGCCATTGACTTTGAAAGTGTCTCCTTGCCGGTTCCAAAGCTCCACTGAACCTAAGGAAAAACCTTGTAGACCTTGAATGGACCGGACCACCGCGAACGAAGTTTACCAGGAAATAGCTTCAGACGAGAATTAAAAAGAAGAACCAATCCCCTTCCTTGAACTCGCGGCGCACAATTCCCTTGTCATGCCATCTCTTAGTCTTCTCCTTGTACAATCTAGAACTCTCATAAGCATCCAGACGAAGCTCATCAAGCTCAGCAAGTTGAAGGAGTCTCTTCTCGCCCACCGTTGAGAGTCGAAATTGAGGCTCTTAATAGCCCAAAATGCACGATGCTCTAACTCAACAGGGAGATGACATGCTTTCCCATAAACAAGACGATATGGTGTGGTACCTATGGGGGTCTTGAATGCTGTCCTGTAAGCCCATAATGCATCATCAAGTTTAGCAGCCCAATCTTTTCGTGTTCGTGCAACCGTCTTCTCTAGGATAGTTTTGATCTCACGGTTGGAAACCTCCACTTGTCCACTAGTTTGGGGATGATATGAAAGTCCCACTCTATGATGCACCCCATACTTCTTAAGCATAGCTTCAAATTTATTCTCCAGAAAATGCTTACCTCCTCACTAATCAAAACCCGTGGAATGCCAAAGCGAGGAAAAATAGTTTTCTTGAAAAATCTACTAACCACCGAGCATCATTAGTTGGAGAAGCAAGAGCCTCCACCCATTTGGAGACATAGTCCACAGCAACCAGAATATACTTGTTCCCATAAGAAGAAGGGAACGGACCCATGAAGTCTACACCCCACACATCAAAGATCTCCACTTCAAGAATAGCGTTAAGAGGCATCTCATTCCGACGGGAAAGATTTCCCGTTCTTTGACAGCGATCACAAGAATGCACATAATGATGAACATCCTTGAACAAAGTAGGCCAATAAAAACCACATTGAAGAATTTTCGCTGCAGTTTTATTAGTACTAGCATGGCCTCCACAAGGTAAATCATGACAATGAGATATAATAGAGGATACCTCATTTCCAGGAATACACCTTCTAATCACCCCATCTGCGCAAGACTTGTAAAGGAAGGGCTCATCCCAAAAATACCTCCCACATCCTTAAAGAATTTCTTCTTTTGTTGAGATGAATATCCATGAGGAATAGTGTCACTAGCCAAATAGTTGGCTATATCAGCATACCATGGGATCTCTGCAGTGGCTAAAGCTAGAAGCTGCTCATCAGGAAAAGTATCATCAATTGGAGAGCCTCATCACCCTCAGCATCCATAACAATTCGAGAAAGGTGATCTGCAACAACTTCTCACGCCCTTCTTGTCTCGAATCTCCAAGTCAAACTCTTGTAACAACAAAATCCACCGAATCAAACGGGGCTTAGCATCCTTCTTGCTCATCAAATATTTAAGAGCCGCATGATCAGTGTGAATTATCACCTTCGACCCCACCAGATAGGACCGAAATTTCTCCATCGCATACACCACTGCTAACAGTTCCTTCTCAGTTGTGGCATAGTTCATCTGGGCCGGAGTAAGAGTCTTGCTTGTATAGTAGATGGCATGCAGTTTACCATCCTCCCTCTGACCCAATACTGCTCCCACTGCGTAGTCACTAGCATCGCACATAATCTCGAAAGGGAGATTCCAGTCAGGCGATTGAATTATAGGAGCAGAAATAAGAGCCGCTTTTAACCTGTGAAAAGCCTCAGTACAAGCATCAGTAAACACAAAAGGGACATCTTTGCCTAAAAGCTCAGTTAGAGGTCGAGCAATTTTGGAAAAATCTTTTATGAAGCGGCGGTAGAATCCCGATGACCAAGAAAGCTCCTTACTCCTTTGACAGAGTTAGGAGGTGGTAAACGCTCAATGACCTCTATTTTTGCTTTGTCGACTTCAATGCCCCGATGAGAAACAATATGACCCGAACGACTCCTTGTTGCACCATAAAATGACATTTTTCCCAGTTGAGAATCAAATTAACTTCTTGCATCTATGGAGCACCTTTTGTAAATTAGCAAGACAAACGTCAAAAGATGTTCCATAGACGGAGAAGTCATCCATAAATACTTCCATAGAGTTCTCAATAAGACTGGAAAAAATTGCCATCATGCAACGCTGAAAAGTGGCAGGAGCATTACACAGTCCAAATGGCATCCTTCGATATGCAAAGGTGCCATAAGGACATGTGAATTTTCCTGGTCACTTGGATGAATAGGAATTTGGAAAAAAACCAGAGTATCCATCCAACCAACAGAAAAAGGAAGTTGTTTGCCAGTCTTTCTAACATCTGATCAATGAAGGGGAGGGGAAAATGATCCTTGCGGGTGGCCTTATTCAATCGTCTATAATCAATACACATGCGCCACCCTGTCACAGTTCTAGTGGGAACTTGCTCACCCTTATCATTCTTGACAACGGTCATACCTCCTTTCTTAGGGACTACTTGAACAGGGCTAACCCACTTACTATCTGAGATAGGGTAGATTATACCTGCATCAAGCAATTTAAGAACCTCTTTCTTGACTACTTCCATCATATTTGGATTAAGTCTTCGTTGAGATTCTATAGAGAAGCATGTTCGTCCTCAAGAATGATTTTGTGCATGCAAAATGAGGGATTAATACCCTTGATATCATCAATGGTGTACCCAATGACATTCTTATATTTCCTTAAAATAACGAGCAATTTTTCAATTTGAATGTCATCAAGCTCAGCATTAACAATAAAGGGTATGTATCATTGGGACCCATGAAACATATTTCAAAGTAGAGAGGAGACGTTTCAATTATACCTTAGGAGGCGTAGTACTCTCCTTGGTGTCCTCAGAATGCAGCAATTCCTGGAGAGGCTCTTCAGATCTTCAGTGGCTCGTGTCTCCTCTAGAAGTCTCTTGTATTCCTTAGTCTCCCAATCTTCCTCATCAGCACTACCCATCAAGACCGTTTGTAGCGAATCATCCAGTTGCAGATTGAAAGCCTCTGCTTCTATCACCTCATCAAGAGCATCCACTCTATAAACAGTTTCTCCCATAGAAGGAGAAGTCATGGAGTTTGTGAGTGTGTACTCCATCTTTTCATCACCTACTTCAAAAGTGATTTTACCCTTCTTCATGTCAATAATGGCTCCAGCAGTGGCCAAAAAGGGTCTTCCAAGAATTATGGGAACTTGTGCATCTTCCTTCATCTCCATGACGACAAAATCACAGGAATAAAGAATTTACCCACTCGAAGAGGAACATCTTCAAGTATACCAAGTGGAAACTTCACTGTCCTGTCAGCTAGTTGTAGAGAGATGCGTGTGGGTTTTAGTTCGCCCATGTTGAGTTGCTTGCAGATAGATAACGGCATGAGACTAACACTAGCCCCAAGATCACAAGAGCATTCTTGATAGCAATATCTCCAAGCTTGACCGGAATGGAATAGCTGCCCGGATCTCCTAGCTTTTCTGGAAGCGTATTCTGCAAAATAGCACTACACTCAGCAGTTAGTGAAACAGTGACATTTTCTTCAATTTTTCGTTTGTTAGAGAGCATGTCTTTCAAAAACTTAGCGTAAGAAGGCATCTCAGATATGGCATCCAAGAAGGGTATGTTGATGTGTAGCTTCTTCAGGATGTCAAGGAACTTCCCATATTTCTTTTCAAGTTTTGCCTGTGCCAATCTTTGAGGGAACGGAACAGGTGGCTTGTATGGTTTAATAGGAATGACAGTGGGTTCCTCCTTCTCAGGCTTCTTAGCTTCATCTTCCAAACCCGTCTTCTCTTGAACTTCTTCACTCAACTCTATAACCTCTTTTGCAGTGTTGTGTTGCTCAGTTACCCTCCTTGTAGGCTCTTGCAATTCTTTACCGCTCCTCAATGAAATGATTGATATGCCCTTAGGATTTGGTTCAGTTTGCCCAGGAAGTTGGCCTGAAGGTTTAGAGAGGTGGCTTATTTGTTGGGCTAGTTGGGTCATCTGACTCTCCATCAATTTATTATGAGCAGTGATTTGTTGGAGAGAGTTGTTGAAAAATTCATTCTGCTTGGCTTGGTATTCAACTTGCTTAGCCTGAGAGGAAGCTAAATTCTCCATGATAGTCTCAAGGTTGGGTCGAGAGGATGATGATGAAGGGTTGAATGGTGGTCTTTGTGGAAACCAGGTGGCTGGGAGTAGTTGTGTGTGGAGGTTGAGGTTGGTTATTTTTGTAGGAGAAATTTGGGTGATGCTTCCAACCTGGGTTAAATGTGTTTGAGTATGGGTTGTTTTTGGCCTTGTATTTGTGTTAAGGAGGGCATTGACATGCTCAGTTCCCGCTCCCAGATTATTATATTGACACTCAGTGAAGGTGACCTTGCACTTCACAAATCTCACAAATAGGCGCTGTGGTCCGCTACTCAACTGATCAACTTTAGCTGCCAAAACTTGCACAGTGTTAGTTAAAGTAGCAATAGCATCAACCTCATACTTACCTCCCTTTTTAGGGGCTCCACGAGATATACTCCAGTCATTCAGGTAATTGTTGGCAGCCATATCATCCAACAATGTCTTCGCGGCTTCTGGAGTTTTTGCCATGAAAGTACCGCCAGATGCGGCATCAATAGAACTTCGAACTTCATGCTTCAGACCATTGTAGAATGTCTGAATCAGCAACCACTCAGGAATGCCGTGGTGTGGACACTGCCTTTGCAAAGCCTTGTATCTCTGCCATGCTTCGTAGAGAGACTCCAATTCATGTTGTTGAAAGCCAGATATCTCGTTTCTGAACTTGGAAGTTCTCATAGGAGGGAAGAATTTAAAGGAAAGCCTTCTTCAGTTCTGGCCACGTGGCAATCTTCCTCACTTCTTCTTCCTTAAACCATTCCTTTGCTTCGTCCTGAGAGAAAAAGGAAAAGCACAATACCGAATTAAATCGTCAGAAACATTAGTTAATTTCAAAGTATTGCATTTTTCTAAAAAATTAGCCAAATGATCAGTAGGGCTCTCTTTGGGTGTTCCCGCATAGGAATCCTGTGAGATAAACTGGATGAATTGTGGCTTGAGCTCAAATGATTGGCAGCGGTTGTCGGTCTGTTTATGGTGGTGGTGGTCTCATCGGGCATAGCATATTCCCGTAGAGACTTTGGTGGTGCTTCGTCTCCCATTGTTGGTTCTTGTTGTTGTTGTCTTCTTCGACCTCCTAATCTCCTTGCTGTAGCTTCGATCTCGCGATCAAGAGTAATCAGATCTTGTGGACCCTTGCTACGAGTACGCATGCAACAAAAAGACTGAAAGAAAAGAGATCAAACAGCAAATAGAGTGACAATGATCGAACAAAGACAGTTTAGCTAAATAAAATCAAAGATAAACTAATCTAATACCGTTAGTCCCCGGCAACGGCGCCAAAATTTGGTAGGCGTGTCGCACACCTATCAAAAGTAATTACCTAACTAACTTCCTAACTATGTAGCAGAGTAAGTCAGGGTCGAATCCACAGGGACAAACTATCAAACACTAGCTATCTTGACTCAATTTAACTAAACGAGTGACAAACAATGATGAAAAGGTTTGACTAAGACTAACACTAAACTACATAATTACTAAGAACACACAAGTATAATCAATTAACTAAAACATCTAGAATTAAGTACACCACTAGCATGACCAATACATGAATAAATTCCATCCCAAATAACATAATCAAGAATCCAAGAGGAGTAATGCACCCTATAATTACCAAAGATCTCTCCCGAGTACCAATGGCTACTCTAAACAAGCAATCAAACTATTCCCATAGAATCATGCACGAAAGAGGCATTATGCATAGCATCACAATTAATTCCTAGCAATCCATCTAACTATTCCCATAGAAGATATTCATACCATTGATTGGATCAACAAAACCATCTAGATTCAATTCCCATTGAAAATAAGATATACGGAGTCAATTCAAAATCACTATCCCTAGTATGATAATGAGCATAAGAACAATCCAATCAAACAAGAACAATTGATCATATAAATTGGGATTAATGGAGGAATTCACATATTAAATCATTGTTAGGGTTTTACTTAACCCTAGATTAATGGACTACTCACACATAATTGAAATAGCAAAACAAATAATGAACAAATTAAAAGACATGATAATAATGAAAAGAAAGAAGAGATTAAGAAAACTTAGTCTTTACTTGAAGAATCAAAGCGTAGTAATCAATGTTTAACAATGGAATAAACTCAAGAGCTCTCTAAAAAGTTATAAAATGTATTCTCTAGTAAAAGGCGTAGTTTTTTTAACTCTAATAAAATAGTATTTATATGTCTTGCAAATCCGGCGCAACACGCGCTCAAAACAGCCAAAAATCGTCCCGCCCGACCGGTCGGGCGGATTTCGCCCGGTCGGGCGTTGTCAGGTATCATTTTCCTTCGTCGCGCCTGGCCGGGCGCTTTTCAGCATTACAAGCCTTCGTCTCGCCCGACCGCCCGGGCGGATGTCGCCCGGTCGGGCCCGCATGTAGAATTCGCCTGGCAACTTTAATCTTCTAAAATTGGCTAAGTAACATTCGCCCGACCACCCGGGCGGATTTCCGCCCGGTCGGGCGCGGGAGCAAATTTCCTTGCAACTTCAGCGTTCGATTTTTGGCTAAGTAAGACTCGCCCGACCACCGGGGCAGATATCGCCCGGTCGGGCGGTCATCAGGTTTTTGGGCTCAATGTGAGATTTTTTTGCACGTCCCGACTTCTTGTCTCATGTAGCGATGTCAAGGATTAGGAAATGCACCAAAATATGCTATTTCCTACTAAAGTTAATCTGAAAACACAACCACACTACAAGACACACATTAGTACTAAAAAGGGCTCCGAAGAGCGCAATTAATACCAATAATCCATGGGAAATGGGGGTAAAATTCTATATAAAATAGACATATCAATATAGAATATTATCCTTCCTTTGTTTACTTAACTTTCACCCCAAGATACCTCCCAACAGAGTTTTTTTGGCATTCCCTATAGTACCCCTTTCTCTAGGTTAGTTTGTTACATGGAAAATTCATCATCTATGTTGAAAAAATACTCTTGTTCTGTGCTTTTTTTTTTTTTTTTTTTGAAAGGGAATAGGAAGATTATCGTTAATAAAACGTCATGCGCCATCTACAACAATAATAACTCTTATGTAAAAGGTAATTTAAAATATCAATTTGAAACTCTTCATCCAATATACCAATATACCAATATAAACACTTCGAATTGCTTTTTTGATATGGTAATATTCCAACCATAAACAAAATTCAATGACTCAACATTTTTTTGTCCGATGATATAGTAAATTTAAATCCGACCTTCATCTTGATATTTTTGATCTTCAACAAATAAGTACGATTTCCCACACCTTCAAACTTCAAAGCTAACCAGAAAACTAAAACTTTCATGATGAGAGTAGAGCGAACCATCATATTGATGGAGACAATCCTCACAACAGGAGGGAGAGACAATACTCACAAGAGGAGGGAGAATTATTAAAAATAAACTATAAAGTATTAAAACTAACAATAAAACGAAGAAATAACAAAATTTAGGGCTTTCCACCGGTATAACAACCGGCAGAAGCCCCTAGAAGAACACTAATGGAGGCTAGGGTTTGGGAGAGAAAGGGAAGAGGGTTTTTGACTCGTGTTAATAGACTGCTTCTTCTGTGATTTTTGTTCAGCTTTAAAACAGACAAAGTTATTCAATTTCTACTGCCATTATCTTGGAGTTGAGAAATTGTGTATTCTCACTTGTCTAACCGACTTAAACTCTATAATGCTGTTTCAGACAGTTATTGACAAGGGGCTAAAAGAACAATTTTCTTTTACCTTTCGAACAGCTGTATCAATGACCCTAGCAGACAGAGGCATCCATTTCTCTCTTATCTCATCCCTTCTCCCCATATTTCTCCAAATTTATGATCCAACCCTAATATTATGCTACAATGGTGAGTGGTGACTTAGGTCGTCCATGTTTTTCCTAATATTACCTATACCCCAACCCGGAATCCCACTATATTCTCCCGTCCATCACCAAAAACATGGTTGGTCACGGTCATCCCATAACCTTCATCGATGTCACCAACTCACCATGGTTGTTTCAGTGGCTTTTGTGGTCATGGAGGAAAGATAGTATGACCTTCCAAAAAGGTCGTTGTTGCAATTGTTTTTATGTATTGTCGAGTATAAACTTTTTGAGATTGCCTTTCATTGGTGTGAAATGCAGGTATGATCATAGCACTGGGCATGCTATCTATGTAGTACTCTCGGTGTTGCTATTTCATTTCATCATAACTGGAGCGGTTCTGGCAACTTGTTGTTGGTAGGTCCACTACCTCTCCCTCTCCCTTCCGTCCAGAAAAGAAGTATAACCATGTTCACTCAGAATATTTGCCACTTTTCTGAGGATGCCATTCTTCTCAGTTGATGCTTAATCGAGTGCTGTCCGTTTCTTGCAAGCTAAGCTAATATGGCAAACCTCTGTGCATGTTTTATGTGTCTGTCTACTTCATATGAAAATTCAAGTGGTGGGCGTGCTGCATTGGTAGGGCAGTAAACGCAAGCCTGCACGGGTGGTTGATGTTCAGAGTCTTGTACCCTTTTCTCTTGGATGAGCAAGTGATTGTGGGCTCGACCAGGTTGTCTGTGTTTTGAAGATCCTCTTAAGTAGGTCTATTCTCTAAATGACATTTGAAGATACCTTGTTGCATAGTGGCTTTTTTATTCCCTCCCTTATATAGCTAGGCTGCTGATTTTTTGTTGGGTTTGTGTTGTGAAACATAAACTGGCCTGGGAAGTTTGATACTTGATAGAGGAGAGTGTATGAAGAGAGTGGCACAAGAATTTGACATGCCTAGCTTTATAGAATTTATTTTATCAGTTAATGTGTGCATGTGATATGCTAGAACATTTAAATGTTTCGGGTGCTTCCGAATGTGGTTTAATGCTATTGTGCTATGAAAATACAGGTTTCTAACAAATAATTACCTTAGAGAAGAGGCTCCAAATAGTTATGTGGTTGAGCAGCGGGTAGAATGGTGAGTATTGGTTCCTGTCTTTACTTGAGCAAAATATACTCTATCGTGAAGGCTATCTCCTTGTTTTCCATCTTTAATTTGTTTGGGATATAAAGCCACTACTGGTTTTGTATTAAATCTTGCATATTGCGTTTGTCCTGACTATGATTTGGAATGCTAGGTTGTATGCATTTGATGTGCACTGCAATTCTTTCTTTCCGATGTTTGTCTTACTATATGGTAAGTTTCAGGTGTTCACCTTAACTTTAAGATTTCAATTGTTGAAGAATTGTATAATGCTTGCATACTGAAATATTTCATGGACTCTATTTGGTTGCAGTGGTACATTACTTTCTGTCGCCACTTCTTCTGGCACATGGATTCATACCTGTTCTGCTATCAAATTTGCTCTTCATGGTTGCTGTGTCATACTATCATTATCTCAACTTTTTGGGCTATGATGGTAAGACTAATATATTTGTGATTGCTAACTCTATATGATTTGAAAGAGAAGGTGGGTTTGAAGCAGCTGCTGCGTCACCCCCCTCATGGTTCAGCATGTTATAAAATTATCCAAATTCCAAAATTTAATGATATGGTTAATGGTAAGTATTTACTAATCTGTCATTATAATGCAGTGCTGCCATTTCTGGAGAAAACAACCTTTTTCCTCTATCCTATTGGCATTGTTTTAATCCTTTCTCCTATTTGTAAGTATCAGATCCTGTTCCTTCAAAATTAAATAACAGCTTGATTAATTAGGTTTCCTATGATTTCGTCTCATTTTTGGACTATTTCATTTTTGCTTCCACAGTTATCCTAGGCGGCTTTAATCCTTCAAGATATGTAATGAACATGTACTTCAGTACACGGCTATGATATTAAGGCTGAACTTATGAAATAGCACGTACAACAAGCCGGAACTGATAAATGGCAGTAGGCACAATGTTGAGAACACAGGTGCTATGACTGTTCCACTGACATATGAAGGATTTCCTAGATGTCGGCTATTCATGGGAGCTTTTGTAATTTTTTAACCTATAGAATTTTTTCTCTCTTTTTTTGGGCAAAGGGAAATAGGGTGCAGAGGAAGGAAATTGTTTTGTGGTGGATGTAATCAATCAAATGCTAGATCTAATGGTTCCTCATATTTTTTTGACGTGTCTGCTCCTTCCTACTGCTCTCTTGGTCCCTTTGTCGAAAGAGTTCCGTACTTACACTCGATGTAAACATGGAAATGTGAAGGCAAATAGAGCTTTACGAGAAGCAGTCATTTTGACGCAAAAAGAAACAATTTTAGTTGCTTGCTAACCGAAGATACATGTTCGTTTTCGCTCTTACTGACCTTCACAAGCAAAAGAGTAAATATTGGAATGTGGGATGTTGAATCATATTTGCTTCGAAAGGCAAGCAAAGAGTAAACATTTCGCTCTTTTAATCAATGGCTTGTGAAAGTCAGTAAGGTGGTCTTCAAGTCATCAACTACCTTGTCTTCACCAAACGAACATAATGGAACAGAAGGGTTATCCCGAAGTAAAGTGTTGTGGCATAATCTAGAATATCTAATGTCACAACTCACAAGATACCTTCGTTTGCAAAATCAGCCAAGATTTTCGGCCAAGATTATCTGACCAAACATAATCTAATTAACTGAAAATAGTGAAAACAGTGAATTATACCAAACATAATCTAATTAAGTATATGCACAAAAGTATATGAAAGTACTTTTATGTGCATTCCATTTGACTTTAGCTCAGCTGAGTTTTGAAACAAAATCCCCTTGTGATCTTTGGTACTGATCTTTGTTTCAGAAAATATTTTCGTCATTACTAACAAGATACTTTCTCCGTTTCACAATCAGTGAAACACTTCCCTTATTTAGAATAGTCACAATAAGTAAAATCAAGCTCTAAATGATAAAACAAAATTCACTCTTATTACAAATATGCCACTAAAAAGCAAGAGGAAACCACAAATCTTTTTTCTATCACTCTACTTTATTGTGATCCCAACTTTCTCTCTCTAGATTCCTTGGTAACTCCCTACTTTCTCTATGTTTCACTTGATAACCTGTTTGGTTTGGTAGGTAATAATAATTAGTGATAGTTAGAGATCCGTCACTCACTTTAAATGGATGAATGGGTTTCTCATAGGGGCCTATAAGTTCCATTTCCATGGATATTTGAATCTTTTGCTTTCCTTCACCAAGTACATAAATGATCTCATATTATACTTCCTATAATTAAAACACAAATTGTCTTTGACTACAAAATCCTAGAATAAGAACATGTACCTGCTGTATCAGAACAGTATCGCC
Source organism: Beta vulgaris subsp. vulgaris (assembly GCF_026745355.1). Taxonomy (NCBI): domain Eukaryota; kingdom Viridiplantae; phylum Streptophyta; class Magnoliopsida; order Caryophyllales; family Amaranthaceae; genus Beta; species Beta vulgaris. Next base: position 55,177,456 of record NC_079210.1, on the reverse strand, counting down.
TCCCAATGCGACAGTTTTACCAGTGCCTCAAGGTTACATAAAATTAAAACTATAAGCTAAAATCTTAAATTAAGTCGTACAATGTCAAGCTGAGATAGGATAATCCCCTTCTGAAATGATGTCAAAGGCTCTTTCTGCATAACTGATTTGCGAACTGATCAGCAGCAGTCACAGCACATGATGCAGATCCAATTGACCCTTCATATCTGTGAGATACGAAAAATATGCTGGTCAGATATAGGAACAAGAGGAGTTATTCCGACAGCCTCAACTGACAGTGCAATTTCCGAAATAGCTGTTAGTTTTCAGATGACACTTTTCCGGAATAAAATGTTTTTGTAGTATGAAGCAGTAAGATAAGTAGTATGTACTATGTAGTAGGTATTCATAGATCTAAGTTGAATACAATACTTACAGGGCTACTATGAGAAATGCTGCTGTTTGCATCACCACAACACCTTCACCAGAGGCCTTAGCTGTGTTCATGCACCTTGCATGAAACCAATTCTCATGAATTGACGTTACCAAGTCTACACCGAAAATGTCAGGGGTTAAAAAAGCCACAAAAAGCAGTCGACAAGAAGGATTAACAATTAACAATATTTCTTCTTAAGGAATTTAACAAAAAATGTCATACTTCCACAACTTGATACATGAAAGAAGAGTGATTTTTTTTTTACAAGATAGATGAAAGAACAGTGAAACTTTAGGGTTTCAGCATCATTTTTCTTCTCAAGGTAGGGCTGCCACGAGTCAGGCCAAGCAAACTTCAGCACATTTGAGATCTCATTCTTTGTCCCATCTTGTGCCTCATCCCCTACTTTTTCCAACACATTACTAAAAACTGGTGATGTGTCAAAAGGGGAAGGGGTAGGGACACAAGACGGAGCACATAATCCAAACTCACTTCAGCATGGTATGACTCTAATTTGCTTGATGTTAACAAGTGGCTAAGTCGAGCTTGGTTTGAATTAAAAACTCCGAATTTGACTTATGTTCAAACAATAAACAGAATAAATTGCTTTGTTAATGTTGCTTGGCTCTATGCCTCTATGGTTGTGTTCTATCGAGCAAGTTCTATAACGAATTACCCTATTTTGTAACTATTTATGAAAAATATACGCTTTTGGGGTAAAGGAAATATAGCAACCATTATAATAGTTTTACCATGTCTATAAGAAGACAAAATCTAAGAGTGGTTGGTTAAGGGTGTATAAGTTTTTAAAAAAACTTTAGTAAGCATCCTCTAAAAGAATAGAAATGATAGGAGGTATTAAGTTCATGAGTGTTGGCCGAGTTGTCAAATACTTGCTTTAAAAAAAATAGTGAAAGTATTTCAAAACAGACCAAATGGGAAATGGTAGAAGAAAAACTGAGGAATTATATATTTCTTATGAGGTTCGAGAGCCGAATTCTACTGATATTGAATTCAGTTCACTTAGAACTTGCACTACTATATCCAATTTGAACTCAGCTCATTACTGGAGTCAAGTTGATCCGCGTCCAAATTCTTCACTAGTTACTTTGTTCATGGTCACCCTAACCACTAAGAAGTTCCATATTAGATTTTCATTAATCCGACGAGATAACTATATAATATATCTCAATGTTTATGAGAGAGCAGTTCTTTTTGATATTGTTCAGGCAGCAAATGCTCTAAGAAAACGGTTCAAGAAAACAGTGACTACTTTTCCAGGATATTGACCTGGGATATTAGCTTTAATATGTAAGCGTCCATTGAACACGAAGGACAAATCGACAACAGAGGTTAAAAGAGAAAGAAACATCAAGTCAGATGCAGAATAATGATGCTTTACCAAATAAAAGGGAAGTCGTATAAGGTTTTCAGCAAATGAAAGAGAGATTGCATAATCACAGCTTGAGCACAACTCACATTCATTTGGTCCAAGGAGGAAGGTTTCAGTTTGCAAGTTGTTGCGCTTTACGAAGTTTACAAACTGACTTATTTCAATAATATCAGCTTGAAGTCCTTCTTGCTCTGCACTGTAAATGTGCACATCAACTATCAGCATTCTAGATACCTTCTTAAAGAACTGGTCATGTGAGATGTAGAAAGTTAAATACAGCATTATCTCAAGTATAGATTCAGATGTTTGCAAGCTTGACAATATCAAGATGGTATGTCCTATGATTTTCCCCCCCACCCTCAACCTAAGTAGTTCAGAACTACTGTCCAGCATGGTTATATGTCTAGGTGTCCGACTCAAAATTGCATGTTTTTGGTTCAAAATGGAGTGTCAACTCAAGTTCCCATAACATCGAAAACCCGACAAGGGTGCTTGAGATAAAATTAAGTCCAAGCAAAACCCCACAACCCTTAGATGGAAAAGAATCATCTTATTGCAACTACAGATATAAGCTCATCCAAGTGATGCCACAAACTTTTTCTGCAACTTCAAATACTAACAAAAAAAACCCAACAAAACATAACAAGTTTTCAGATAACATACATGGTTGATAAGAGGCGTGAGGGTCCTGTAGGATCATAGTTAACAAGTAATGCCGCCTTAAGTGGTTGTCCTTCAAATCAAAAAGTAGAATAAAAAAAGTAAATTCATATCTTTATGTAAGAAATTTATTGCAAAAACCATTAAAACTCAAAGTTGCTAACCTGAGCCAACATTTTCCGGCGCCCATTTATCCCACAATCTATGAACAGAAGTCCAATCCATTCATTATCAGGTAAATACTGCAACACATAAATTTAAGAATACAAAGATGAATAACATTAATGAATGAAAATATGAAATTAAAGTGAAATAACATACATCACAATTTGTGCAATATTAAAAAAAATTATGAGATTATAATTCAAAAATCACAAATTTATAAAAACAGACATTCATAAATCACAAGTCTTTAGATCAACAAGACATGAATTAGCTTAAAATGGAAAAAAGAAGTGAAACAAATTTGAAGAAAGAAAGATACCCGGCACGCAGAATTCACCGCAGCAAGCACAAGTACAACTTACAAGTCCTCAACTCCGCCAAACTGCTCCCCTGCGTAGTCCGAAGTGGTGCAAAAAGATGGGTTCAGTTATTTGCCATTAATATTTGGTTAAATTATGACCTTGTTTGTTTGGTAAGTAGAGGGGTGGGGATAAAATTAGAGGTTTGAACTTATATTAAATGATTTGATTAGTTAATATTTTAATTTAAGTATTTGTGAAATAGAGGTTTCAGTTAGTTGATTATGTTTAAAAAGCTTTTTTTTGAAAAGTTGGGAGATGAGCTTTTTGATATAAGAGGTTCGGAAGTAAATAGGTTAATTATATACATGTCAGCACATTCGGTAATTGTTGAAAATTATATCAATGAATGATAAAATGTACGATAATAGATTATGCGCATATCCTTTTTGACACAACTACTTATGGAACACTTTTACTTAAACAACTAATACAATTAGCTGTCAGTTGATACAATTAGCTAATAGCTATCTACTAATTGTCAAATAAGACACATGTTTTTTTAAAGGTAAGAATTAATCATCTGGGTTGCTTATGCAAGAGACTTCCATCCAGAGGTCCATTACAAGCCAAACAACCCCAAACCCCTCTTAAATCCCAAGCAAATGCTTGGGGGTAAGAATTGAACTCTATATTTGATAGAAAATATGGGAAAACTCATTACTTGAACCAACCTTGATTTCTATTTGGTTAAATTATGATTGTGTCAGATTGCTGATGGATAATTCGAAAAAAACCAGTAAATTAGGATCAGGTCCAATAGGGTATGAGTAAACGTCCTAGACCTATGCCTATCCATACGTCAAAGCCTTGTGAGTTTCCTAGTAAATTTGGGGGCCTTATTCAGATATCTAGTTCATCGTATGGGGAACATAAGATTTCCTCCCATGAAAATTTTGTACTTCCTCCGTTTTAATTTAGTTGTGACACTTTTAAAATCACGGGCATCTAGGCAAATTTTGGAGAGGAGAGAGATAGAGAAATAAAATAAAAGGGTCTCATGCGATGAGAGAGAGATAAAAAGAAGTTATTACCCACAATGAAAGTGTCACAACTAAATTGAAACTTATCAAAATAGAAACTGTCATAACTAAATTGAAATGGAGAAAGTAAATAAATAGAGTAAATTTTTGTGAAAATAAAGAAAAAATAAGTCAATATTGATTTTCGAATATTAATCTTTTTGGTTTGATTAGATCACCAATATTAATTATTGAATTTAACTATATTCCAAAGCTAACATGAAAAAAAATTCACGTGAAATTTTGTTGGAATTGTCTTATCTTACGCTTTTATTATATCTAATGTTCATAATCTTTACCAATACGAAATCGAGCAATTATGGTATTAAGTAGATGATGATATGGTTGGATTTGAATTTTCTACTTTGCTCCAATTCTGACAAGAATAAGTTTAAGTTTTAAAATAAGCCAATAAGGTAAAGACCGAAGTGATCAAGTGAACTTGGTAAATACTAGCTTTTCACGACATGTATGCGGTGATATTTTGGAAATAACTATTATTCAGTAGTAAAACAAATCAAAAAAATGAAAGTTCGTATCTAAGTTCACCACCATTTTGTGAATGAGAAAGACTTAAATACTTACAAATGATATTTAAAAATACTTTAATAAATAAGTATAAGTAATGAAATTGCATCTCTAACTAATGTTTTTTGCCAAAACTTTAAACAACTCCATGGACCATGACAAAAAAAGACAAAAATATTAGAGTCTTTTTTTCTCTCTCGTCAATTTTTAGCTACTCCCCCAATTTCCCAACCTATCTCTCTCAATTTCACGCAATTTTTTTTTTTAACATCGAGGCACAAAAACAATTCGAGTTAAAGTATTTAGTCTTACTTTTTTTTTAAAATATCGAGACACAATTTTCAAGTTATTTTTGACGAAATTTGATTTTTTTTCTGACCATTTCTGATGTAATTTTAAATTGAATTTCAATTATATTTGAATGAAGTTTTTAAACAAATTGTAATTTGAGTTTACTAATTTTTTAAAAAAAATTCTAACACAACACATATTCGTAGAATTTACAGTAATTTGAGTTTAAATTTACTCGAACATAGTACATATTCTTAAGATTTACTGAACATAGAACATTATACATACTTTTATTTTCAATAAAAAACAGCGTACCTAATTAACAACAAAGTATCTAAATTTGAGATGTTGTATTTGAGAATGTTGTAAAGCTCCAATCTATAAAAAGAAATGATTTTTTTTTGGTTTGAAATTTGTGTTTGTAATTGAGTTTGTGTTACGGAAAAGTTTTATTTAAGTTTGAATTTGGGTTGTCTCTGTAATGAGAATGTCGTGTACACTTTTTTGCTATTGTTTGTGGTATTAATTTGCTGTAAGAATATTTCTGTTGAATCTTTTTTATTGTCAAGTTTATGTGATTGAGCGTTATATGATTTGATTGATTTTGTTTTTGGCAAGTTTATGTGTGGAATTGGTTTTGATCTAACTCTAAAAGTCGTATTTAAAAATTTAAAATGTAATATTTATATTATAAAGGAGCAATTAAGTAAATTGCTAAGGGGGACACCATTGCTTCCCCTGACTTTCTTTTCTTGCGCTTCCCTTTTCCTCAAGCATTTTAGTTATTACTCCCCAAAAATACCTTCAATTATTGTATATAAACAGCACATTTCAACATATTAAGAAGAATACAATCAAACAAATTGAAATCAAAAGGAAAGAAAAACATGTATGAAGTTTGCCATTCTTCAAATACAACTCTAACTTTCCTTGTTATGGAGTAACTTCTTAGCAAGTGAAGAAGATATGAGAAAATCGATCTACTGATCAAGCTTGCTGCCTGCAACGTCAACCACAAACCGGTATCGGACGTCGTTCTTCTCAAGCCTTTCCATAGCTTGATTAACGTAATCCATCTTAACGATCTCAATTTGGGATGTCAAGCCTTTTTCATTGCAAAATTGTAGCATTTCCTCTGTCTCCTTCATGCTTCCTATAAAGCTTCCTGTAATTGATTTTCTCCCTAAACACCATACAAAAACTACATTAACTTCCCTTTCACAAAAAAAAAAAAAAAAACTACATTGGCTATCATGCTATATGTCATAATCCTCCGTAATTTTAGTCGCAACCATTTAACTTTCATGTGTATCAATAAAAATAAACAAGTTGTGTCGCATTAATGTCATCATCTTATGATGTCAAGTTGTCAACTGTCGAGTATGATTATATATTAAACGTAAAATTTTTAAGCAAAATCAATTAAAAGATTACCTTTATAATTATACTGCTACAAAGATAGTAGCTTCTTTACATGTTTTGATCCAATTCTATTGTTTCTTTTAAATCTAATAACTAATTCATTTTCGTTACGTCTCACATAAAAGTTTATAGAAAACTAGTCAGAGAAACAATGTTAATTTGGTGTTATATATAAATACTTTACCCATTATGAAATAAATGAAATGTTTATCTTAAAAAGCTCTCATATAACAAAGACAAGCGTATTATTTGGTTCAGAACGGAAGAAGTATAACTTTCGGACTAGTGATTTTACCAAAATCTACTACTCATTAAGGTAGAAGGGTTGTTGAACTTACCAAGCATGACCATAGGAGTGAGAAATTGAAGAGGAGTATTGATGACACCATTCAAAATTAATTTGCCATTCAATGTCAAGAGAGGAAGGTAAGGCTCAAGTGGGTGAAAAACAGGTATAGTGTCAATAATGTAGTCAAGTGAATCACTCAACTCTTGCATTTTCTCAGCATTTGAGCTAACAACATACTCATCAGCACCCAAATCATCTATTGCTTCCTTTCTCTTCTTATCGGAAGAGCTTATGACTGTCACATGATGGCCCATTGCTTTGGCTATCTTTACTCCCATGTGGCCCACACCTCCTAGGCCCAATATTCCTCCTCTTAGCCCACTCTTGTTTAGCCCAAAATGTTTTAGTGGGCTGTATATTGTCACTCCTGCACATAATAGTGGGGCTGCCTGCACTGGTTCCATTCCATCTGGTATTTTCACTATAAATCTGACAGTAAAAATAACATGTTTTAGTTAAATGACCAAACAGGTATAAATAACTTGTCATATATCTAACTTCATGCTTGATAAAGATTGCTAAGGCTCCGTTTGATAGAGCGTAAAACATTTTCAGTGTAAAATGATATTCGTGGAAAACAATTTATAATGGAAAACACAATTCCAGAATTAGTTTTCCGTTGTTTGGTTCTACGTAAGAAAAATGATGAAATAAAAAGGAAAGGAAGGAGGTAGTGAGAGAAGTGTATAAGAGAGATAAGGAAAACAGTTTTCCCATCATTTTGAAGGGAAAATGATTTTCCATCATTAGAAGACTAATTTTACTCCAAGGGAAAATGATTTTACACTCTTTCGCCAACCAAACAATGTAAAACTAAAAATAAAGGAAAATAATTTTCCAAGAAAATATTTTACACCCTACCAAACGGAGTCTAAATGAAAATACTTTTTACTGAATATTGGAAGCAAGTATAATTTTGAAATGCCAAAATGGAGACCAATCACACTTGAATCTAAAGTATGTAATAATTCTTATTACGATTATGGTGTTTTATAAGTTGGGCTTAAACATAGAAATGTCGGAGTTATTTAAGAAAAACATGATCCTTTTTGTTTTTTGACAAGATCCTTTACGGCCCTTTTGGTAGTCCTTAATAAATTACGGTAATAAATATTCCAGCTCGAATCTGGTTTAGTCGGAGCCTAGTAGGCTTCAGCCTTTCACTTGGTGGCCTTTACCATAAACGTATAGTGATGTAAATGTAGCCATATTGACATTACTAACGAGAAGAGACATAAGATGTAGTACTTACTTTTGATCAACAACCATGTTAGTGGCAAAGCCACCTTGAGTAGGTCTACCATCAGTATAAACATCATTATAAGACCATATCTTCTTGTTGCAGTATTGCTCTTCTTCTGACTTGCAAGGACGGCAATCTCTACAGCATCCAACGATCACCCCAACTCCGACGCAATCGCCTACTTTGAACTTGCTCACACTTGATCCTACTTCCACCACTTCACCCACCACCTCATGTCTGCATTTATTTTGTCAAACAGTAAATCTTTCTTTACAAACCGATTAATACAAATACTAAAATCATTGGTACATTCATTATGAGTTCAGATCCTCTAGAGTTTTAATACAACTCTACATGATAGAGTTGTATCTTAACCAGTGGCGGAGCCACATAGTAACAAGGGGTAGCACGTGCTACCCCTGTTTTTTCTAAAAAAAAAAAAAAAAAAAGAAAGAGAGAGAGAAAGCAAAGCGTGCAGTGCAATGGGTCAGCCAAACCCTAACTCCTCCCGTTCTCTCTCTTCTTTTCCGCCTCTCTCCCTATCTTCTCTCTCTTACCAACAATGGTAGTCAAAGAACAGTTGGTAGAGAGAGAAGCGGGAGGAGTTAGTGACAGTGCCGGCGTCAATAATCTCTAAGAGGTTGGAATCGTCCCTTAGGATAAAAATGGTTGACATTTGAAAGGGAAAAGTGAAAACCCAATTTCTCGAAGGTTCTATTCTCTTTCTTGGTTCGTAGCTATGGTAGCTACTGTCACTTTGTCTTCGGCCGGTGTATTAATGTCGTGTGATGCCATTGTTGCTGTCGTATTCTCTTTCTCTCTATCCTGTTGCTGCTCTTCTTCATTTCTTATTTTGTGTGTTATTGAAGTCTGAAGGTATAAAGTTCAATCCATTATTTTATTTTGTTTGAATTGATAAGCATAAAATTGATCAGGTTTCCATGGGTTTTATTACTGGTTAGTCTTTTCTAATCTTATCATTATGGTGTGCTTTTGAATTATTTGATAAACCTTCTTAATAATTTTAAACAGATTTGTGGGGTTTGATGAGCATTATTAGTTAAGCAATTGTGTACACAATCCTAATAGCTAGTTTTTAGTTTCCCGGATTGAATTTGTTGATATTTTTCATTCACACAACTGCCCATCTAAACTAGTTGAACTTATTTTTAGTTTTGGGTGATTATGGCTTTAAAATGCTACTAATTTCATATCATAAAAATATTGTTAGTACCTAGTGAATTATAATTGGTGAAGTGAGTTGTTGAAGTCTTTTTCGTATTCTCATGTTGAACTGGGAATTTACAATGTGAATACTACTTAAGTTGATTAGTAAACTCTTGTAACATTTGTATAAATGTATGTGAAAATCATGAAAAGAAAATAAGAGACAAATATCTGATACTTCTTTTTTACTAGGGATGAATTGCTAAATGAAATTTTAGTTACTTATCTTGAGAAAAGTTTGTTTTTGGATCTAAAAATTGATGAAATTGTAAATCGGTTTCGAAATATGAAACGCGCCGTAAACAATCGTAATTTTCTTATGCTATTTAAGTACTTCAAAAGTGGTATTTGGATTTTGTAACATTTTGAATTCATTAGTCATAGTTTTTTTATTCGATAATATCGTAAAACTACGCTACCCCTCACCGGAAATCCTGGATCCGCCCCTGATCTTAACCGTATATTTCAAAAGTAAGGGCTCAAGAAAAATTTGGAGGGTGAATTTAATGAGAAAAAATAGGGAAATTTTGAAAGGATAAATATGAGCCATTGATTTTTTATTCAATAGTTGATATTGCTCTACCTTGTAGAGTTGTTTTAGAACTCTAGAGGGTCCAAACACATTGATTAGTAGATATCGCGGTAGCAATAATTTTCCCAATTTCGAAGGGTTTTTACCCAAGTACTTTCCTTCAACAAATAAGTAAAGGTAAACCGTATCAACACTACTATTCATAAGAGAGAAACAAGATAAGACTTGAGGGAAGGGTAACAGAAAAACTTTGACACAATAACTTAGAAACAATACTTTCTAAGGTAGGCAATATAATAAATTTCCTACCACCAATACTTGATATAGGGAATAGGTCAACCCAACCTAACTAAACAGGGTAAATCTCTTACAAGTAAGGGTGAAGCCGTGAAAGGTTACGAGAATTCGTACCTCAAAATACTTTAAGTAGAGTTTGATCCAACAACCTCATAATTAAGAGGTACATTATAATACATCTTTATTTATTTATTTTTTGGTAAGATGAATTGTCCAACCGAAACTTAGTACAATCTTTACCAATAGACTAAATAATACATGAATTCGTATGGACAAGGCATTTTATATGAAAGTATAATCAAAGTTGATTTTATTAAAAAACAATATACCACTGTTGCTATAGGGTAACTTTTTATTTTAAATGAGTCATATTTAGGTTGGTCTCCGGATTAAGATGTTAATTCTAACTTCTAAGTTCATTTTCCTGATAAAAATTACACCATTGAAGCTGGTCAAACTTGCTATTGACTCTAGAGATTTGGACAATGTGGGATTGTGGATTTGTGGGGGTGTAAAAACTAAAAAGTATTAGGTCTCGTTTGGTTCACATGGGAAGTAATTTCCCATGGGAATTTACATTTCATGGGAAATTATTTCCCTTGTTAATTTCCTAGGAATTAGACAAAATTGTTTGGTTGACACCATAGGAAATTGCATTTCCTAGGAAATTACTCACCAAGGGGGGCTTGGTGAGTGATTTCCCATGTTTCATGGGAAATTCTATTTCCCTTGGAATTTGTATTTCCTATGCTTCTCCCATTTCCCTCCCACCAAACACAACACCCATAATGCATTTCCTAGGAATTTCTATTTCCAAGGGAAATAGCTTCCAACCAAACAACACCTTAGGCTTCTGGAAACGACAATTATTGGTACATCTAACCAAGAATCCAATATTAGCACCGTCTATTATTATCATAAAATAAAATATAATATCTATTCTTTTATTGTGGCTAGTCTGTGGAGGACACGTGGGGGTTTTAAAAAAAAGTACATTTCCTGTTTCCATTTCCATTTCTTTTTGTTGTTTGTAATTTTCTTTTTGATACGTCAACATCTCCTTCCATTTCCACCCAATAATGGAGTATGGACTCCACCTCACATACTAAACTACACATTCTCTTCCTAAATTTAGCTAATACTACTTGAGAGACCAAAAAATTACTCAATGAAAATTGGCATAAGCCATAGATTGTAGTGAAAAACAGTCTCGCTATTGATCAAAAGCATCGCTTTTTATTGAGAAATATCAAATCACGAACCAATATACATGAAATCTGCATATATCACTATATAGTAATTAAGTTAAACATGTTTTTACAAATCAATGAAAGTTGAATATTAGTTTACATTAGTGATTAGTCTATAAATGTTGAGTATTGTGCCTTGTGTGTAAGTACCTATCATACATGTTTATTTTGTCATGTTTCATTTTTACTTTCATGGCTAATGAATATTTTACTTCCTCCGTTTTCTTTTAGATGTGATATTTTTTAAATTACGGACTCTTAGGTAATTTTTGGAGAGGAGAGAGAAAGAAAATAAAAGGGTCTCATGTGAACATGTGATAGGAGAGAGATAGAGAGAAAATGTTACTCAAAATAAAAGTGTAACATCTAATTTAAAATTTCTTAAAATAAAAAGTGTAACATCTAAAAAAACGGAGGAAGTATATTAATTTGCAAATGTTGTATTTTATTTTATAAATGTTGATATAGATATATATATATATATATACCTATCAAAATGCCCCCGATAAGCATAGACTAATTTATACTCATTTGAGATTAGGCAGAGCCCTTTTCATTTATGTTACAATTTTCAAGTGACCCATATATATTTCAATTAGTAAGACACTAAGGCAATCTTTTTACACACCAACTAATTTCATTTTGCTGTTAAATTATACTCCATCCGTTTCTTTTTTTATATATAGTTACTCATTTTATTTTTCGGGGGAAATCAAAAAGGAAGTACACAATATGAAAGAAAAAAAATGTGGAGAGAAAAACTAAAAAGTGAAAAAGAGAAACTAAAAGTGGGTGACATGCATGGATGGAAAAAAAAATAGATGACACAAGTTACTAAGAATAAAAAAAGAATTTGTCTTTTAAGAGACCGCTTATTTTAAATTAAAATTAGGCAATGATAAGCCCAATATTTGAAACATAATTAGCCACAATAGTGACTAGGTTAATTTCTTTCAGTGACTAATTTAATTCATTTAGTGAATAGGTCTACTTTTATATTAAAACTAGACCGTCTCTTCTAATAATTTTTGATAAAAAAATGTGTAGATTAAAAAAGACAAATAAAAAAAAAAGTATATAAATTAAAAAGAAACAGAGGAAGTAATGATTACATCGACAAAGAGATCGATGAAGATGAAGAGGTAAAATAAAGGATATGTGAACTAACCCAGGAACCATGGGGTAGTGAGACATGCCAAGGTCATTCTTCGCCTGATGAAGATCTGTGTGACATATTCCACATGATAGCACCTTTATGTACACATCTTCTGCTCCTGGATTCCTATTTATCACATCAACCAATTCTTTTAATCACCTTAAATCTCATATAGTATAATCAACATCGCGATATTATTCCAATATAACAAAGAGAATAACACTATCGGACACGAACCTAGCTATTCAGGTGAAACCCCAACCAACTACACTTAGCGAGTACTACGTGGTGTACAAGATCATAATGTTGGCTATGAGGATGGAGCCATCATGAAGGTCTTGTACACTCACATGTACCTACGTGACTTATTATTGATCGGGTTAACAAATAACATACTTCCTCCGTTTCTTTTTACTCGCTACACTTCTCATTTCACGGACTCCTATGTAATTTTTGGAGAAGAGAGAGGTAGAGAGTAAAAAGAAAAGGGACTCATGTGGGAGGAGAGAGATATAGAGAGTTTATTGCCCAAAAAAGAAGTGTAGCAAGTAATGTGAAACTTTCCATAATGGAAAGTGTAGCGAGTAAAAAGAAACGGAGGAAGTAATAGAATTTCGAGACGTGTGATAATAAGGAGAATAGAGTACCTGATAGAGTAAGAGTAAGGAGAAAGAATTCCAGAGGGATCTCTAGCAGCCCAACCTGTGATGACTCTTTCTGATTCTTGGCTACCCATATCAATATATTATTTTTAGTATAGTAAGAAGAAAATTTGAAGCTGAGTTTATTAGGAAGAATGTAACTTAGAATTAAAAGGTTGTTGATGGGAATTGTTGGAAATGAGGTGGAAGGGAGAAAGAAGCACGTAAATGGGAATATATAAGGAAAAAGGTGTGGATATTATCTTATAAATTTGTCAAAGTACAAAGAAACAAGAAACAAGAATTGATGGGATAAGCCTGTGATACGCTTTTGTATATTGCGTTACAATTAAAGTTTGGTGAGACTAGTAACAGAACAACAACAAAAATGAGCAAATTAAGCGAGCACATACTAAAGGGTCTTTCCGTCTACTGTTACAAAAAAGTGGGTTTTGTGGTAGGTAAAGTGCGCAAGAGGTTGCTATGTCATTTAGTCGTCATCACCAACAAAGCAAAGCCTAGGAGATGGAGAACTAGGTTATGTTCGTTTGGACTTATTTTATAGTTTTCCGGTCCAGTTTTAGTTAGCTCTTATTAATTTATTTTTGAGTATTTCACCTGAAAAAATTTGAAGTCGACTTATTAGACTTGATTGATCTTTATTGAAACTTATTTTGATTGTTGTGTTAGACCTAATCAAATTTAAATATATCTGAATTAAACTTATTAGACCTGAAACTTATTTTATAAGTTGAAGAGAATCTATCCTAAATCACCCCATCTCTCTATGGTAGTCCAAAGGAATTGAAAGGTAATAGATTATTGGTGTTAGGGTTAGATTTTTCAACTAAATGATTATGAAAGGTATACTTTCTTTTTAATAAAGTTATCTTAATGTTTTATGTAATGATGGAAATAGGTCCGTGTCAATTGATATCAGCTTGGCATGAATCGGTCTTGTGGCTTAGAGATGGCCAACAGTACGGGTCAATACATCCCAGCCCAGCCCAGCCCATGAAAGCCCACTACTAAAATCCCCCACCTCGGTCCACAAAAGCGGTCTAACCCACCCCATGAACTGGACCACCCCAGCCCAAGTAATTATTCAACCAAATGGTGTATATTTTAATCAAATTGTAAATATTTTAATCAAATTGCATACATTATAATTCAATCAAATTCAAAAATAATGAAATATTCATTAATATTAATAATGGTATATATTTTAATTAATATTAAAGGTTTTTTTTGTAATAATACTTTGAAAAAAATTCTCATGTCGCCCCGCTGGCTCGCTAGATCCACGAACCGCCAAAATCGCTTCCCGAACCTTGAAAACTTGTAACGGACCGGTGTGGGCTAAGATTTTTCAGCCCGTGAACCAGCCCACCCAAACCGTGAATTTCACGATCTGAACCTGGACCGTGAAATCTCAGTCTGGTCCACTAGGACCCACGGACCAGCCCGCACCAGTGGCCATCTCTTGACTAATGCATTGGTTGTGATTATCAAAAACTAACACGTCACATGTTTAATAGACAATCACATACTATCATATTCAACCTATAAGAAAAACGCTTTAAGAGGTATATTAAGATGTATACTAAGCATTCGGATGTACCGTACACTTAACGCTATTTAGATGTTTGTTTAGAGCTCTACAAACCCAAATGAGCAAAAAAGTAGTTTTATTGTACATTACCCACAAAATGTATAATTTAAATTATAGAGATATGTAATTCAACACGACCGATGTAGCTAATATTATGTAGGCAAATACAACTTAAGTAGGCCGTAACACCTAGATGCCACTAGATGGAAAATAAACCCGCATAACATCACTCATTAGCCACTGTCATCTCTAGTAACATGTATAGTGAGTTAATTTTGACAAAACTATCCATCTCTAACTGATCGATCTCTCGCGTTAGAACACGATTAATTTATTTAGGTTGTTTGCCTTGACTATGTTCTTTTTCTTTTAAGCTCGCAATCGCTATTGTGGTCTGTGGAAGCATAAATCATAATGCTTTTGACGCACTCTCCAAAAGTATCACAACCACAATTAAACTAGTACCATAATTGACTAGACATAACTTGCATAGAATAGTAGTAGTAGTAGAAGTGAAGAATTGAGAGCACCCTATCCCCACCACACCCAATAGTTGGTAGGAGAAAAAGATTGTTTTGCTGCCCAAAAATCTCTTTAACTGAAAATTCTAAAATTTGGGAATTGTAGTAGGTGAGAGTTGATATAATTCAGTACCAGGAGATTTACACTCCATGTTCAACGCAGCAGCTATTTCCTTGTTTTTATCTATTTTTTATTAAATGCATTTATATAGTAGTCCTAAGACCTAATATATTATGTAATAAATTTATTTTTTAATAATTTGATATGACTCGTAGTTGAAGTCAAGTGAGCTACGGACCTCATTCAAATTATTTTTGGTTCGTGGTATTTTAGGCTCCGTTTGGTTAGGTGTAAAACATTTTCAGTATAAAATGTTTGGGAAATTCTACATGGTAACCTCCTACTTTGGGTTTTTCTACTTGGTGGCAGGCCAAAAAAAATTTTATACCAAGTGACCTCCTACTTTGATTTATTATACTTAGTAGCCTTAATCTACTTAAAACCTAGCTAACATATCATTTAAAATAAATTTACTAACCTATCCCTAATTAATTAACCTCAAAACCCCCATCCCTCTCCCCTAAAAAAGAACCACATCATAACTCAACTTCCCCTGTCATATTTTTCAGGCCATAGCATGGATAAACCTGACAGTCGGGTTCTTGTTGGGTTCGATGAAGATCGAACAAGTGTTTTCATTGACGTATTTTTGTTTAGTAAACATGCCTGGTAATGGGTAAAAATGAACAAGTGCAACTGAGAGTGAATGTTTAAGCTTCTCTAAAAAGTTGGATAAAAATGTGGTTTGATCTGTTCCAATATTGATAGAATTAAGTGAAAAAAGAAAACCTTTTGTATGGGTTCAATTGATAACATAATTAAATCAGTGGGTCTTAAATGGCAAGGTTTTTTCATGGCTTCAATCTCATATTTTGTTGGATTTTGATGGATATTTCTTGTTGTTGACAGTTTGTCATTTTGGTTTATTTTTCCCACGAGGCGTACAAAATGATTTTATAGCTCCTAGTGATTAATAAAATAAAGGCTTAAGTTGCCGAATTTAGACTCGATTAGTCAAAACATATGCATAGAAAGTATGAGTTGAAGAATCATTCACGTTTCAGTGTCGGCAGTAAATTCGTTTGAAGTTCGAACAACGGAGGCAATGCCTGCTTGCATGAAATTCTTGTAGAATAGAAACTGAAACAGACAAATTCTTGAAGTCCCTAATTGCACGAAATAATACCTGATGAGTTGTGAAAAAGAATGAAAAATATGACAGGGAAAGTTGAGTTATGGTTAACATCAATCACCAGGGATGGATTTTTTTTTTGTTAGGGAAGGGGTTTTTAGAATTAGGGTATTAACTAGGGGATAGGTTAGTAAAATTACTTCAAATGATGGTTTAGTTAAGTTTAAGTGGAATAAGGTCACTAAGGATAATTAGTCAAAATAGGAGGTCACTTGGTATAATTTTTTTTTTGGCCTGCCACCAAGTAGAAAAACCCAAAGTAGGAGGTTACCATGTAGAATTTCCCAAAATGTTTTTCATGAAAAACAATTTATAATGAAAACCATAATTCCAAAATCAATTTTTCGTTGTTTGGTTCCAGGTAAGAAAAATGATGAAAAGAAAGGAAAATGAAAAAGAAAGTAAGGAGATAGGGAAAGTAGTGTAAAGGAGAGAAAAGAACAATGAAGGAAAATAGTTTTCCCTCGTTTTGAAAGGAAAATAATTTTCCATCATTGAAAGAGCAATTTTACTCCCAGTCCTAGGAAAAATGGTTTCACACTCTTTTGCAAACCAAATAACGTAAAATTAAAAATAGAGGAAAACAATTTTTCCGAAAAATGTTTTACGCCATACCAAACGGAATCTAAATGCAACAAAAGAATATTTTATAATACCCTTTTGTTGCATTTAAAACGAAACAGATGAAGTATTTATATAAGGTTGAATTGGAAACATCTATTAGTCTATTTTGGTTAAGAAAAAGTAAGGACAAAATATAGTCTGTAAATAGTTGATGGGTGCTCTTCTTTTTAATCCGAGGTCAGAAGATAGTCAATTAGGTTAATTATATAGATGTTTTACATTAAAATTTTACTTGTTTTGCTAAAGTTAAATCCATAAATTATACATTAGTCTTCCTTAAATTCTTTAAGTACCACCATGTTGAGCCTTACCTAATTCTCAAATTCTTCCGATCTTTACCCACTCAAGAAAAATACATACGACACAAATGACAAATTAAACATCCTATTAGGGTAATTTAAATTCAAAGGTCATACTATGAATATTTCAAGACAAGTTTATACTCCCTCTGTCCCATAATATAGTGCTTGTTTCTTTTTCACACGGTCTTCAAGATGTAACTTTGACCTTTAATATCTTCAATTTCGTATTTATAAAAAATATAAAAAATTGATATTATGAATCTACACATTGAGACGAATCTAACAAGATCCCACATGAATATGTTTTTTTATATATACAAATGAGAATATTCGGTCAAAGATTTTAAAGTTTGACCCACCAAAAATGAAATAGGCACTATATTATGGGACGGAGGGAGTAGTAGATTGAGTAAAAGTCAATTGAGGTCATGTTTGGAGATAATGTTTAATTAAGTCATATACTCATATTCATATCCATTACACAAGTGATGGTGATTTGAGCTGAGAATCCTTTTACCTTTCCCGATACTCTCGCCCTCAAGTGCTTCGCCCACCAATAATGAACTAAAGTCGTGTTCTTTTAAATTAAGAGAAACTGAACTGAATTGAGAAAAAATAAACTGAATTGAAACTGAAAATAAGTCAAAAAAACAAGGATTAAGTAAAAGTCTTTCTATAGGTCCAAATCACTTTTTAGTGATTAGGAGTAATTTCAATTGATAAATTTAGTCATTCTAAGCTAAAATCAAAATTAGGTCATATTGGTTTGGTTTTGAAGGGGAATGCAAAAGATAGTGGAGCTAATTAGGTGATAACCAAACGCAGAATCAAGTTCCAATCAAATCATCGTGAAGAACACGCCATGCACTAGTCAAGCTTACATGTCCATCCAACTATCCAAGTGGCCAACAAAGAATCAAATATATATAGGAGTATAGGACTACTATAATTAACATAATTCGACTATAGATTTGTTTCAAGCCAAATTCGTACAAAAAATTAATTTCTTCTTTTCTTACACTACAAGCCTTAAATTATCAAGAAACTGTCCTAATTAAGCCATGTGTGCCCATGTTTAATTAATTGTCATTCCATATATAAAATATTAAACCCTTTGAAGTTACCCATAAGTTGATTTCATATCTTAAAAGATCATCTTATTGTTCCTTTTGTCATTTTTCTAAACTAATAACTAAATTTAAAAAGCAGTTTTTACAATCAAACCTTAACAGCGAATAGCTAGTACAACCGCTGACAATTGCTACAACTAACATCTACCGCAACAACTAATTTTGTCAAACAGACCCCAAAGCTACATTACAAATCATGACCTAAACTGAATAAAAAGGTATAGACCGAAAACATGCCTTTTGCTTACCATTAATAAAGACTATAATACTCCCTCTGTCTCCAAATACTTGCTTCATAGCAGGTTGGCCCAATTTTCAATGAGTGAAAAAATAGATAGAAAAGCACCGGTGGGTGAGTGAGAGACCCAAATTTAGGGAGAAACCAAAAGGGGAAAACTTAAGGGTGGAGCAAGTAATATGAGACATCCCAAATGGAAAACAGATCAAGTAATTTGACACCTATAAATGAAAAGTGAGCAAGTATATTGAGATAGAGGGAGTATCATACACTGAAGAAGGATAATCAAGAACTTCGCTGAGCTAGAGAATTCAAAAGGTTCCAACTCCTCTGCATGTGAGACGGCAAGGGGGCTACCAAGTTTAGGCTCTCCAACTTAGAGAAGTCGTACTCCGAATCAAGAGAGATTTGCTCAAGAATGGTAGAGATATTCGGCAAAACCATCTGTTTACAGTGCAGGTGCAGGTGGGGTTGCTTCTCAGAGATGCTTCCACACTCTGGACCAATGCCAAGGGGATGCAGCTTTGTTTCACCAGACTGCTCATTAGGACTTGGTTGTAAAGGTTCCCATCGCCGATGAGCTTGCCAACCGTATTTATAATCTCCTACAATCGGTGTACGTAGCACCTCAGCACAATGCACTCGAAGCTGCACTTACATAGAAATGGCAAATCGACAGGTGTTAATGTTAAAATAAAATCCATCATGTTAGGATTTATGAGAAAATAGTCAGAATTTACCTGGTGTTTCCTGCCAGTGACTGGGCATAGCTCTAACCATGTATACCCTGGAATAATTCTACTTCAGTCAACCATATCTTATTTAAAAAAACACCACCTGATCTTCAATTATCATCCTATAAAATCAAGTTTAAAATCTAGAGCAAGTTGAGCAGAAGATTTGCTTCCTCCTAAGACTCCAGTGAAGCTAAACTACCATTCAGAATGCAACCTTTATTTAAGCTAGCTGACCATACAGCATTTAACATTTTTGTAGCAGATATTGAGCCAAAAATTAAAGAATACCGTAAACAGAAGTCGCAATGACTCTATACTCTGTCACAGCATGCTGAGATGAGGAAGCACTATCTGAAATCGTAATTCTCTCTGACTTTCCATCATTTAGCACCACCTATAGACAACAAAAGCACAAGTAAATTAATGAACCAAGGACAGAGTCTGAAGATGTGAAGGTGCACTAAGACTTGTCCAGTCATTTCGGAAAGATGGAAGCAATATTTAAGGGGGTTCTACTTTATGTTTTTGCAATGATAGAGTGAGAATGATCATTCAGTTAAAGCTCCAGAAAAAATTGCTTTGACAAGGTAGTCTAGTACAAGGATCGAGCATTAGAACAAATCTTCAAATAGAGGATTTAGAGAGACTTCCCCTCGTATTCTTGTTGCAATTTCTTCATCTGGAGGTAGTCTAGTACAAGGATCGAGCATTAGAACAAATCTAGCTAGAACCGTACTGGGATATGAGGTAATAAAGGCCACTACACAAGGCCCACTAGTTCACTGTCCTTGTGAGATTCAATGGTGACAAAAGTTTGATTTCCCTCTGCTATGAATCCATATTAGGGAAAGGGTAATTAAGATATTATGTTCATTAGTTAGCTTGGGGAATAAGCTAGGTAGTTGTGCTAAGGAAATTACTCTATATATGGACAATTAAGGAGAGAAAATTATGTTGAATATTGATTAGAAAATTGGGTGAGCTCTTAGTAGTTCAATCGGGAGAGAATCAAGCCTCTCGAAAGCTTGAATATCTTTACATTTTGCTGTATTTTCAATTTGTCAATCAAATACTCATCTTCTCCCTTATTTTCTACTGTTAATGGTGTCCAAGCTATGTTAATTCACAGCACCCTCTTCTGAGATTGTCATGTTGCTTTGAGTGCAAATGGCAGGTATCATTTGAATTGTCTAATGCTCTAACATATTACTTTTAATATTAGCATTGAATGGTGTTGGAGTTTGGTACATATGTGAAATGTCTTGGTGAGGAACATGCCGGTTTTGGCGTAAATGAAGTGGATTATGTGATGTTGGCAGGGGTAATTACCAGAAAAGGATTGGCTTTAAGGCGTCGTCCTAGCCATTTAAATCATTTTGAAGCCTTACAACAGACGTATGTGGGGTTGTGGGCCTTTTGAGCTGTTTCGGAGTTGCATCGGAAAGATGCAATTGAAGCACTGTAAGGCAATTGAAGGTAATATAGAGGGTCCCAATCACCAAGGAGTAATTGCAAGGCATCCCGAGAAACTCAAGAAAGTCCGGATAGCTAGATTCTCATAATAGTTGAATTTGAAGGCTATGATACCATGAGACGCCTCCTAAGAGGCTAAGATCATGGGAAGTCGTTTAAAAGCATTTTCATGCCTTAAAACAAACATATGTTGTCCTTCGAGTATTTCAGGGTTGAACTAGAGAGATGCAAATGAAGCCTCGTAAGCATATTAAGGCAATGATGAAGGTCCGAATCACCCGGGAGTTACCCAAAGAAATTCTGAGGCTCTAAGGAAGGTCTCGGATAAAAAAAAAAAAAATTGGACCTAAAAAAGCCTAGAAATAACGGGAAAAACTAGATTTGGACACTACATTCAAGTTTTTCAGACATTCCAAGGCCCAAACAACTGACAAAACAGGATGCATCCTTGGGCCATGGCAGACCAATTGAAGTGATTTTTATGCAATTGATCAGATATATTGGTGCCTCGTAGCTATTTTGGGATCGAACAAGAAAGATTCAAAAGAAGCCATGGAGGTATTTTAAGGAAACGCAAAGGTTCAATCACCCCTGCAATCCTCCCAAGACATCCCGAGACCCTTGGAAATATTTTGAATAAAAGCATTCTTGGGATTGAAATAATCCAAAACAGCATCCCAATAGCCAAAATTTAAAGGTTATGATACACGCTTTCGAACATCCTCCATGCCCGAGCAACTAATCCAACAAAACACATCCTAGGATCATGAGAGACCATTTGAAATCATTTTATGCCTTAAACAATAAAACATTCAATACCTTCAGAGCTATTTCAAGGTTGAACTGGAAAGATGCAAATGAAGCATCGAAAGACATTTTAAGGCAATGCAGATGGTCTAAATCATTTGGAAGTCATCCTAAGGACCTTGTGAGTCGAGAAGGCCCCGAATAATAAACATCACTAGGCCCTGAAAAGTTCAAAAAAAACACCAAATTTAAAGGCTATAATATACGCTTTCGAACATTCAAGAGTCTTGACAACTGGCCCAACAGAATGCACCCTTGGAAATAAAAAGTTGTTTGAACTCATTTCTATGCCTTAGAACGGACATATATAGGCTCTGGAGCTAGTTCGGGGTGGAGAAACGGAAAGACGCATATGAAGGTGTGTATGACATTTTAAGGCAATGCAAAGGGCCCCAAACACCCAATATTCAACCCAAGGCATCCCGAGGAAGGTCCGGGATTAAAAAAAATATCCCAGGGCCCATAAAACATACGGATTGATAAGCAATTACCCAATCCTAGGCTTCCTTCTAATTCCTGCTAACTTTCTTCTCCATGCCCAAAGCCCATAGGGGACTTATAACACAGCTTTGTCATCTAGAAACTGAGGGTGATACGGACCCTAAGCAACATGGAAAGACTATTTAAAGAGCCTAAAGTCCAATCCTTGGGAGGCCTTTTTATTAAATTCAAATATCAGTCTTTGGCATTTGCCAAGGGAAGTAGATCTTTGATCCAATGCTATAAACTAAGCCAGATTATATCAACTTCTCACTTTAAAAAAAAAAATGCCATATGGGCTCAAATTTAGCTTTCGGAACACGCTTCTTATGAACTGTTGTCACGCTAAATTCTTATTAATTTATTCGGGTGTGTTCATAACTTCAATCAAAAAGTTGTTTGCTATTCTTTTAGTTAGAGCAAATATATGAAGCTATGTAAAATAAAAATATGAAATACTTCAAAGGGGTATAATATAATACTTCCGTTCTAATATAAATGAAACACTTACCATTTTAGGTCATTCCAAACGAAATGAAACATTACTATATTTGGTACTTACTTCTCTCTATCTCTCTCTTCATTACATGGGTTCCTCTTTTCTTCCTCTCTATCTATCTTTGCCTAAATCCCCATGCCAAGGCCCTACATTTCATTTAGAACAGAATGGTGGAATTATGTAAATTGCATAAGGGTAACTAATTTTTATTCTAAGTATTTAGTTGATACTCCCTCCGTTTCTTTTTATTCTACATACTTTCCTTTTTGGGAATCGCTTGCTTTTTTATATTACACACTGTTATTATACCTTTCTAGAATGTGGGCCCCACACCTTTTGCCAATCGAACCCCATGTGATCTACTTTCTAGTAACTTACTCTTCGGTCTCATACTTTTCCTCTCCATCTCTCATACATTGTCATTTTTCCTTGATTATAATGAAAAGCAAAGTGTATAGATTAATTAGGATTGAAGGGAGAACATTTAATGGAGATCGGATGTTTAGTGACCAGCTTGAAAATTAATCCAAAGCATCACTGCAAATGTATTATACTTAAGACAGCTTCAAAGAGTGGGAAAAAGTAACAGAGCAACACAGGCTGTGTAAACCTGATCCAAGACTAACTACTAACTAGTACCATGTACTTCTGGTTACGTGTTAAGAGTATAAAAGTTAAATAAGGAAACTGAGTAGGCATAAGATCAATAGTTGATGTAAGAGGTTAAGGGGAAGAGCAACCACCTTTGCCAGTGGTACTGAGATCAATCCTTTGGACTGTTTAGGAACCCCAAAGACAAGGGCCAAGTATCTCTTCTGTAGGATTTTCTTTCCCCAGTCAATCTCTCGCTGAAAATAACAAATAACTTTAGCTTCATTATCATGGTTAATCCTAAAGCAATGAAGACAAAAAAAATCCTCCGGAAACAGAAACAGCTCTTGAATTAGATATTATCTGATGACTGTCAAGCAGACATTACTAAAACTGAAACATACAGCAACTTACATCTTCTGATATACCAATAGTTTTCTCGCGAAAAATTGAGTGAAGAATTGTTGCGCTTGTTTGTGTTCTTCCCATCACCAAGACTCCACTACTATCGCTATCGAGTCTGTGGACCTTAAAGAAACATGAACTGTTCAACAACAGGCTTACGTAAACATGAAAGCGAGACACTGAAGATGGTTCAACCTTGTTCTCACACTTTAAATACTGATAATTGCTCAGAGTTTGCTTCTACTCAACCTTGCATATTCAATAAGCTTCAGAAATTTTCATGCACCATGTCATCATGAGAAAAGTCATTCAGTGGTTCGATTTTGCTCTATATGTACATTATTTCAGATTAACTTGCAAGAACATAAGCATAATCCATCACCCTTGATGACACATGCAAAGCAAAGTAAAATGGGGCAACGATGAAAGTGCAAAAGGAAATGATTTACAAAAGAAGTAGAAAGGGGTAGTTTGGAAAATGATGAAATGGGTTAGTTAGCAGAGGTGAGGAAGGGACATTGAGATGATCAGTGGTAAGGGGAGGTTTGTATTTGAGGTCATTCAGAAAGTTAGCGGGAGAATTTCACCCTAGGGAAGTTTCCAGTTTCCACCTCCCAGATGTAAGTAGGTTGTATTTGATCCTAAATCATCAGCTTTTTCTATCAATACAACCATATCTCTTCTATTCTGCCTTAAACTAATCCAATTCTGCAAATAACTTGCTGTTTCTTACAAATTCTAGTGAGTTCTTACAACAGTGCAAATGAAATAGTAGTATATATTTCGACATCTTGCAAAAGAGACCAAGTTCTTTCATAAATAAATATATAGTTTTCTCATCATTCCTTTTCAAAAGGCTACTTCTTACCCCCCGCCCCCCACCTGGGTTCACCGGAGAAGTCTGAATGTACAGAAATTTGCAGTTCCGCCTAAAGAATACCAATTCAGTTAGCTAACAATAGCTCTATGGGTAAAACTTTAGCGGGATAAAGGATTTAAGAAGTCAGGTCGAAGAACCAAATCGAGAAAAAAAATTGAGAGATATACAGAATGTATTCTTGACATTCTCCAGAAAGGTTCATACATTTCAGCACTTGCCACTAGTCACAACTCACAAGGTTGACACAACAGTTCATGAGTTCCATACTGAAATTATTGTTCACACAACAACCACTGAATCCACCAAGTGTTCTAGGCTTCTAGCCAACCAAGAGCATCAGCAAGAAGCAATGCACATGACAACTTACGAGTTACGATACCATCACCCCCATTAATCCTAACAACAAAAACCGCAGGGTAACAAAGGAGCTTTAACATAAAGAGCTTAGTTCACCCCTGCGCTGGAAGATGGCAAAGAGGTTGTTTCTGTTATAATAGGAAAGGATGTAACAAACTTACTAACTCACAATTAGAGATTTTTATAAATTCCATTTTTTTTAGAACTGTAAACAACTTAGTGACTTTTTCCGCATTGCTAAAAATGGGAAGAAGCAAGCAATAATATTTGTTATAGAAATTAGACAAAAGTTAATTCCACCTCTCAATTTTTGTTACCCCAGCCAACTATATTTACTCTTCTCTCACACAGTTTCTCCCCACATTCTAATTTACTACATGCAGGTGCAATGAAGGAACCCAAGTAGCATAAGCTATAATAGTAAAGCACAGAACTCTATCCCAAATTTTACATATCATCAGAAAATTTGTACACATTAGCATTTGATGTTAAGTCACCAAAAGCCATAATACTAGAACATGCTCTATAGGCCTGCACCTTAAAAAATAAAAGATTTATAGCAATAATAACACAGCAAGAAGTTCATGAATGACTTACCAGCCTTGGAGGATCCTTGAAGTCATATTTAAGGCATGTTGCAGCCAGCTCATCTAAACTTTTTTTGATCCCAATGCCACCCTGATAAATATTGACCCCAGTAAGAGTGGAGCATGGATGCTTAGTTCCTTACATAACAAACCAGAGAATAAAAATTAAACATGCTATACCTACCCATTACCTGTACTGGCAGTTTCGGAGGTTTATTAATGGCAATAATGGCAGAATCCTGATTACACACCATACCGAGAGTCATCATCTAAGTAAAACTAAGAAGACAACAATCAAAATTCAAATTTCACGATATTGCACCTTATACAACTCAAGGCCACGGATGAAGTCCAATTCTTCGTCACTGCATTTATACTCCCGCTTCTTCACAGGTGATCCCTGAACAGTTATAGGAAGAAAGATACGCTCTCCTTTCTTCATCAAGTCCTTAGCTCCCACCTTCCCAAATATTGAAACTACTAGTTAGATATACATGGCAACGAACACTTCACAACTATCACTTGCAATTAAGAGACATACACACTATATCAGCTATTAGCTATATCATTTAATTACCCTTCTCAGTCGGCGTTCTTTGGCATCAGCACTGCAGTCCACATCTTCTTCCATGCATTCTCTTCTAACCTGATCACAGCCTCAAAAAGTGAGTTTTTTTTTGAAGTATGAGTTTTTCTGACACACACACACCCCTCCCACCGTAAACCAACCTCTCCTTGTACTAACATTTACTAAAACGAATTCCAAACACTCCCTCCATTCCGAAATAATTATCCCTTTCTCCTAATTACTCATAGTTAAGGATAACACAAACTTTTCTTAAAATTAACAGCATTACAATAGCTGTATAATTCAGACAATCTTCCGTAAGCTACTCATATTAGCTTCATCTTGGGAAATGAAGTCATAAATCATCTCTCGGAAAATTGACTATCTTTTTACCAGACATTAAAAAATAACACTACATGATATAATTTCTGGTATAATATAATTGGTGCAGGGTATAGCGTGGAACTCTCTCTTCCCCTGGTTATGCTTCGAGTTGTAGAAAGCTAGAAATTTATAGTTTTTGAAAGAGAAACCCCCTAGCAACCCTTCTAACATCATCTACCAGGCCAAGAGTCACACTTGCGCTCTTGCAAAGAATGTTCTCCAACCTCAAATGCAAACACATAACCCCCCCCCCCCCCCAACAATCTCCCCAACTTAATTCAAATGGGATTCTCTCGTCCATGATTCACACGAATACCTCTTTTAGAGATATCTCCTCACCAGTGGGCCTTGGCGGGATCATTAGAGACAAACGAGGGCAATGGACTAAAGGCTTTTGTAAGCAAACTTATGCAGCTTCTCCCTTGATGACCGAGTTACTAAGTATATAAAGAGGGACTTCAGTTAGCAAAAGATACAAATATCTATAGTGTGTCCTTTCCTCAGATAACTTGCAGGCAACACAGCTCCTCCAAAGGGAGCCTAAACACCCTAACATGTATACCAATCTTATCATTGAATGCAGGGAATTACGCAAGGAGTTTAACGCCCTACGGTTCATCCACATCACTGGAACGAAGAACTAACGTGCTGATAATCTAGCTAAAGAAGCAACAAGCTTAGATGAATGCACAAATGTAACTAGGACATTACCTTCCCCTCCTAATTTTTGCACGAAAGCTTACATCTCGGATTGTAATAACTCTATTTTCGGCTTAATGTAATTTATCTCCTAGTTCCAAAAAAAACAGTGATACAAATGACATAAAAACTTACTTTGCACAATAATATGTACCCCAAATTGACAAACATATATACAAGTAATCATAACAAATTTCCATTCTTTTGTCAGCAAAAATTTTCCTGTAAATTTGACTAACACATAATTACTAAAGAGAGAAAAATAAACCTGTCTAAGACGAAAGAGTTTCTGAACAAGTGACTGAGGAAGGTGGGGACAACAACGAAGAACCCATTTCAAAGCACACGTCGTCGTTTCGATAATCTCATTTCCTTCTTCAATATTCCGGGACTTATTCTTCTACCTAATGAAGGGGCGTTAACTGTAGGAATAAACGGCGTTAAAGTGACCCACTTGCCTTTGTTTCTCTCACTTCCACCGACGTTCTTCTCCGGTGATTCATGGGCTTCCACTTTAACGGCGGCGGAGGTGAAGCGATAACATTGTTGTTTGAAGAAAGTTTCAATTTGTGCAGCGACGGTGTCGGCTGCCGGAGAACGCAGAAGTTGCCGGAAAAGGAATGGTTTGCCCATTATACGAGTTTCTCAGGTGGGATAGTAGAAAGCAAAGGTCAAAATTTCAATAAAGAATATTTGGAGGGTTCAAATCATCTTTCGTTTTTTTTTTTACAACCAAGATACGAACCGCTAATAGTAGTGGCTAATACTCTCGTCCCAAGTACTTCACCGAGGGTTGGTCAAGAATTTGTTTTCATTCTCAAATATTGTGGATCGAACCTCCGACCAATTGGTAAAGGGACAAAGTGAATCATCAATATGTCAAGACCACTTGGTTACAATTCATCTTTCGTGTGCCCTCTTTGTTTGTCTTATTTTTTCAATTCGAATAGGGAAATTCCACTTGATACCACTGTTCTTCGGGATTTCCGGTTTGGTAACCAAATTCTTTCTAGATTTTATATATATATGTTGACTTATTCTCTATCATAATATTATGTCAAACAAAATATTAGTTTGGGGGTTAAATAGGATTAGTGGTTTGTCTAATTTTGCATAATTAAGGTTTGGGAAGTCATTTTTAACCTTAATGACCAAATTTAAGGTCCAATTTGGTAAAAAGCATAAGCATGCATTTCCTAACACGTAAAAAGAAGTTCTAGTCGTTTTTTCTCCAATTTCGACTTCAATTTTGACCCATAATAACCAAATGGCTCCCAAACTTTAGCTGAACAATTTTCAATGCCCAAGGCACATAAATATGACAAACTATTAACCATGTTTAATCACAAATTAATGTTTTATTTAATATAATGTTACGGCAGATAATCAGTCCAAAATATATAAGTACCATGTAGAATCCAAAAAATAATTTTGGTACCAAATGAAAAAAAACCTAATGTATGATGGTACGAAATGGAATTTTCCATTCGGATATAATTGAATTATATATATTTTCAAAAGATAGTAACTTCGTCGTAATAGATCAAACAAAATGATGAGAATGTGGTAGATTAATGGAATACCACCTTGAATTTCAGACTTTATCTAATAGTACATCTTTTAACGTTTGTACTACTTTATGTTAATTAATCGATAGTTTAAAGTATTAAAAAAAAGATCCATGTATGAAATTGTAGACATCTAATTTTCTTCGAACTTTTTTATTTTTATTCTCCACCGGTCATTATTCTTCTATGATAACACTGAATCCCCATGGTCAATTGAGAATTCCTTTCATAATGTTGATGACAACAATGTTGTCTCCTACAATGATTACATTTTTTGTACATATGTTTGTTTTTTGCATTCAGGTCAGGTCATTAGACATACTACCCCTATTATCAATTAGGATCACAGTCTCGTTTTATATGTTATGACCTGGTCATATGAGTTGCGGATGACAATTTGACTCCCGAGGAGCCATCGAAATTGAGCTTGAACTTATTGAGGGAAGGTTCTCCAATGAACTTTAATTGGGGGAGTGGGCATGTAATTTGAAAAAAGTAAATTAGTAAAAGATGGTAAAAAATGATACTTTGGGCTTGCCATTCAAGGTGCAAAATTTGTTTTCTTCATAAAAATTATTCTACTATATAGAATCATTTATTATCGTTCATTCTATAGGCTCCAAAGAAAGAAGGGGGTTTTCAGAAGGGAGGTTGCATTATTTTTGCTAGATTCGGGAAAACTCCTCAACCAGATAGTACCATGAATCCATTGTTTAACAATGGAATCAAGACGCGACCGTAACGCATCAGAGATGTCAGAACGGCGTTTGATTTCAGAATTGATGTGATCCAAAACGTTAAAGGCGTGGGCATGACACTCAAACAACTCAACCCAATTTGAATACTTAACTTTCTCACAATCAAGAATCAAAGGGATACATTTTTTGATGTTTGTAACCGAAATAGCAATGTGGAATTCAGTGTGAGGCGGGTCGGTTTTAGAAGGCTCGGATTGGTCAGTCGGTGCCATTGGACGGCATAAAACAAAGAGGCGCACAAAGCTAAAGGGTGGTGTACACGGTGGACGGGGTGCAGGAAAGGATATAAATTCAGAGAAAACCTATAGCTGTGATACCGTGCTATATTGGGGAAAACTCCTCAACCGGAGTGATTACCATTGATCAATATTTATAGTTATACATCCTAGGATAGTCTTATTGTGATTAGGAAGCCTATCCAGAGTAGAATTCTGCTAGGAACAAAATATATCCTAACTATATTATTATTCTATCAATCTTGTTTCAAATATGAGAGACCGTGTGATGTATTAGTGATCGGGACTTTGGTTTGCAAAAGTTGGATATTGTTTGCAGAATACTCTTTGATTTTTTGGACTTAGGCTTTGCTCTTTTGGACTGAATTAATAAAAATTCAGTTCAATTCAATTTAGACAAATTCAGTTCATTTCAGTTTAGTTCATTTGAGTTAGTTTTCTCCCACAGTTTTCATTCATTTCAGTTCAGTTATCTCATTTAAGTTCAGACAAACTTAGTTCATTTAAGTTGTACAAAAGAAGAGAGCTTAAGTGGTTTATATTTTCAGTTGAGGCACATACGATATAATGGGCATGAGGTACTAACAATGATGTGGCGAATACTGAGATTATTTCCAGAGGGAAGATCATTTTGGAGAATTTGCCAAAAGAAAATCTTATAATAACAAAAGGAATGAAGATAAGTCATTTGATACACGCTTGTAGAATTCAGTTAAAAAAACACTTGTAGCTTAGATCGTATCTATTATTTATTACTCAAAGCAACAGATGATAGCCTAGTGGTGTTGACATCACATCCGATTACAAAGATCCTAAGATCGAATTTCACCCCTTGCAAGAAGGATCCCCATATTTCCGCCTACTTGCAAGGGACTTCAATTCATCATAAAAAAATTGTTATTGATCTAGCAAATACAATTAAAATTTGAATAAAACATGATGGTAAAAGCTAAATATACTATTGATAGTCATTTGAAAGAACAATATTCATGCAAGAGATGAATAGGAGTCATTATAATTTTTTTAAAAATAAAAAATATAAGATGAATCATGAATGTATTTTATTGAATTTATTTTGTTTAGTGTGTTTAAGATATAAAATTATCATTTTAGGATAAATGAGATATATTTGTGATTTTTCTATCTGTTTACCAAATACTAAATTTAATAATTGCGGGATGTAGGTTATCTTGTTTTAAAATACTTTTTGCCCCTACAAAAACCATTATGAAATTGTACATTAGTTAGTTATTGTATTTGTATTTCAAATGTTTTTTGGACTCCTACAAGGAATTTCATGGTAAAATGAAGTCCCCTGCCAGATCGGAACCTCTCACATGTTAACCCAGTTGGAGTTTGTATTTCAAATGTGATGTTATTAGTCCGAGTCTTTACTCTTTAATACATTTATATAATATAGTAAGTTCGAATTTACGTTATAAACCAATCGGCATAAAACTTTCTCAAACAAATAATCCCAATATCACTCTCCAAAAATATCAAATATTTGTTTTTTTTTTTGAAAAATTTCATACATAAACCAGTAGTTAGGGATGGCAATCCAGTCCGAATCCGACCCTAGTCCGCTCCGATCCGAAGGAAAAAATCCGAGTTGACTCCGACAAAAAAGTAATCCGACTCCAACTCCGTTTAAAAAGTCCGACTCCGAGTCGGATGAGGGTCGGAGTCGGATCTCAAAAATAATCCGACATCCGAATCTGACTTCGATTTTTAGTCAATCAATCCTTTTTTTATATTTATGTTAATGTATTATTTATGTATAAACTGACTTCGACTTCCATCCAATTATATTATATATGATTTTCCCATTGAAGAAATAATTGTTAAAAATAATAGTAATATTTAGATTATTTGTACTATATAAGATTTCCATATGATTATTAGAATAAATTGTAATGATTAAATTATTGTATTATAGAAGACTATCTATTATAAAAAATGGGCAAAAAATAACTCGGATCAGATTCGGAGTCGGATGTTCGGATTTTAAGTCGGATTGGAGTCGGATGCCCAGATTTTAAGTCGGGTCGGAGTCGGAATTTCGAAGTCGGATGTCGGAGTCGAAGCCGGACTCAGATTTAAAATCCGACTTCGTGTAGGGTCAGAATCGAATTATGCATAATTCGGTCCAAGTCCGACCCGTTGCCATCCCTACCAGTAGTCATGTTTCCAAGGGATCTCGCTCATCAAGGAGGGAGTCAAAGTTTGGAACAAAAAGTCCGCATGTTAAAGAAAAAGATTTACTATCCGTCACTTTTGCTATTCCCGTTCTTAGCAATCCATTTGAAGAATCATGAGGCCAATTTTAATTTAACCATAAATGTCACCTTATTTATATACGTGACTTGGAAACTTAGACATAAAAGGGTAACTCCAATATAATTTACTTGATATGGTTATTTCATAATGAATCAAATTCTTCTCATCCTATAAGTTATGTACCGTTTGTGTTTGTCATTTGCTGAATTAGAGTTATTTTTACGATGACTCACTAATTTTTTTAAATTATATCTTATAAATATATAATAATCAATCCATTAGAAATCGGATCCCAAATTGTGAAATAGAAGACTGGAGTTATTTTAGTAAACAAAAACATAGTTTAAATATGACTTTGGTTTTGTAAAATAATTTTAAGCAAGAGGGAGCGAGATCAACATGCTAGTTGTGTTTTTTCTTTGGGTGCTACAACATGCTAGTTATGCCAATTGCCAAATGCGGAAGCAATAGTCATGTTATATCACCCTCACAACTACCATGCATGGAAACAAAAATGTACACAACAATATAGAGAAAAAGAAAGCTAAAAGAGCATACTATGTGAATAATGTGATATGATAATAATACATTTTAAGTGGTAGAGACCAACTTATTCGGAGCCGACTAACAATAGTAGTGGTTCCTTTTAATCGACGTGACTTAATTATTTATTTGTGTGTTGTGTCATGTGTGTGGTTTGAGTAATATCTCGAATTTTTACTTTAAATAATAATATAATTTGAGTTTGACTTATTTATATAATTATTATTCCTAAAGCTTATATTTATTTTAGATTGATTTGTTGTATCTTTGTTGAATTATTATTGTTCAAAGCCATAAAAACGTTAAAGTTATTTAGTATCAAAATTAAAATGTCTTGCTATCAATACCTTATGAAGCTAGATAAGCTAATACGAAGTAATATGAAAAAAATTTAATAAACATTTGGTTTAGATCATATGAGAAGATTATTAGAATTAGAAGGCTGCTGAGAGGAATTTTTTTGCATAACTTTTGTATTAAATTTGCATTTTTTTTCCTCTAAATATGTAAATTTTTTATATTAAATATGCAATTTCTTATATTAAATATGTAGTTTTTGTATCATCTGTTTTTTTTTTTACAGAATGTGCATCTCATCTATTAAAAAAAGGCAAATCAATCATTCTCAATTTGAGAAACTTCTTATTGTGTGTGTGCGCGTGTTTCTATGTATGTATGTGGCGCTCGCACTTTTGTGTTTGTAATTTTTTTTTTTTGAAAGAGAAATTTCATTAATTGAAGGCCAAACGGCATCTACAATAGGTATTAAAGTAAAACGAGATACAATTAAACAAGACTAAATCAAATTCGTCTTAGAAGAAACTACAATGAACCAGATCGAACAATACAGCACAACCCTCTTGTATTTGCTGAATCAAGCAGCTATTGATGAGGAAGTCTATCATTCTGATATAGTTTCGGAAGAACATTCTTGATCGAGTCAGGTTGACCGCATCCGAGATTCCAAAACCTTCATGTTGAGTCTCGAACTTCAACCAATGAGAATAATTTCTCATATCTAAAAACAAAAGAACTATACTCACAACTCCCATAGGGGAGAAGGAGATTTCCAAAACAGAAACTAAAAACCCCATAACAGGGTTTGAGAAAATCTCATAAAGAGACTAATTTATTGAACAAAACAAAAAAATGAATTAAAAACTGGAAATAAAAGGGGAAAAGGGGTTTACCATGGATGAAAACATTCATGACAGCCCCTAATTGATGAAGAAGGGGTATGGAAGGCTAGGGTTTGAGCTTTTGTGTTTGTAATAATCAAATATATTTGATAGGATTAGTTGAATAAGATGGTAAAACTTCTTTTTTTTTTTTCCTTTTTCTTGACGAAATAAGACCGTAAGACTTTTCATTACAATATGTTGGTCATATCTCATATGTTTAAATTTTACTTACAAATGTGGGGTTTCATATGACCTATATGCTTTAATAGAACACTTTTATTTTAGAATACATAAATATCCTTGAGGATATTCTATAATTAATGGTCACTTAAGACTTTAATTTATTTATTGTTTCTTTAGTCAAAAATCTAGTAAACTAGCTTTAAAATTTTGGGCTGGAAAAACAAAAAAAAAAGTTAGGTTATTAAGTTTATTGATGTTGGGTTGTTAATTGGGAAACGCATAGAATTTTACTTAAGTTATCAAATATTTTTTTTTCAATTAAAATTTTTGATACATTAATTTCCTAATAATTTAGGTTGTTGATCCTAGTGACATCATTATCTATGCTCTTGAACTGTTGAACACTCCATATCTATCATATACAAAACCTAATCCAAACATAAAAAAATATGAATACTAATTATGTGATAAAATTGTCTTCCTTTGTATGATATTTCATATATGTTGTACAAGTAAATGACATATGAATCATATTTGAAAGCAGACTTTGAGTTGTTTCCAATGATATACAATTAATTTGGCTATATGGACTGATGAATATATACAATTTTAATAGTGTACTTGCCCAGTTGCCCTTGCTCGAAGAAATGGCAAAGCAACTGGGTTCAATCAAACTCTTAATTAATACAAATGGAAAGTCTTGCTTGTGTCCAGCTCTTATGAGACCAACTAGATCATGGAGGTGATTAGGTGAATGCCATCTTTAATTCTACCAAGTTTATAAGGGAGGGAACTTAGGCTGCAGGCTGACTCGCAAATTAAGGTGTGGACTGTGGAGCATGAAAATTGGTTCACTAATTAAGTTACAAGCCTTGAGGTGTGCAGAAGTTTAAATAAGGATATCTATACTAATATATTAAAAGGCGTGCATAAGCCAGAAACGGTGCCATGTGGCGCTCTCCTTAAGAGAGT
Source organism: Beta vulgaris subsp. vulgaris (assembly GCF_026745355.1). NCBI lineage: Eukaryota > Viridiplantae > Streptophyta > Magnoliopsida > Caryophyllales > Amaranthaceae > Beta > Beta vulgaris. Next base: position 55,142,638 of record NC_079210.1, on the reverse strand, counting down.
TTTACTCCATGTAATCCACAACAATAAAAAAAATTAGAAATTGCATAATGTAAGGTTTGATCCCGAAACCTCGAGAACATACACTAAAGTCTTAACCACTAGACCAAATAATAATTAGTGTTATCATCTTAAATTTCAATATTAATAAATGAAAATTTTCTTACACGGGGCGTAGCCCGGGCCTAATAACTAGTTTTAATGGAAAAATTGATATTATGGGGCTGGATTATTAGTCCTTTTTTTAGGCAAAATTGGCCTCAACAATTTGAACTATAGCTCAGGTACATCCACATTAAATGAAATACAATCAACCCAAGACACTCGATTTGAGACAACCCTAGTTTCACAAACTGTATCCCAAACAACTCCACAAACATAGTCACAAGTTCAACCACCAAGACCACCTATACCTACTCCTAGAACTAGGAAAAATCCAGTTAGTCAGCCTGAACAAGAAATTAGTTATTATTAAGAAACTTTTCCATATGAATACTATGAATGGTATGATAATAGACCAGAGAGCCCATTAACCTTGAAAGAGCTCATCAGAAAAGAATTTGCCGAAGAAGAATCAGATTGTGGGTATGAACCTTCTAGCAATTCTGATGGAGATAATGGGTATTATATGAGTTGGAACTTGAGAGATTGAGTGATCTAGAAAAGGAAGAAGAATGGGTTTTTAGAACACAATGAAGAAGGAGGGGATGGAGAGAGTAGTGATGATGAGCTAAGGTTAGCTAGGGATAAGACACAAACACAAAGTTGTTTCCGTTGGCAAAGCAGCTTCAAAAGGATGCAACAAGAGGAAGATTAGGGCTTAGATATCATGCTGCTAATAGTGGAGAACTAAGACACATAATGTTGAGGCAGGAAATAAGTGAGTATGAGGACGGTGAGGATGACATCCATACCCCAGAGGACAGTGGTGATGAGAATGTGGATATTAGGAGAAGAAGAGGGGGAGGACTTCCAGTTATCGAGGATACAAATTTCACAAAATTTATGTGAAAAGTTGGATTGAGGTTCCTTAGTAGAGAGGCATTTAGGAGTGTTGGTGATGTTCTATGTTATGTTTTTTTAATTGTATTAGCAAAAAGAGAATCTGTCATCAATTAATTGTGCGATACTAGATTACACTTTTTCCCATGCTTTTTAATATTTAAATATACACTCTCTCCGTTTTATAAAGATATTCCTATTTCCACTTCTTACGTTTGCCAATGCATGTTGTATATGATTAATAGTATCAATTACATATTAATAAAAATTATAAGAATATGATAATCTTAATGTACTCGTTTAGACGATTCAAACAAAATCACATATGACTATTTTTTTCTTACATATTAATTTTTTAGTAAATATTATATAAATATGATATTATGAAAGTATAAATCAAAACGAATCTAACAAGATCTCACATGGCTATATTTTTTCTTACGTAAAAATCACAATAGATAGTGGAAGGGTGGTGAGTGAATAATGTAAAAAACTCATTGTTGCAATAGAATCAAAACGGATGAAGTATTAGAAAAAGTTGACATGAATAATCCCATCTTTCATTAGTCTTCTCAAAATAATCCCAATTTTGAATTATTTTAGAATAATCTCAACTTTAGGGAGTATCTTCTCAAAACACTCCGAACTATTAATTTTCAATATATTATAGACCTGAAATGGATTAGTGTAGGCAATAAAAAAGATAGTTTGACTTAGGTCACCTCGAAAGTTAGAACTATTATGGAATAATCCAAAGTTGAAATTATTTTGAAAAGACGGGTAAAAATTAGGATTATTCACGTCACTTTTTCCAAAGTATTATTGATCGCAATTTCCGGGTGCATGACACATTATCAAATTAACTAATTAATTCAAAGGCAAAAATGGGATATAAAACTTACGTACACGATATTGGTTTGTTTTTACTTCTATCACCATTCCACATAATTTCTAATCTCCCTAGCTCTTTTAATTTGCAAGACAATGACATCAGGAACTGCAATACGTAACTACTGAAGGATCCATATAACATAGATCATGATTTAAGCTTAATATTGATTATAATAGAAAAATATAACCACGTCATTAGTTATGCCATACAAAAGTGACATGATACACTCTCTAATTACCGTCATGAGAGTCATGTCAGCTAATTAAGTTAGTGAGGTCTAACTTTTTAAGGATGATATCTAGAATATTGACCAAATTAAAATATCATCACATTAGTTTGTCTTGTAAGAGACCGCCTATTTTTAAATTAAAATTAGGCAATGGTAAGCTCAATATCAAAAAAGAGAATTAGCCCAATAGTGATTAGGTTAATTTCTTTCGTTGACTAGTTTAATCTATTTAGTGACTATGTCTACTTTTATATTAAAATTAGACCGTCTTATAATAATTTTTGTATCACATTTAATCAAAATTCTTGATTATTAACAATACTTGTCTATTCTCCCTTCTTGCTCAAGCACTCCATTTTAGGCGAGAATCTATTTGAATAACCAATGATAGCACAAATGAATGACGTTTAACCAAGAGCATACAATTAACATATGCAAAAGTATATTTATAACTTATAGTATATGCTATCAACTGCTTACAAACAACTAAATCTATGAATGAAACAAACAAAATTACAAAATATATTTACTTTTATGTTTTGCAAAATTAGAGAGTAGGAAAGAAATAAACTAATATGATTGTCATTAACATTATAACATATACATACTTCATTTATGTCCTACCCCAGGACTAGGACCAGAGTCCTTGCTTACCCTGAATATTTCAAAGTGCTTCAATCTCTTATGCCCTGCACCTCTTTTGCTAGGACCCGAGCTCATCATGGACCCGAAAGCGAATTTTTCGCCGTCTTTGTGATCGGAATGCAATCGCCGAGCCTCCATCTCCGGGAGAATAGAGCAGAAAATTAGAGAGAGGAGAAACAAAAATGTAAGCATTTTACTCATATAGTATACAATATGTTTAAGAATGGAATGCATATTATGCATGATGAAAAGGATTGAATGTATAAATATATAAACATATATAGTTATTAAGGACAATAGAGTTTGTGTGCCGTAGCGTTGAAGGCAAAAAACTTGTGCTCGTGCTTTGTGCAATTTGCATGAAACAATGCTTGTTGTAGGGGTTTATATAGGAGTTAGAGTACATAAAATTGTGTTTGATTTTTTTGGACCTAGAAAAGAAAGTAATACTATTCAGCGAACAATATGTACGTGAAATTTTGAGACTAGTTAATTGAGTCATTGCGTATATCTTTGGCCGCCTCCCATATACATTTAATTTGGTTTCAAAGTAGGAAACCAACAAGGCAGATTCGCATAAGTGGAAAATTAACCGAGCTTTATGGGAGGGCTACAGTGAAACATTGGTTTAGGAAAATGACTTGACAAACTTTGAGTGTTTGAAAAACTAGCTAGTATGGGTTTCATTTTGGAGTTAACGAAATATAAAACTTCCTCAAATTCTATGTTAGAGTTGAACGTGCATTTTATTAAATGTTAATAGAGATGTAGGCTTTTCAGTAGTGATGGCCACTGGTGCGGGCTGGACGGGCCGGACCATGGACCGTAGTGGGCTTGGCTGAGATTTCACGGCCCAGGACCGGACCGTGAAATTCATGGGCTGGGCGGGCTGGTTCGCGGGCTGAAAAATCTTGGCCCACACCGGCATGTTACCGGTTTTCACTGTTCGTGGGTTTGGTGGACCGGACCGGGCTGACGGGCCGACATGAGAATTTTTTTTCAAAATTATTTAATCATTGAAATTATTCATTATTGTTATATAATTTTTTTTAAATGAATTAAAAATATATACAAATATTAATATTAATGAATAATTTTATTATTTTTAAATTTTATTGAATTATAATATATGCAATTTGATTAGAATATATACAATTTGATTAAAATATACACAATTTGGCTCAATATTTACTTAGATTGGGCTGGTCTGGTTCATGGGTCGGGTTGTACCGGTTTCATGGTCCGGGCTGGGCGGTTTTAGTAGTGGGCTTTAGTGGGCTGGGCTCAAGAAATCTGGCCCACGGCCCACCCACCAATTTCACAGTTCGAGTTGGGCTGGACCGGGCTTTTTGCTGGCCCGGCCCACACGGCCCACGAAGTGGGCTGAGCTGGATGGGCTGGATTGGCCCGCACTGTTGGCCATCTCTACTTTTCAGTCATGGTGTAACAATAATAACCACAAATTTTTATACGTAATGTGTTGCACCATTGTTTGATGGTATGACGTGGGTGCCTCACAAACTTATAGCATGAGTTTAACCAATAATGAATATATAAGGGCTTAAGGCTATGTAAGCATCACTAAAAATATAGTAATTATTGTTTATGTATACAAGGGGGTTACTTATTAAGTTGCACACTTCTTATTGGAGCTTTCCTCTTTTTTGTGCAAAAAAGTAAATAAATTATGTTGCTATCTCATCTAAGCGTTGTGTTAGCATGTTACATGAAAGACGAGCTAAAAATTAATACTTCTAACAAATTGGATTATTGACAACTTTTACGTTATTCATATTAATTGTATGATATATATATAATCAACGACTGTTCTAATAATTGACTCATGTGGGTTAAGGTAAATATTATAGGTAGTTAACAAAAATACATTTGATGAATACAAATTCCAAATTACAACCGAATATTAGGGAATTTTGATTTATATATTTTAAAGCATACAAAATATCATTTGTTCAATATAAGTACATCCCATAACTAGCTAGCTAATATTAAATTCTAAATTGTTAGTAATTAATTAGCTGTGCAAGTCAATGTATGAGCAGTGAATTCTAATACAATAATTGTATAACATTTCTTTAACCATTTCTTATGGTGTAACAGTTACACCTATGAATGACAATGTATCTTGGACTGACCTGGATCTGGATCCTGAAATTTCAGACCTGCCGGGTCCGGTCGGATCCGGGTCATGTTGTACTTTCAAATTACAATATGGGACTGGATCTAGCCCCAGATCTGTGACCCGTTTTGTATTAGCAAGACTGCAATAGTGGGCCATAATAAACCTAATATGATTTTCACACTAAAGCTACAAGAACACTCCTCCACCTTTTGGATCCTTGATGCTCAACTCCTAATTCCCTAGCCTCAAAACCCTAACTCCTTCTTTCACCTTCCCGCATTCCCTTTCTCTCTCCAACCGTCCGCTTAGTTCCCACCAACGCTTTTTCCCGTATTCTCTCTCGCATTCTCTCCGGTGCTATCCTTAGATTACAAATTTTAACTCGGAATTCACATCATCAACAATGTCGCCTATTTTACGCCTCGAAGAGGTCTAGAACCTTTTGTATGCACAACTACATAAGCCGGAAAAGGTGGAGGAGTATTTTTGTAATCGTCGTCGTAGTCGAATTGCGCCTGAGGTGCTGTTACGGCGGGAAGTTCGAGTAATGGTCTTCTTCGGTTTCTCTTGTCTAATTTCTCATGAGATTTAGCCCAATCTTCCTCACCTTCGTCGACATAGCTGTCATGACCACCAGCGCGTACTGCTAGCTCTTTGCACACCACCAGCTTCCTCATGTAACTGTTCGAATTCTAGGTTTTTATACTAGAATTTCTCTCATTTTTGTTGCAAAATTCTTGTGTAATATTTCTAATTATTAAAAATTTAGGTTTTTTAATGTGAATTTGTGATTTTGTTGTTGAATTGGCTGAATTAAATTTGCATTATTTAATTTCTTGATTGAAATTTGTCGTGAAGCTCTTGAACTTAGTTGTAAATTTTCATTATAGACAAATTTATTTTGGGCAGGACCCGTTGGATCCGGATCCAAGTCCAACTTTTTTGAACCCGCTGAAAAACGGATCTCGTAGGGGGTGGCAATAAGACGAGACAGCTCGCGAGCTATTCAATACTGATTCGATCAAGGCTTGACTCGAGTGAGATCGAATTGAACTCAACACAAGATGTTGGTGAGTTGAGTTGAGCAACTTGATACTCGACTCGGAAACTCGTGAGAAGCTCGTATACCTAATTATCAATAGCAAAATATCTAAATTCAACATTTTTGTACCTTATTGTTGCTTGTAACATGAGACACTTGCAAGCGACTCAAAATATACTCGGTAAAAGTTCGACTCGGACAAAGCTAGGAAAAACTCGACTCAACTCAAACTCGACTCGTATCGCTAACAAGTCGAGTCGAGGTAGCTCAAGCTCGAACTCGACTTGCATCATTACCACCCATAGGATCTGAATTTGCTGGTCCAGATCCAGTCGACTCGTTGCCTTCCCTAGTTACAGCCAAGGTCCAAGAACATTTGATTATTTTTATCTTGATATATGTAAGAATTCAGATGTTATTGGGTGTAATTATTACACAATAAGAAATTGTATAACAACCCGTTTACACGTATAAAATCCTAAACCAAAAACCCCCTCTTCTTTTTTCTATTTCTTCCTCCTCTTGCACTTTCTCATCAAAACCAACCAATCCCACTTCTTTCTCGTCGTCACCAGATTGCTCCACCACTCCACCCCTCTCTTTATCTCTATAAAAAAACGAAAAAAGCCAAAAATGTCGAAAAAGAAAATATCTGCAGAAGAATCGAAACTAGGGATTAATTGAGAAGTAAGGAACATCATATCATCTTCATATTGTTTAACCTTCAATTAATTTCTTCAATTGTAAGAAACACACAGATATAGTTTTAGAATTAAAGAAAATGGATAGAAACGGTAAAAGATGGAGGACAAAGAAAGAAAGAGTACGAGGAGGAGGTTTAGAGTGAGAAGCAAAAAGAAAGCGAGTTTGACATTGGTTGAGACTCAGTGAATTGCTTTTTTTTAAAGAGAAATTTCATTAATTGAAGGTCAAACGACATCTACAATAGATATTAAAGAAAAAAAAGATACAATTAAACAAGATTAAATAAAATTCGTCTTCGAAAAAACTACAAGGAACCAAATTGAGCAAGCGCAATCCCTTTGTATTAGTTGAATCAAGCAGCTATTGATGAGGAAGTCTATCATTCTGACATAGCTTGTGTAACACCCGACAATTCTCTATTTTCCAAAATACCTTTTTAGTATAAAACTTAAAGAATTATCAAAGTATTATTTCCAGTGTGATAACTATATATCGACTTATTCAGAAATTTGCAGCGGAAAACATAATAAATAAACTTTAGAAATAAAACTTAGTCAACCAAAAAGTCAACTATAAAGTCAAACACAAAAGTCAAGGTCAACGATAATAGTCAAAGTCAACTACAAAAAGAGTAAAGTCAAATATAATAAATAGTCAATACAAGCTCTCTAATCCCGAACCCATGATGCATCATCTTTAAACTTGTAAATGATGATGCACTATTGATTCCTAGAGATTGCTCACCAAATGGGTCATCAGAGTATCAATAAGCCATAGCCATGATCAACATACACACACAATGCACGTAATCAGCAAAGCTGAGTAATATATACTAGATAAATAAATAACAATCCTAACATGATATTAATAAATAATAAGCAGAGATAAATAACAATAAAATAACATTGCAGACTACTTTTACTGAACTAAACTTCACAGCTAATAGATTAATTAATTTAGATGGAATAGTATGGGACGAGTTGTCTAAACCAAAATCAGTCTTCAATTTAGAAGACGAAATACGAGCGTGACTCCGGCTATGTTCTTTTCGTCTGGTCTGATCTGAATTTTTTTGACCTGTTCTGATATGAACTTTTCAAATCTAATCTGAACTTTTTTTATCTGGTTTGATCTGATCTGATTTGAACATTTCTGATCTGGTCTGCCTGAACTTTTCTGATTTGGTTTGATCTGAACTTTTCCAGTTCGATTATTCTTATTATTATTGATGGCCAATAAATTATTATTATTATTGTTATTATGTTTATCATTATTATTCCTCCATAGGAATCTGGCAAAGATCCTATTTATATTATCCGCAATTTTCCTTGGAATTAAGAATATAGACTGAATATGTTGACAAAGTGACACTAAAGTTGCATTTACCAATAAGATCTTACCTGCATGAGATAGGGTCAAGTTCTGCCATTCCTCTATTTTCCTCTCAATTTTCTCTAGTAACGGTTAAAACTTACTGGAACTCCTCCTCCCATTTATTTCTACATTTACACCCATATATTTACCAAAATCGTCCGCAGAAAGAGTGCCTATTAAGCTCCTCATAAACCTCTTGAACTTTTGAGGGGTATTCGGGTTAAACATGACAAAGGACTTCGCAAAGTTGATAACCTCACCTAGATATTTACAGAACTTTCGAATCAAATGCTTGACAGCTACACATGATTGCGGGTTGGCTTTAAAGAACAACAAAGAATGATCAGCAAAAAATAGATAGGAAATGGATGGGATCCTTCTCGAAATTTGAAGGCCACTAATTCTACCATTCTTTTCTGCTTTAGAGAATAGTCTAGAGAATGCTGCTTCCATTATTAGGATGAAGAGATACGGCGAAAGGGGGTCTTCTTGCCTGATTCCACAAGACGACTTGAGGTTTTTCGTGACTTCACCATTAATGAGAATGGAATAGGAAATGGTAGAGACGCATTGCATAATCCTATGTCAACATTTTGCGGGTGAATTCATATTATCCAACACCCACTCTAGGAAATTTCAGTTGACCTTGTACATATCAATTTTGAAGCCCGCCAAGAATTCACCCCCCTTCCTCTCTTAATCATGCTTACCAATTCATGAGCAAGGAGCGAGGCGATTATTTAAGAGCAGTTTTCTAGGAATGGATGCATTTTGAAATGTTGATACCAAATGTTGAATAATTGGTTTCAATCTATTGACCAACACCTTTGATATCACCTGGTAAATTACATTGCACAAACTTATCGGCCTGAATTGACTGGCTTCCTTAGGTTTGTCAACCTTAGGGATTAAGCAAATAAGTGTTGAATTCCATTCCGTAAGAAGGTACCCCTGATCGAAGAAATGCTTCATTGCTGCTATAATGTCAGGTCCTACTATATGTCCCAATACTTTTGATAGAAGATAGCCAGGACATCGTAAGGTCATGTTGCCTTAAGAGCGCCCATTTGAAATATAGCATCAGTAATTTCTTGCGCCATCACCTCTTTTTGCAAAGCCTCTCGATGTTGGTTGATAGCTTAGCCAATATATGCATAATCTCATGTGGAGGCCTCCATCTGGCTAACTCTTCCCCATGATCGCCACATTGGAAAATATCTTTGAAGAAGTTCATGATGACATCTCTCCTTCATTTCTGCTTTCCATCTTCCAACCTTATCTTTAATCATCAAAATATCATCCCTCCTTTTCCTTGCCTTTGCTTTTTTTGTAAAACGTCACTAATTCTTCGGAGATATCTGATAAAATTGGAACGATACAGAGAAAATTTTTGTTATCTAGGAATCTGTGATTTATAAGGAATTTCACGGATACGAACTCAATTGCTGCAATATTGCTTTTTAAGATACTAGCCTTATAGTAAAGCTTATATAAATTTAAAAGAATTGTCTTCTCATTTTATTTTTCTTAAAAAAAATTATTGTTCAATTTTAATATGGTAATTTCTTTTCATTTTTTTCGTTTAAATGAAGTACGTAGTTAGTTATCTTCCTTGTTTTTTTCTTTTATTTTGGTGTCTATGTGTTACCATATATAATAGAGATTGATTACAATAAAACTTTTAAATTTTCTCTCTCCTCTCCTCTTCTTCTAGTTCTTTGTTGGAATCTTAGGTTTTGAGTTATTGATTTTTCAGAGTAAAATGAAGAATTTGTTGCAATATTTGCTTGAAACTACTACGTCATTTTTATCTAACTATAATAAATTCGGCGAAATTAAGATAAATTCAGTTAAAGTTTGTTGGAAAATGACATAAAAGAAGTAATAATGATATTGTCTTGCAAATGAGGTATATAAAGAGGTGACGAATCATAATGAAATGTGAAAAGACGATAGTTTGCTGAAAAATGAAGATATCAATTTTCTTATGAATGATATAATTTTGTGCTAATGTGATAAGGTATATAAAGAGTTGAAAAATAATAATGAAAAAGGGGAAAATGATACAGGTTTGCTGAAAAAATGGCATAAAAGTGAATAATAATAATATCAGTTTGTGTAATAATCATAAAGTATATAAAGAGTTGACAAATGATAATAAAATAGGGAAAAATGATACAAATTTGCTGGAAAATAACATAGAAGTGAGTAATAGTGATAGCATACGTAATATCAGTATTGTAATAATGATAAGGTATATAAAGAGTTAAAAACAATAATGAAAAGGGAAAAAATGATATAAGTTTGTTAGAAAATGACATAAAAAGTGAGTAAGAATGATATCAGTTTGTGTAATAATCATAAGGTATATATAAACAGTTGACAAATGATAATAAAACAGAAAAAAATACAATTTTGTTAGAAAATGACATAGAGGTGAGTAATGATGATACAATTTCTCTTATAATGATATTAGTTTGTGTAATAATGATAAGGTATATAAAGAGTTGAAAAATAATAATGATATATATAGGGGAAAATGGCATGAAACAACTCCAAAATGATATAAAATACACCGTCAATGACACGAAAGAGTCGTTTTATAATGAAATGAAACAGTTATATTAGTTACATATATAAAATATTGTTACACAATAAGATTAAGATATGATGTAACCTGTTACACTTAAAACGCATTTATTCAAAATTATGGTTTGACAAACCTAAAAGCCAAAGTATTAACCATTATTTCAAAGCAAATAAAGTTTGATAATGCAGATAAAGATAAGACGACCTCGACCATTACCAAAACTAAGCAGTAAGAAGAAATTTCTGATAAGTGGATTGGACTAATCAATGTCATGTCATTTTGTTAGACTGAGCTTTAATCACCCATCAAATAAAGAAACAGAAAAGTATTCTCAACTCTTTTTCCCTTTCTGTTTCTTATTTTTATTACAACAATCCAACGTTTGCAATGATACTTAATTGGTGAAGTACTAAATTAAAATTATTAAAGCTAATGATTATATATATATATACTAATACACACACCCATTGGGAAATTTTTTTTATTTACCTATTAGAGATAGATACTAATAATTAGGCCTTGTTTGGTTGACAAAGCAAATCATAGGAAGTGCAAATTCCTAGGAAGTAGAAGTATATGAAGTTGTTTGGTTGGCAAAATCATGGGAATCTGCACTTCCTAGGAAGTTTTACTTCCCACACAATGGGGGAAGTTGCTTACCTAGTTCCCCCTAGGTAAGTGCCACTTCCCATGAGAATTCCAACTTCCCATAGCCAACAAACAATTTTGTTTACTTCCTAGGAAGTGAAATTTCATGGGAAGTGAAAAATCAAGGGAAGATCAACTTCCCAAGTACAACCAAACGATACCTTAGTATAGTCTAACTTAGCAGAATTAATTATTTATTTTCAATGGGTAGTCTAGAGTTCTACGACACATGACAATTTTTGAGTGACTTTATGCTTAGGCAGCTCTTGAAGCATCTATAATGGGAAGTCCTAACCTATGAAGCACAGAAACTTCTAACACCAGACGTTTTCTCAATTTTAAAGGTTTTCATTTCCAAAATGCAAGTTGTTTCTGAGCTGATGAAGCTCAGAATTAGCTGAAACCTCAAGTTTCTCCTATTTTAATTTTTCCCGTCCAAAATCTCAGTTGTTTATATGCTCCATATGTCTTAATTGAGTTTAATCATGTGGGGGCTCAATGGTTGGAGCTTCTACTTTCCAACTTGTTGGTCGGGTGTTTGACTCTCATTTACCCCAATTTGGAGAGTTTGTGTAAATATTTGCTTCTCGGTAATATTCAGTTTATAGTCTCTAGAAGTATCTAGTCTCTGAAAGTTTCTTTATGGGTTGGGATCCCTCTTCTTACCCCCCAACTCATGAGGGCTGACCCTACTTGGAACAGTTAATTACCGAAATGTCTTAATTGAGGCAAGGAGAACTGAAAGGAGGAGAAATACAAACTAAGAGCAAGGCTCGTATTGTCACCGGGAAAAGTTGGGAACAAACATTTTAGCAAGGGGGAGATGGGGTGGGTGTTGACTGTGGTGTTGACGGCTATAAGCCTATATTTTCTTATCTTAATTATATATATACTTAATTTGTTTTTTTAATTGCTATATGGTTTGAGCATATTTTTTAAGACATTTTTGAACTCTTAACTAGTATTTAGGCCTGGGTGATGCCCCGAATTTTCTCTTTGCTAAAATTTATTAGTAGTTAAATAAGTATTCTCATCTCATTTAAAAAAGTCATCTTATTCATTATATGTATTTCAAATGTTTTCTATTCATATGTCATCATTAATTTTGATTACAAAATCAATAATGGTATGGCGGAGTAATGGTTGGATTTCTTACTTTCATACTTGAGGTAGTGGGTTCGAATCTTTACGTAAACCATTCTTCTTCATTTTTACTATATGAGAAATGTTATTGGATGAGGGAGGATGACACGTGACACACACATGATTATTTTTTTACTTAAAAAAAAAAAATCAAAAAATCAGTCAAAGTTGGCAAGTTAATTTTCCAAAATGGAAATTTATCAATTAAAAAGAAGTGAAGTAGTTCCACTTTTTCTAATATCTATAATAAAGTAATAAGAATATAAGGGTCCATTTGTTATCGATTTTTATTTTCAGTTTTCGGTTTTTCAGAAAACTAAAAACCAAAAACAGGAAACCAGAAAAAATGGTTTTCACTTTTTAGTTGTCAGTTTTCAAAATCATCATGTTCCTAATAAATTTGACTGATTTTTTATTCATTATAGGACATATATCATATGACTTTGAGAATCAAAAATCCAAAAAACTAGAAAACCACAGTAATACCGAATGAGTCCTAAATTTTTTTTTTTTTTTTTTTTTTTGGGGAGAACATAAGAGAATATAAGATGTTAGAGGTGTTGTTTTATATTTGAGGTGCTTGGACTTTTGTCTTTGGATTTGGTACATCTCTATGATTCTTTACAGGACAGTGCCGAAAAACAGGGGTTGTGCCCTGCTGATCAAAGCAGTGGGCTTATCTGTTTCTTCGAAACAAGTAAGAGATGGTTGAACGGCCTAAGCACTTACTGGGCCTAATGAAGCAAATAGATCACAATAGGACGTATAAAACGGTAAAACCTGATCTATGTTATTTCAGTTGCAAAAATTCACTTTTCAATAGGTCACTGTCACACCGTAATTTGTTTTTCTAAAAAGTTGAACATTACTATCTTTTTAGTCATATTATCTCTATTATATAAGTCAAGGGAGGAGCAACGGTATCCCTCTTGAAATATACTTAAATGCCCCTCATAACATAAATTATACATTCCTATTTTCCACAAACAATCTTCTAACGGCTAATCAACCTCAATTTCATGCATGAACTTGCCAAAACAAATAAAATCAACAAAATCTCTATTAATCCAATTAAGTCATATAATGTTCAATCACATAAACTTGCCAATAAAAAATTCTATCAAAAGGATGCACTATCAGTAACTTCCCAAACATTAATACAACATACATAACAAAAAAAAAAAAAAAATTCACGAGCCTCTCAAATCAAATTTTCTAGAGCACAAACTCTAAACAAAAAAAAACAGTTCTCTTCATACATTAGAGCTTCACGACATTCTCAGATACGAAACTCTCAAATTTGTCGATTTTTTTTACTGTTAATCAGGTACGCAATTATATAGTGCAAACCACAACTAAATGAACTCTCGAAATAAAGTAATGTGTACTGTTTTATGGTCAGTAAATCTTAAAAATATGGAATATGTTCGAGTAAATTAAACTCAAATTACAACAACTATTAAGAATATGTGTTGTATTTGATTTTTTTCAAAAAAAAATTAACTTCAAATACGGTTTATTTAGAATTCAATTCGAAAAATAGTTGAAATTAAAATTAAAATTACATCATAAATGCTTGAAAAAAAAAATGGAATTTCGTCAAAATAAATTTTTTTGTCAAAAATTTCGACAAAATATGAGAACTCGAATTGTTTTTGTGCTCGTTATTAAAAAGAAATAAAATTTCGTTTAAATCGGCGAAAAATTGAGATAAAATATGAGAACTCGAACTATTTTGTGCCCATATATTAAAAAGAGTTTGAGATAAAATACTTAAACCCATATATTGAGATCAAAAAAATATTTTTTAAGAACTTGATAGCATTTTCGCAAATGCACAAATTATTAAGGAAAAAAAGTTGTCAAGAACAAAGGTGATTAATTTTTTTCAAAAATAAAACTTCCTAACATATTTATAGGATAATGACTACACTAAGAACATTACATATGCTACGATATAGATTTATAATGGACGACTTCGAAGTGCAAATAACGCAATAACGTAAGACTAGATGGATGGAAAATAAAAGGCGACAAAGAAATTCAATGGACCCCGAACAAAGAGATTCTAGAAATGCAAGAAGACGAGCTAGACGAGAAAATGATAGTTTAACGCCTCTAAATATTCAACTTTCGTTTTTGGTTTGTTTTACTACTGAGTAATTATCCATGTCGTCGCACGCATCGCGTGCATAAAAAGCTAGTATTTATTATTGCTACCTTTTTCTTGATAATATTATGATAATTTTTTAATCATATATCTAGTTCCACCTTATCAACATTAACGAGTTAGTAGGCCTGATATGTCCAAATAGAGAAAATACTCATTTAATAATATTATACTTTAAAATAATAATACTAAATATCACTTGATCTAATACAGGTGAATTATCATGTCATAAAAATCTTTGAAGATGGACAAACTGTATCATTTCGCCGATGAAAAGAAGACTGAAGGGATGTGCTCATGTGGCATTTAAGTATTTAGAATCAAAACATTTCTCTTATTTAGAGCACTATCCATATGACCATATGTATGTTCCTTACTAGAAGGAGACGAAAAGAAAATCCAATATAGAGATCATGCCAAAGCTAAAAGATGTCTATTGCGACAAAGTAACTAAGAAACGGACGCAATCGAATTTTATTGAAGAAAATTATTGTCCAACTTTGAGTTTTAACAAAATCCCTCTTCCCTTCAAATTTTAAATATGATATATTCAGATTTCACGAGAATCACGTTAATCAATAAAAGTAATTTCAATTAGTAAATTTTTTTTCTATAATCAACGACTTATTATAAGCAATTAGTTTCTATGCTCGGGCTATGTCCCAAGTAAGGCCAATTTTCATTTATCAATATTATACTTTAAAATGATAAGACTAAATACAATTTGGTTTAGTGGTTAAAACATTAGTTTATAAACTTGATGTCACGGGAAATCGAAACTTATACTATGTCATTTCTAATTTAGAAACGCCTTTTAATATATTTGTATAATGCTTCCTTAATCATTCTGTGAGAGGTATTAATTAAATACGATCCTTCTTCTCATCTACTTACATAAAATTAGTAAAAAACAAATCTTTCCAATACAAACAATAAACTTATAAAAGGAATCTCCCAACTGAGCTATTTTGGTCCACCTTAGAGCAAAAAGATCTACTTCAATTTATTCACACACCACTTGTTGGTGCAATAATATATTGATTCATTAAGTTAATTAGGGCCATATAAACACTCAAAAATAAGTGCACTTATCCTTTATGCTTCTTGCTGCCATTCTCTCAAAACACATTTGCTACCTTCCTTACTCATCCAACTTCATTCTTATAATCTTATGGAGTTAGAAAATCAAACAATTCATGTGTTGATGGTAGCATTTGCATCCCAAGGTCACATCAACCCCTTTCTTAGGCTAGGAAAACACTTACAAACCAAAGGCCTTCATGTCACTCTTGCAACCACTGAGACTTTCCGCCACCGTATAATCAAGCACCACCATACGGACATCGGCACCACCACCATCACTGACGAGATCCCCGCAATTTCGGGGATCGATATCGTGTTCTTTTCCGATGGGCTTAGTCTAGAGTATGACAGGAAGAACAACCTAGATATATACATGGACACACTAGCCAAAGCTGGTCCAATACATTTAACAAACCTTATTACATCCCTAGCTTGTGACAATATTAGGCCTAAAAAATTCTCATGCATAATCAACAATCCTTTTGTTCCATGGGTTGCTGATGTTGCAAGCCAAGTAGGAATACCATGTAGCATGCTGTGGATTCAACCTTGTACACTCTTTGCAATCTATCATAGCTTCTATAATAATGCTCATGATTTTCCTACAAAAGAAGACCCTAAGAAGAGCGTGCAATTACCAGGCTTACCATTGTTACAAACTTGTGATCTTCCTTCTTTTGTGCTCCCTAATAGTCCTTTTGGGAGTATAACAAAAGCATTTTTTGAAGCCTTGAAAAACATCCATAAATTAAGGTGGGTTTTGGCTAATTCTTTCTATGAGCTTGAAAAAGAAGTGATTGATTCTATGTCTAAATTCGTCATGATTAAGGCCGTTGGTCCATTAGTCCCATTGAAACTCTTAGGCCAAGATCATGAAGTTCGCGATTTTGTAGGAATAGATATGTGGAAAGCCGATGATCAATGCATCGAGTGGCTTAATCAAAAGGAGCCTAATTCTGTTATTTACGTGTCGTTTGGTAGTTTAGTAGTCCTTTCGAAGAAACAAATGGAGAGTATTGCAATCGCGTTGAAGAAGAGTAAGAGGTCATTTCTTTGGGTGGTGAAACCTTCCAATTATCCTGTACCAGAAGGTGCAGGAGAATTACCTGAGGGATTCTTGAATGAAACTAAGGAACATGGGGTAGTTGTACCTTGGTGTCACCAAAGTTTGGTTTTGTCACATAAATCTATTGCTTGTTTTTTAACACATTGTGGGTGGAATTCTATGTTGGAGACTATTAGTGTTGGAGTTCCTATCATTGCTTATCCTCTGTGGACTGATCAGCCAACAAATGCTAAGCTTATGGTTGAGGTTTTAGGTGTTGGGATTAGATTGTGGCCTAATGATGAAGGGGATGTTAAAAGTGAGACTATTGGGGAGTGCATCAAGGACATCATGGATGGTCCACAAGCAACGGAGATTCGGGCCAAGGCAGCACGGTGGAAGGACACCGCTAGGGGTGCGGTGGCCGGTGGCGGCTCATCGGATCGGAATGTTCAAGAGTTCATTGATGATATCATTAGGACTTCCTCTTGTATAGAATGTAATGTGAATTCTTCTTCTATGGAAAGCCAAAGTGTTTGAGAATAAAGGTTTAAATTGTATGTTGTAGAGATGTAACCTTTAGTTTATGCTAGTAGCATACACTAGCCATTCTCACTAATTACTATTTCGTTGTATGTACACTAGGGGAAAAAACATAAAGGGCTGCGCAGGAAGGGCTGCGCTTTTCGTAAAAGCGCAGCCCTACTAGTGAAGGGCTGCGCTTTTTTAAAAAAGCGCAGCCCTACTAAGAAGAAGGGCTGCGCTTTTTAAAAAAGGCGCAGCCCTTCACTAGTAGGGCTGCGCTTTTTCAAAAAAGCGCAGCCCTTCTGTAGGTAAGAAGGGCTGCGCCTTTTTGAAAAGCGCAGCCCTACTAAGTGAAGGGATGCGCTTTTTAAAAAGCGCAGCCCTTCTGCTTAGTAGGGCTGCGCTTTTTTAAAAAAGCGCAGCCCTTCCCGAAAAATTTTGAAATTTCGGAATCGCGCGCTTTGAAATATTGAGCGGGGATTCGTCAAATATATTATCCCTCATTCTCTCTCCTCTCTCACGTCCCTCATTATTCCTTTCCTCCTTATCTCTCACCCTCTCTTCTCTCTCATCTCTCTCCTCTCTCAAAAACTCCCATAAACATTTGTCTCAAAAACCCATTTTAAGTTTTTCCGATTTGCACTAAACATGACGACGGAGTCCGATTGCCTATTGTGATACCTTTTCGGAAGCGGAACGAGCCAACAAGTCAAAGTCACTGCTTTGCGGTGATGTTTAGGCTTTTTAAGCCATCCGAGTTCGTTTAAGCCTCCAAATAGCCATTTTAAGTTTTTCCGAAATTTTTTTTTCCTTTAAATTATGTATTTGGGTTTTGTTTTATGTATTTAAACATTATTAGGTTGTAGTTCTTGTATTTTTTCAGATCTATAATGTTCTTGTATACTTCTCTTTGTTTATATATTTTGATTAATGTTCTTGTATACTTCACTTTGTTTTGATTAATGTTCTTGCTTGTATACTTCTCTTTGTTTTGATTAATGTTCTTGTATACTTCTCTTTGTTTTGAATGTTATTCTTGTATACTTCTCTTTGTTTATTTTGATTAATGTTATTCTTGTATACTTCTCTTTGTTTATTTTGATTAATGTTCTTGTATACTTCTTGTATACTTATTGTATACTTCTCTTTGTATATTAGTTTTTGTTCCTTTTTTTCATTTTCGTTTCATTCTTTTTATTGTTTTGGGTTTAGTATTTTCGTTTCGTTTCGTTTCTCTTCTCTTCTGTTTAATTTCAGAAAATGTGAGATTATGAGTAAAAAAATGACAAAAAAAAAAAAATTTTTTTTTTTGGTAGGAAGGGCTGCGCTAGTTAGGAAAAAGCGCAGCCCTTCTGGGCTAGAAGGGCTGCGCTTTTTCCTAACTAGCGCAGCCCTTCTAGCTTAAGGGCTGCGCTTTTCTAGCGCAGCCCTACTTAAAAAGTGAAGGGCTGCTACTGAAAGGGCTGCTGTCAAAAAGCGCAGCCCTACATGCCTTTTTTAGCGCAGCCCTTCTTCATTTTTCCACTAGTGGTAATTATTATTGCTAATACATGAAATCAACTTATAGTGAATGTGTTGACTTGATTTGGTTATATTTGTAGACTATGAATACATAGTAGGTCTAACTTTTTAGGTAGGGATGAAGTGCAATCAAACTTGTCATCAGAGGCGGATCTAGTAAGGGGCTTGGGTGGTCTAGGTCTTCCCAAAGTAAAATAGAGTTCCTGTTTTTGGGCTTTTTTGCCCATTTTTTGTAACAATAAAAGTTAATGACCGCATAGATAATATGTGGTGGGAGTGGCTCAGTAATAAGTGGATCGTGCTGGTTTGAATCCGCAGAGTATGCTCATTACTTACTTTGTTATTTCTTCTTAACCTTTCTTCTTCTAATTTTTCTTTTTCCTTTTTAAAATTATTCATCCATCTTGCTTATATCTTTTGGTCTAACTTAGAAAAATGTTCTTTTGATTCATTAGGTTTATCTTTAGAGTACAAGGAACCACTTTTGTTTTTTTATAAAGAGAATCCAACTCTAATCATTATTTAATTCCAAAATCCATTCTTAAGTCCTCACAATTATAAAGATACAATATCTTTGAAACTTCTTCTGTTTCATAATACTTGTTATAATTCTCCCACTTTCTCTCTCTATTTTTATAAAACCTCCTCACTTTTTCTGTGTAGCAAGTATTATGAAACAGATGAAGTAGTATTGTGATAAATGATTGATGATTCAGTGTACTAGACATATGACAGACTACTTATTACTTTATGTGATTTAGTAATTGATAAGTTATACTGATGAAGGCCCCCTCCCAAACCAAAAATTATGGATCCGCCCCTGCTTGTCATCAAAAAGTTAATCAACTTGAACCCTAATACACTTGAACCACAACACTAGGCGTTTCCGACTCGAGACATGAAGTTAACCAAAGCTATTGGACCCATATAGCTAATGTTTGGTTTTAACATGGGACACAACTATTTGAGCTGAAAAAACAAATTTTGGTTTATTATTGGTTACTTTTTTCAGACTATCATAATGTTTTGAAGATCAAAGTGAACTGAACAATAAAATGATAAATTGGTGATCCCTGTTTTTTTTTCACACCAAAAAGAAAAAACACCACGGAAAACCCATCGAAGAGTTTATAGGCTTCGATTGAAGCGGGTCAGTTTGAATATATTTTAAAGTTTCTTATTTTTGAAAATATATCATAGAAAATCTACTACATCGACTTTTGAGTCTCATTGGATCAGTTGTTCACTTGATAGGTTCCACCGCAAGCTCACTAGTTCTTCCCCATTACCATTGTCAATATAATTTTAGTTATTATTGATACAATACGATGTACTTTAGGATATACTTTATTCTTAGATCGTAAATTATAAATATTGATCAATGATCATTCTTCACTCCAAATTGAGGAGTTTTCTTGAATCTAGCAATTATATTAGTTTAACTTATTATATGTTGCATATATGATTATTATGAAATTCTAATGATAACACCGTTATTATAATTTATAAAAACATTTCACTCATTTTTGAAGTAGAGAGAAAATGGCACAAAAAATATGTTATTGACCCATATTTTGGCATTTAGTTCACCAGGGACCTATATAACCCAACCCGTTTACTATTCGACCCGTATAGCTAAACCAAAACTAATGTAACCCATTAGACGCATTTTACAGGTGAAGAGCTTATGCTTTCATTTCTTTTCCATTTACGTTCATTATCGCCCATATCATTCTTTCCACATATATCGTCCATCTGCTTGTTTGTTGTTTTTTTTTATCATTTTTGTTTCTTGTTGATGTATCTATCTCTATTATATGAGTGACGGGGGAGGAAGATGGTGTCCACACTTAAAAAGTCTAATATACCCTTATGGTCCGTTTGGTGGTTGGTCATAAATGGTGGTAATGGGAATGAATTTGTGTCTAAATTTGTGAAAAATATCATTGTCCATTCCCATGGTAATGCTAATTTATCCTAAAGTGTCCACTTTCCTTCTTGAATTTCCATTTCCATCTAATACCACCTTGTAGGTGGTAATGAGTGGTAATGAAAATTGCTTCCCCTTGGAGACAAAAACACAAGTTTATGGGTGAGATTGCTTGCTTATGGAGAAAAAATGCCTCCCCATAGAGATTTTAAGGGTGCTTCCCTAATAAAATTACACTTAAAATTCATTACCATTACCGCAATTCATTAACGACTACCAAACGGGATGAATTTAAATTGTCATATAACTTAAATAACCTTTTTTTCCTCCTACTTGCCATATATATTGAACAAGTTAATAACATAATTGAATTTGAAATTTTAATTAAATATTAAATTAAGGAGAATGATTTCCTCTTCTTACCTATGTGTGAAAACTCTATTAAAAAATTAAAATGACAATATAATTTGATTGACGCAATTAGAAGAAAAAATATAAATTTTATATTTTATATTAATAATTATGCTCATAATATTTCAAAACCTATATTCTTCATTAATCTCTATTAGGTAAATCAACCTCTTTTCGGCGATTGAACCCGTTACACAAATTTTTTTACACTTTATTTGAGCACAAACTTTCTTCTACTGTATATTTCTTTCTCTCGATAATATATTTGAATAATGATGAACATATAACTAAAAAACCAATGAAGCATTAATTTAAGAAAAATATAGTTAAAAAATTAAAAATAATTAAAAATAGATTTACAAATCAAATTTTTTGTAACACTGATTAATAACTAATTGAGAAAATCAAAAAAGTTAAGAGGACATGCACGCATAGCGTGCAAAAAATGCTAGTATTATATTATACTAACTTCATTTCATAATACATGTATCATTTGCTTTTTCACGTACTCCAACACACTTTTTGGACATTAATATCTCTAGTCGTATATAAGTAAAAATTATAAGAAAAAGTTGATATATGAAATTCTCGCACCGATTTGGATTTAATAAAATACCGGTTGATGATGTGTTTTCTCACATAATGGTGAGAGAGATATCGTCAAATTTGGTTGATGAATAGTGCTTAGATGAAAAATGATACATGCATTGTGAAACAGAGAAAGTATTGTAGTAGCATTTAATGGGGGAGGGGAGGAGGGGGTGGGGGTTGCGGAAATTTGAAAGGGGTGGAAGAGGGGTGGGGGATGCAGAAATTGAAGGGGGATGGTGCGGGTTGCGAGGGTGATGGGGTAGGGTGGTAGGGAGTCTGCATGGGTGGTTGCGACGGTTGAGGGGGAAGGGGGAGGTATATGGTTGGAGGGATGAGGTGGTGGTGGTTAGGGTTAGGAGTTAGGGAGAGGAAGGGAGTTAATTAGGGTTTAAAACAAAAAAATTAGGGTTAATGACTACGGAGTTAACCGTCGTGAATTATTAAGGACATTTTGATGTATTCCATGAAATTCGGGGGTACCTGGTGAATTTTGCAAAGTGTGAGGGTACTTGGTGAATTTTCCGAAAACTCGAATACTTGGTGGAAAAACTATCTTTTAAAAAAAATATTTTTAACTTGAAATTTTGACACTATTCATATTTAAAAAAATATTCTCAATTTATAATATAGTCATGTTGAATTCTTGTTTGATTTGTCTCAATTATTAATTTAATAAGTTATAATTTTTACTAATATATAATGAAAGATAATTTTTTTTTTATAGTGTTATAATATTATAGTTATACAGAGTGAGTAGATAATCTAAAATGTGCTCCTTTCTGGATTTTCGTTATTTTACTTTGGCGTGTTGGCCTTGTTTAGCTTGGGCCCAAACAGGTGGTATGTCAATTGTCAAATAATCAAAAGATTCTTCGGTCATGTGAGACATCAGACACCCAACAATACATGCAATAATTATTAAATGAACTCTATTATCTGCATGCAAAACTAGCCATCAACCATAATTCCATAGATTATTGGATAATGATTATATATACAGCTCATATTATTGTCCTAAATTCCATAGATTAGGATATAAAAACAGAAAATAATGAACATTAAAGGAAAAATTTAATACAACATTTTTGCTTTTAGTTTTAAGAATATATGTTAGTAGTTAATTAGGAGATATATAGAAATCACAAATTATTGGATGTAATCGTTACAACATAATTTATGGTGTAACAACTTATAAATTCCGCTCATTTTGTAAAAAGACCTCAAATGAGAAAAAATTAATGACAAAATGACATGAGATTCATGTCATTATTTGTATAGTCCATGTCATTTTTCTTAAAATTTATGTCATTATATTATATATACAATACGTTATGATATAACATATTACAAATAAGACGCATTCCACTGAAATACTTTTTCGATTTTACTTTTATCATTCCTATGAAAAACAATCATAATGATTAATGAATATTCCAGGCATAAAGTAAGCCAACTTTTCCCTTATAATCACAAAAACCGTTATTGAATGAAGCTGACTGTTGTTACATTTCACCAAATATTTGTAATTTGAGCCCCCACGTTCCACTAGTGTAGGCTCCAACCCAACCCAAGGTGGCAAGATAGAATGGAAGAACTAATAATGTGGATAATTAGCCAATAATATCAGAGCATATGGGTGAAATTAAATATGAAAATTGTCAAATTTGAATGAGCTTTTGCCCTCTTGTGGTGTGATGTAAGAACAGGTGGTCCAGATCAGTGAATCGTGTTAATTGTTACAAAATTTCATGTTCTTCCTTCATAATTTTGGAGATTTCATGGTATTACTAATCTTCCCCACAATTTTCTAAAATTGACTTATATAACACCAATTATAATTTGGAGTGTAGCACAACACCAATTATAAAATGGGTAAAGATTGCAACAAATCACCAACTATAATGTTGGGTGCGCTCATATAAAGAACTCCACTTTATGAATATAACATAAATGGACCGCGTTATTTTGAGAAAAAAAAAATTATGTATCCATCCATAAAAAATGAAAGTAGTTATTCATATGAAGATGAACAAATCAAAGATTTACACATCCTAGACAAACTATGGGTTTTTCCAACCTCTTCTCCCTTCCTTAATCTTCTCTTTCTTCAATCCTTTCAATGATTGTTGCCTACTGTATCTTTATACAAATTTTTATATGCTTTCGCACGAATTATGTGTATATATAAGATTAGTAACCTTAAATAATCAATAAAAGTACTTAAATTTAAAAGGTAGAATTTATAGGAGGACAAATCGATTACCCACCTCTATTTTGTCTCTATATCAAACTTAATACACACTTTCATCATTGAAATTCAATAGTTTCGACCATAAACCAATTTGGCATATAGTATAATATAAATGATCTCACTCTAAAAGATATTTTCTCTAATTGTGGTGTTCCATTAATTTGTTTACGATTTAGTTGTGAATTGTGATATAACATCTAATTTGACAACAAAAATCATAGTTCGATTGTGAAATACTTCACTCATAAAGCTCTCACATAAACAAGAGAAGTGTTTCACTGATTTTAAAACGGTGGAAGTATGTTTATATATACGTTCATTTTTTGGTAATTATGTGATGTATTACTTGAATGAGAGGTTTTAAATTTTATGGCCTTGTTTGACAAATAGAGTTTAGCTGTTAGAGTTTAGAGTTAAAAGTTTGTTGTTAGAGTTTTAACTTTTTGTTCAGCGGATTTGACTGTTGATTTGACAACCTTTTTTTTTTATAAATGTGTTTGGTAACAATTAACTGATTGCTAAAAATACATTGTCAGTTGTTTGTGTGAAATGATATTTATAGACATTATAATACATATGTGTAGTATTATTATTAGAAGTAAGAAAGTCATTGAACATATTTTTACCTGATCCTCTAAAGAAAAAGCATTATGAGCTTTTTCATTTTGAGAGTTTTTATTCCAAAACTCTCTGATCTAAAACTCTCTTTTACCAAACATCCTTTTAGTATTTTTTACTAGTCAAAACTCCAAAAGTAGTCTAAAACTCTCTTTTTACTTCAAAACTCTAATTATTATAACATGGTTTACCCTTAATGTAATCTTTTGGGGGTGTTACCCTTAATAATTTAGCCAGCGTGTATTCTTTAGGATTTGTAGTGCACCTTGGTCAAGGGAATAAAAAAAGAAAAGGTGTATCGGTGCATCCGGAACTATAACATGGTTTGTCTTTAATCACTCAATCTTAATTGTTATTACTATGAGAAACTGTAAAGCATAGCACCAAAACATGTAAAGCATGATTTTGCATGTCGTTTACATTAAACAAACATAATCAACTTGGATTCACAAATGCAGGAGTTAACAGAACAATTGCGAATTAGATTCTTCCCACTTTGCACAGAAAGCTGTATTTTGTTTGTAAAGGAAGCTAACCGATACTATTATGTAAACGTTATCGCATTATCCACCATTTTTTTTTTCTGAAGCCATATAATCCACCTAATATTGTTACTAAAATATTTGATCGGTTAGATCAAATAATGCATGACATAATAAGTAATTAATGACACATTACATGATTACTTCCTATTAGAGAATGTTCCAAGGCTGGTAGGGGACTTGTCCCAAAAAATTATCATATGTTCGAGTTAAGATTCCACAATTTTGTCAAAGTTACTCAATCACAACAAAAATTTATTTCAGAATGGTGACAATTTAGATGCCTCACCGCGAGTGACGGAGCCACGTAGCAAGTTGTGGGGTCAATTGACTCCACTCGAATTTAAAAAGTATGGAATTTTTTCCTATTTTTTTTTTTTTTGAAATCTTGGTGTATTTCCTTATATATTTAACTATTTGATCTCTTTGAATTTCATCAATTTTATTTTGACCCTACTAAATATATTTTCTAAATATGATGCCACTACTCACCGCACAAGTACACATAAAAATAAGTTTGACAAAAGTACAATGAGCGGTTCCCTCTAGGTTTCCTTGGGAGGGTTTTCTAGGCGATTTTCCTAGGGTTTCTCATCAGGTGTGAGATTTTGCTCGTGGCTGCCTCGAGATCAGTGTAAGCCTAGTCATGGCTTCCACTTCGGGACCTAGGAGTGAGAGAGAAGTTCAACAATCACAAATAGAAGTATTAGGGTTACAAAAAAGAGTGTTAGGGGAAGCAGCGAAAACTCCCGCTGACTCCCCCACGGAGGAGGAAGATGTGGTGGAGTGGAATGACGATGGCGAGGAGGAGGAGGAAGCAAGAATGGAGTTAGGGCTGGTGGGTAAATTATGGACGAGAAGATCGATCAATGCGAACGCTTTTATGACAACCATGAAAAGTGTTTGGCAACCATCCCATGGATTGGATATAAGTTCTATTGGAGACAACACTTTCGTTTTTCAGTTCCACCATTGGCGTGACAAACAACGAGTTGTGGAAGGTCAACCGTGGCATTTCGACAAACATGCTATAATCTTTGATGATATTCAAGGTAATGTTAAACCGTCTGATATGGAATTTTTTGCATTACCTATGTGGGTTAGAGTATATAACCTACCCTTTAAAGGTCGTCTGAACCTAACTAATGTTGAAGCCATCGGAAGAAAGATTGGAACTTTCATTAAGGTAGATAACTCGGGGTCTATGGGGATAGATAAGTCTATCAGGCTTCGTATAAATGTCGATGTACGAAATCCTCTAATGAAAAATATCAAAGTTAAAATGCGGGGAGGGGTAGAGGAGGTTTTTGAAGTGAAATACGAGCGTCCACCATTATTCTGTTACTGTTGTGGACTAATGGGACACGGGCTGAAGGACTGCATGGAGAATAGGGAGGAGGAAGACCAGAAACTAAGGTATGGGGGTTGGTTAAAAGCCTCCCCGTGGAAAAGCAATAAAAGAGAGGAGGAGGAAGGGAGGGAAAGGGGAGGACTAAAAGCTCGGGCTCTTTTCATTACCAAACCAAAGGGGAGAGTTTCGAAGGAACTTCATGAAGCGATGCAGGAGGTTGCAGGGAGAATGAGAGACGTGGGATTAATTGATAAAGATGATCTACACCACACCATGCATAGTAGGGGAGGAGAAGAAGGAGAGTGTGTATTGAAAGAAAAGGATACTAGGCAACATGAGGATGTGGAAGATGCTCCACATACCAGTGAAGTTACGATACATCGAAAAGTGGAAATGGACCATCCTGTGGAAAAAAAGAGAGGATGGCATAGAATCCCCAGAAAGGAAAGGGAAGGGGTTAAAGATGAACTGGTATTGGTTGGGCAGAGACGAAAAGATAGGGAGGAGGAACAAGAAGGATCTGAATTGAGGGAGGGGGAGAACTGTGGAATTAAAAAGAAGATAGGGTTGGATGGTAATGCTCTAAGCAAACAAATGCAGAATGAAACTACTGAAACAGTGGCGGGCCCCACCTCCTGGGCCCTTGGTGATCAATGAGTAACGTGCTTTCATGGAACTGCCGGGGTTTGGGGTCTATACCGGCAGTCAATGCGCTTAGGCGTGTTGTGATCAACGAGAAACCCCAACTGGTATTTTTACAAGAAACCAAACTCCATAGCTATGAAATGGAGCGTGTCAAAAAACGATTAAATTTTCGAGGGATGTTTGTGGTGGACTGTGTGGGAGATGGACGACGTAGGAAAGGAGGAGTGTGCTTATTGTGGCGTGAAGATTGGGATATTACTATTTTGTCTTTTTCAACAAACCATATTGACTCAATTGTAAATGCCGAGGGAGGAATGACATGGAGATTCACGGGAATTTACGGCTTTCCTGAAACTGAAAACAAAGCGAAGACGGGGGCTCTGCTTAAAACTTTGCACAATAGAGAGAGTATGCCATGGCTTTGCGGCGGTGATTTCAATTTAATGCTTTGGTCAGTTGAGAAGCAAGGTGGAGGAGACTTTAGATTTGAAGAAGCGGAGTTATTTCGGGAAGCTTGTGATCATTGTGAACTGTATGATTTGAACTACGTGGGACATCCATTTACCTGGACCAATAATCAAGGTGGGGATCATAACTTGCAAGAGCGACTGGATCGTTTCCTAGCGAACTCACAATGGCAAACTAAGTTTGGGCACTCTTATGTCACACATTTAGAAAAAAGAAGATCTGACCATTTGCCGATTTTGCTTAGTATTCGCACAAAACTGCCGCAGAGTGGAAAAAAAAGGAACAAGAGGTTGTTTAGATTTGAGGAGATGTGGACAAGGGAAGAAGAATGTGGTGAAGTGATAGCGGCAAACTGGAGGAAAGGCGGAGATGCAGCTGTCAATGTAGGAAGAATTGCTAGTGATTTGCGTGAATGGAGTATGGCGAAGTTCGGAGATTTTGCAAAAGAAATGCGAATGCTTAAAGAACAAATGGGTAAACTTATGTGCGAGGAGCCAACTCAAAGCACTATAGCTCAAATGAAAGCCTTTGATACCCGAATGGATGAGTTGGAACTGAGAGAGGAATTATTTTGGAAACAAAGAAGTCGTCAGGATTGGCTAAAGCATGGGGACCAAAACACAAAATTTTTTCATGCTAAAGCTAAACAAAGGGTGGCACGAAATAATATCAAACGACTCAAAGATGCAGATGGGGAGGTGTACGACAAAGAGGAGGATATTGCAGAAATTCTTGTGCGTCATTTCCATACACTCTTTCAGGCAAATGAGAACGTTGAGATGGATCCGGTCCTAAACATAATCCAGGAAAAACTGTCAAGCCCTTTAAAACAGATGCTGGGGGAACCATTTAAAAAAGAAGAGATCATTGATGCACTGAAACACATGCACCCCACAAAAGCTCCTGGCCCTGACGGTATGTGTGCTCTCTTTTATCAGAAATTCTGGGATATTGTGGGTGATGATGTTACGGGGAAAATCTTGGATATACTTAACCATGGTGCCAATATTGGTGATCTGAATAAAACGTATATTGCCTTGATCCCAAAGAAAAAAGAGTGTGAAACGCCGGTGGATTTTCGACCTATTAGCCTATGTAATGTCATGTACAAAATATTGTCCAAAGTTCTAGCCAACCGCCTTAAAAAAGTTCTCCCAACCATCATACATGAATCTCAAAGTGGTTTTGTGCCGGGGAGACTCATATCGGATAACATCTTGGTTGCCTATGAATGTTTTCATTATCTGAGGAAGAAGAAGACAGGGAAAGTGGGTTACATGGGGCTCAAACTGGATATGAGTAAGGCTTATGATAGGGTAGAATGGAAGTTTTTGGAGAATGTAATGATAAAATTGGGTTTCCCGGAGCTTTTTGTGCGCCTAATAATGGATTGTGTAAAATCAACTTCTTTCTCTATTTTACTTAATGGCCAGCCGACAAGAAGTTTTGCTCCCACCAGGGGGCTCCGGCAAGGAGACCCCCTATCTCCTTTTCTCTTTATTATATGTGCAGAGGCCCTATCATCCTTACTGAGAGATGCGGAAGCAAAGAAAGAAATTCATGGCCTAAAAATAGGAAAGAAAGTGGACGCAATTTCTCATTTATTTTTTGCTGACGACAGCTTACTGTTTACGAGAGCAAATGAAGATGAAATAGATAAGGTACTGGAAATTCTTTCTACTTATGAAGCTGCTTCGGGACAGAAACTGAATATGGAGAAATCTGAGGTCTCTTTTAGCCGAAACATTGATCAAGAAAAGCAACACTTGCTTCAGACGAAGTTATCTTTTAAGGCGGTAGAGGATCATGGGAAATATCTGGGACTACCAACTTTTGTTAGTGGGTCAAAGAAAAAAGTTTTCCGACATATTCAGGAGAAAGTTTTGAAGAAGTTGAAAGGATGGAAAGAGGGCTTTCTTTCTCATGCGGGAAGGGAGGTACTTATTAAGGCCATAGCTCAAGCAATACCAACTTATGCAATGCAATGTTTCGCTCTGCCGGCAAATTTACTAAATGAGTTGGAAAGTATGTTTAGGAGTTTCTTCTGGGGACAGAAAAAGGATGAAAAAAAATTGGCATGGGTAGCGTGGCAGAAGATGTATGCACCAAAGAAAGAAGGCGGGTTGGGAATGCGTAATCTCGCAGTGTTCAACAAGGCCCTTTTGGCGAAACAAGCTTGGCGCATCATTAAATATCCTCACTCCTTGATGGCGAAAACCCTTGCACACAAATATTTCCCACATTCCAGCTTTATGAATGTTAAGGAAAGTCCAGTAGCGAGCTACACATGGAAATCCATATTATCTGCGCGTGAGTTGGTGAGACGTGGAATGCGAAAAGTGGTGGGTTCAGGAAACTCAGTGGACATATGGGCGGACCCTTGGGTGCCTAGTTTACCAAACTTCCGGGTTTTGACTAGAAGGAATACATATGATGGAGGCCCAGTGATGGTGAGTGAATTAATTGAAGAAGGAAACTGGCGAAATGATGTGCTACACCAACTCTTTTCCTCATGGGAGATTTCTGCCATAAAGAGTATTGCTCTACCTCGTACTGATTGCCGTGACCAATGGGCGTGGCACTACTCTAAGAAAGGTGAGTTCACGGTCCGAAGCGCTTACTACATGGAGTTAAGTAGGAAGAAGCAAGAGCTAGCTTCTACATCGGCTCAAGCAAGCACGGGTATATGGAAGAGAATTTGGGATGCCAAGATTCCCATCAAAATAAAACAATTTGGATGGAGGGTAATTCACAATGGAGTAGCAGTAAGGGCGAACTTAGGAATGCGGGGCCTAACAGAGGAAGTGAGATGTCCCATGTGTGGTGAAGAAAGAGAAACTACCATCCATACTCTATTCGAGTGTGAGGAAATAAGAAGGATGTGGTATGTCTCGCCTCTCAGATTAGTAGTGCAGCAAGGTGAACACAAATCTGTGAAACAATGGTGTGAAACTTTGGCAAGAGATGCTAAAGACGAGGTCTGGTGGAATTTGTTTTGGTGCATCATGTGGGGGGTTTGGCTCAGAAGAAACAAATGGGTCTTTGACCAGAAAAAAATTTCGGTGGAGGATGTTCTGAACAAAGCTGTAGATAGTGTGTGGGAATTCCAAGCAGCTAATGATCTGAGTCTCGGGCAGACACTAGCGCAAACGCAAGTGGAAAACCAATGGAAACCACCGGAAGGACGAGGCTATAAGGTGAATTCGGATGCGGCGCTCTTCAACGATGGTAAAGTGGGATGTGGGGCCATAATGCGAGATGAATATGGTGATGTACTGGCTGCCACCTCAATGCTGATAGAGGGTGGTTATGGAATTGATGAAGCAGAGGCTTTAGCTGCCAGACACGCACTAGAAATTGCCATCGACGCGGGTCTGAGGAACTTAACACTGGAATCTGATTGTTTGAATCTCATTAAGAGTTTAAAACAAGGTGTCTTAGAAGTATCCAGCTTTGGAAATTTAGTTGCTGACATTTTAAATCTTGGTAAAGCTTGCTGTAGTCTTTCCTTCAATCATGTAGGTAGGAATGGGAATCAAGTAGCTCACAAACTAGCCCATCTGAGTCGTAATTTCAGTAGCATGCGTGTGTGGATTGAGGAAGTACCAGTTGATGTAATGCCTCTTGTTGAGGCTGATTTGGAGTCTCATGAATGAAAGCTGATATTTCCCGTCAAAAAAAAAAAAAAAAAAAGTTTGACAAGACCTCCTCTATCCTAGATGTCATTATAAAAAATAAGTTAGCCAAGACCTCCTCTATCCTAGATGACATTATAACCCATCGTAATGATCGACCTCCTATAAACAATGGATCAAAATGGGTGTACACATCATTGTATTGAAGATAATAGCATACTTATTATTCGTATATTGCAGGGAAAGTATTAGTGTACATGATTTTCAAGAGGTTAGGTAAACGTAACGGGGAAAATTCAACTTTTAGCACAATATGAATTCACGTAACGACTTCGTTTAAGCTAAGTTTACTCTATGCAGTCGTCATATACTAGTGATATAACCTTGGTGATTGGTTCCCAAAAGGTCGTGTGTACGTAATGAGGTAAATTATTCAACTTTAAAATAGTGATAATTCACGCTACAATTTGTTTAAGCTAAGTTTGTTCCA
Organism: Beta vulgaris subsp. vulgaris; assembly: GCF_026745355.1. Classification (NCBI taxonomy): domain Eukaryota; kingdom Viridiplantae; phylum Streptophyta; class Magnoliopsida; order Caryophyllales; family Amaranthaceae; genus Beta; species Beta vulgaris. Next base: position 55,110,955 of record NC_079210.1, on the reverse strand, counting down.
ATTACCCGTCTTTATTCCTACAAGGACATAGTTTTAAGACTTTATTGTCTTACTTTTTATTTCTTTTAGGTCATTCCACTATTTTGCTTTAAGCTTGTCAATTGAACAATGTAATATACAATTGATTATGAGAGTCTAATACTTCTTTTTCATAAATAGTAAGAAAAAAATATATAAAGCATTAATTAGGAGAATCTGCTCATAAGGAAAATACTTGAAGCATCATTATTCAAAATATATACAGAGCACTAAACCATCTATATTATTTAAGAGAGAGAGAGATGGTAGCTCGTGTAGTAGCACCCCAAATTCCAGGACATTACCCAGGGTTCGAATTCTCATCCCAATTATATGTTGGCCCATATAATTCTCGTCTGTTTAGCCTTGTAACCATCTTCTGAGTTGGTGTGCGCTACAAGCTAGTAGCCTGGTACTGATTGATTTTCAAACCAATTATCTTTCCTAATAAAAAAATCTATGTCATCTAAGATCAAGGGAGAAAAAAAATTCAAATGTCTGCGATTTATTCACCAATTTGCTGCTTGGTTAAGCTTCTGGATAATTAGATTCTGATCATTTAATCAAACTTCGTGGAGATTTTATGATAGACACCGCATATACTCCACTAACGTTGCAATCCGCCAAGATGTCTGAAAGGATCTTGGATGTATTATTTTGAGATGATGTGACTTTCTACCGTATAAGAATGACTTGTTTTGCGTTATTTTAACAATAACTTTGGACGTTTCACAAAAATAAGTGTAAGATACTTCCCTTTCTTTTTGCCTAATATTGACAGCTTCGCTTTTGTATAATGGAGCAATTCTTTTAGGAAGATCGAAAACGAGGCAACAAATAGGCCACGATCAATAAATAATTATAGAGTCAAATTCAAATGTGTGGAAACTCATCTATTGCTTACAGTGAAATGATAAAGTTACAATGTCATGTTTTAGAAAAAGATACAATTATTCTAACACTTTTATTGGTTGTCTCCACTTAAACGTTAAATAGCTAAGCCCCGGACAAAATAGAGGTGGGACTTGAAAGCTAAAGCTTCAAATAGTGTACATAGGAGAAAATATCATACAGGAGTGTAGTATGGAACATTGTGCAATTTAAGTGTAATTTATTTTTAATATTAAGACAGCGGACTCTCTTTTAGTCTTTTTCTTAGATAGTTAGTTGAATCATTAAATTGATACATCTCTCTTTTGTTTTTACTCTCATTCCTTCCTTTCACCTTTTTCTTTACCTTTAGTTCCCTTCACTCTATTTAGGGGATGTTTGGTTATGGGGTTACAAGAAAGAAAAAGACAGTAGATTGATTGGCTTTGGTTGGGAGGGAGGGGGGTTGTTTCTCCCTTTTCCCTCCATTATCCCAAATCCCTCTACTTTGATTCCCCTACTCCTTCCACTTAGAAACAGGAGTAAGAAAAAAAACCCTTTGACCACCCATCTCACTTCTACAAACACCCCACAACTACCCAACCCAACCGCCAACACAACCCAAAATTCACCTCCACGCTGGAAAACTCACCAACATCCACTGGAAATTTTTCACCACCTAAGATAATCCACCCTCACACACCCAAAATCCACCCAACCACCCCCAAAAACCCACCATGACCACCAAAAAATCACCCAGCCGCCGAAAATCGACCATGGCCACCTAAAAACTACCTTATTTGCGGTCACCATGACCCCCGAAAACCACCGTCACCACCGAAAAACCTGTGCAAAAACTCTTCTCCTCTTTTGGTGTGGTGGTGTTTGTAGGTGGTCGGGTTTTGTGGGGTTTCGTTTTTGAAATGTGTGTGCATATGTAAAACATGGTAGTTGAGGAAGGAGGTCGACGGCTGTGAAGAGGGGAAGGGGGTCGATGCAGGCGAAGAGCGGAAGGGGGAGGCGACAAGGCTGTTTAATTTAAAAGATAGATTGTGGTGGTGGTGGTGTGGTGGAGGAGGGGTGGTGATATATTAGGATTTTCTTTACCTATTTCAAAACAAACAACCAAGTAAATTTAAGGGTCTGCTTTCTATTCTCCTCCGCTCCATTCCTTAAACCCTTACCCTTACCCCTTTGTGAACCAAACGTCCCCTTATTTTTTTTCACTTTTTCGGTGGTTTAAATGAAAAAACAGAGGATTTTTTGATGAGAATAATTTCACCTTTAGACGATCTTTCCAAAATACTCCACCTTTTCAAAATTTGGGAATAATTCGATCTTTGGGGTGTGTTTGTCCAAAATGGATCATTACATGTTGGTAACCTGCAAATGCAGGTTTAATATCCTAATCAGTATGTCATTAAGAACTAATCTTAGAAGTGATCATGGGTCGGACCGGGCTTTAACCAAAAAAAGTGACCCGTTTCGGGCCAAAGTCGCGGGTCGGGTCGGACTAATCTTGATCACCTCTAACTGATTTGATGTGTTTAAAACTAAATTCTTAATTAAACACTTAAATCTAATTATGTTAATTTGTAAATTAAAAGGAAAAAAAAGTTAACACACCTCCCCCTCCCATCCCCTTCCACCACCACCTCCTTTCCACTAACCTGCACTCCTTAAACCCACTTCCTTCACCCAATTACCTTAGCCCCCACCACCACCATCCACTAAAACCAAAAGTACAACACCCTTTACACTCGTCCAACCACCACCGTACCATCCCCACCACCGCACAACACCCAAACCCAAGCCTACCCCCACCCTCACCTTAACTACCCACAAAAGGCCCCACCCACCACTATATTAAAACCTAAATCTACAGACTCAAACCCTAGTGCATTTACGTCCACTACCACCTTATGTTTCAAACCTCCCTCCGGTCACGCACCGAATCATCCGTGTTGCGTGGTACAAGACATGAGCTAGCATCAAAGTCGGTAGGTTTGCTGTTTCCGACGAAACTCCATTGCACACTAGACCACCGAGAGAGGAATAGAAGGTTTTTGGAGTACGCGAAGAGAGAGGGAAAAAGCCAAAAAAAGCAGGTAAGAATGGGATGATGGTGAGAGAGGAAGGAAAGAGGGATAGAGAGAACGAGCAGTTGGCTTCTAAAGGAGAGAGAAGATGATGGCGGAGTTGGATTTTTCATCTGAAAAATGGGTCGAAGCAAGGAGAAGATGAGGGGGAGTTGTTGCAAGCGTTAATGGGATGATGGAAGGAGACGGGATAGGAATGAGAGGACTTGGGACAGGGGGAGTTGGTGCAGGGGTGGGATGATGGAAGGGGAAGGGTGGTTTTGGGGGCGGGGTGGGTCGAGTTAGGTCAACAAGTGTTTTTAACCAGTCAATCAGGTTGGTTAAAGTGGTCCAGTTTGGGGAGACATTGATCATAGTTGAGATTATTCCCAATTTTATGAAAGTTGTGACTGTTTGGAAAGATTGGTGAAAGGTGGGATTCTTGCCATCAAATATTCCAAAAACAAATGCCTTAATTAACAAACTGAAGAAAATTATAGGAATACATAATATCTACTTTATGTGACTATCTTAAAATGGTTTCACTTTTCAATTATTTGGGAATAATCCCTTTTTTTGTTCATTGTAAGTTATTTAATTAGGCCTAATTGAGGAAGACATTCTCTAAAGTTAGGACTATTCCCATATTATTAAAATGTATAAATTATGATCATTTTGAGAAGACCATGTAAAGGTGGGATTATTCATGCCAATCTTTCATATCCTGAAAGAGTATTATACAATCTCTAAATAGCTTCATATAATAGTAAAAAGTAATCTCAATCGGTAATTGAAATTCATCTCATGTAAGATCAAGGGTGGTTCAATTATTAAGGTCCTAATGAAGGCCTTGGGCTACAAACAAACAAATTGGGCCCTCTATTCATTAACGAAATTTACATAAATTCTTTGGTGTAACAGTTACACCATAACTTATAGTGTAATAGCCCAAGAACCCACGGTTGGCGCGGTAAAGGATAGACCTGCAGGTCAGCAACGAACCGAGTTAGCTTGGTGATTCTGGCCGAGTTTTCGCACAGAGACTTTAGCTCAAATCACCTTGGTTGAAGGATGAAACTCGGATTTGAGTCAACCGGATTAGGTGTGTGACTTATTAGAATGTTCTAGATTCTTCTGGATGTTGTCATCATTGGTGTCGGAGAAGTTACTACAACAGGAGGCCAATATGATTTTGAGCTTGTGCATCAAAAATCGCGAGGAGTGTTGCTTGTAAAATTCAACTCGTGAAGTGGAGAGAGAAATAAAGGAAGTAAGAGACATAAAGAGAGCGAGTAAAGGTGTGTTTTGGGCAGAGAATTGGAGACAGATGAGGTTACATACAACCATGGGTTGAAATAGTTCCAAAATAAGTTGAAACCTTTCAATAATGACATCAAATAATTCCAAAACAAAATTACATGAAAACAAAACTCAAATGATATAAATAAATGACATCAGCTTCATGCCATTATTTTTGTAGCTTATGTCATATTTCTTAAAATCTTTGTCATTATACACATGTAAAAATTTCTTTACACAAGAAGTTATGGACTTACTTTACACCAAAGACTACTCATAACGAAATTTTTTCAATACATTTATAGCACACTATCCAAAAAGTATTCAAATAAAAGCATCCTAACGAATAATCTGTACATGCATTAGAGTGGCTCGATAACTACTAATAAGAAAAAGGTAGTAATAAAAGCTCCCAAATATAGTCATTTAAATTATCGCCATATATGTCACTCTGGTACAAGATTTTGTCCAATGAAAAGGTATTGTATATTATCCCCTCTTGATCTCAAAGGGCATTTTACAAGTATAACATGAAGAATATGCTATAAGTCTAAATCATCATCGGAACATTAGTGTGGCTTCTTCTTCTTCGAAGTCCTTCGTTATTCGAAAATGTGCCAAATATGTTCTTACAGGAAAAGCACCAAGTGTATAAGAAAATCCAAAAAATGTTACTCGCATACATGTTTCCGAAGTGAAAAGATAGGACAGGTGGACTAAGTAATAGTATCATAATATTAACACGCAAACAAAGAATGAAAAGTAGAGGAAATCACTAAACAAGCTAAGGCCTCTTGGAAATGAGAGTTTACGTGTGGTCACTTATGTATGACTAACAGTCACACAAACATTTTCCATTACTAATAGTCACACACAAACATTTTCCATGACTAATAGGAACATAACATAAAATGATATTATAAAAAAAAAACATAAAACGATAAACGATAGAAAGACAAAACGAAGCTCTCCCAAGAAAACTAATTTTTTTTATCTATATGAGTCACTAAAGCAGTACAAAATACAAAGAAGATGAGGGGAATTCGAACCTGTGACCAATCGTCACAGCACCTCAATCTTAACTACTAAGCTAAGACATATTTGATTACCCAACAAAACTAGTGATAAGCACTAAAACATCATTTTATGGTTAAGTAACTTTCTCTTTTACTTTTACCCATCTTTTTTTAGACAATCGAAACCTCGCACAGGTCAATTCGGACTAGGTTTGCAGGTAAGGCCCATTGGAAGTAGGGGGAAGGTAAGGGAAAATCCCCACCCCCAAAGTGCTTCTAGTGAGGTTTGATCCCACAACCTTAAGCTTATGAGATACAAATCAAACCATTAGACCACGTACTACTTGGTTTTACTTTTACCCATGACCTTTTTGAGCGAACATGAGTCGTTGCTATACTATACATTTTTCTTTTGAATATATTTACTCTTATAAACAAATGGAGGTACTCATATGAATAAATGTGGTTGCTCTAACAAATGAGGTGGTTACTCTAATGAATGAATTAAGATACTCTTATAAATAAATGAGTTTACTTTTATAAATAAAGAAACATTAATCAGTTTACTCTTATGAATGAATGATCGAGGTTACTCGTATGAATAAAGGAGGTTACTTTTGTGAACTATTACCCGTATAATTAAACGGGGTCGTCGTATAATTAAATGCGTTACTCATATGGTTAAATGTGGGTATCTTTGACGATTACTCTTACCAATAAAAAAGGTTACTCTTATGAATAAATGGCTTACTTAAATAAAAAAAAGGAGTACAATTTACTCTTGTGAATGAATGTTCTACTGATATGAATAAATGTAGTTACTTTAATTTGTAAACATTTGTATGTTACTCGTATGATTCATTGAGGATACTGATATAAATAAATGAGGTTTTGTTTATGATTGAATATGATTACTCATTAGATTAAATGACGTTACTCATATGATTCAATTATGAGGTTACTTTGAAAAATAATAGAGGTCATTCATATAGTATTGTTAAAATTGCACATAATAGTAGAAGGGGTCGGGATACTCGATCTTATAAATAAATGAGATTATTTTTATAAATAGAAGGGGATAATAATGAGCATACTCTTATGAATCAATGGAGTTATTCGTATGATTATATATGGTTACCTCTGACGGATGAGGTTACTATTAATAGGAGTTACTATATAAACAAATGAAGTTAGCTTTATAAGAAAAGGAAACGCTCATGAACATTTGGGTCAACTTCAAATGGACATTTTTCGCAACAAAATCAACATTTTTGGAAGATTCAAGTTAGTAATGAAATTTTGGCTTGAAAGCTTTTCAAAACCTAGTTAAAAGCTCAATTTCGATGAAAACGAGATAGATATGATCTCTTGAAAATGAGTTGACTGGCTGACACATGCGCACGCAACGACACCATATGGCCGATTACATATAAGAATTTATGATTTTTCAAATATTATAATTTTAAATAATTCGTAATTAAAAATATAAATAGTTAAAAATTCTATGTCGGCAAACGTATAAGTCAAAAGATTAAAGAGAAACAAAAGTAATACTCCACCCGTTCCATAATATAGTGTTTTTTTATATGGTATCCAAGATATACATTTGACCTTTGATATATTCAATTCCTTATTAATAAAAATATAAAAAGTTGATATTATGAAACTATACATTGAAGCGAATCTAACAAGATCCCACATGAATATGTTTCTTTATATATACAAATGAAAAATATTTACTCAAAGTTTTTAAAATTGGACTTTAATAGAGAGAAACAAACAATAAATTATGAGACGGACATAATACATCATAAATATATCTCGAGATTTAATTAAATCAACTTTTTTATATTTTTTATCAATACAAAATTGAAGATATTAAAGGTCAAAGTTACATCTTGGAAACCGTATAAAAAAGAAACAAGGATTGGTCAACGTTGGCTCATTAGGTGGTAGTTGTACGATTCATAATATCCATTCATATTTAGCCGTCGCCGGCTGGCCACCCAGACCCAGGGTCCAGTTAATATGGTTTTTTCCTTTCCCTTTGTCGCATAGTCAATTAATCATCGAGGAAGAATGAAAGGTCAAATTAAATTCAAATGGTTAGTTATAACAATAATTCAACATTCATGAGGAGAAAGGAGCAATTGTTAGTGTACGTTCATAATTCATATATGGATCTTGCTAACGGACGCTCCGGGGCGCTAGATAAGAAATATATTGTTATACTCCTTCCGTCCCATAATATAGTGCTTGATTCCATTTTTTCACGGGAATTAAGGTAAATAGAATCTAAGAGGAAAGTAAAAACTTTTTTATTATTAAAATAAATATTGTGTGGAAAAAGGTGATCTTAGGAGAGAGAATGAAGAATAATTGGTAAAAGAGCATTAAATGCAACCCTTGGGTTGAATAAACAAAGCAAAAGAACTATTTTCAAGAAGCAAACAAATAATGATGGCACGATTTTCTAGGCAAATCACAAAAAATTATGGAATTAAATATAGAACCAAGCACTATATTTTGGGACACCCAAAATGGAAATGAAGCACTATATTATGGGACGGAGGGAGTACTTAATTACTCATATTTGTACAAAATAATAGAATAATGTATAATTTCAATGCAAAGCATTTAATGTTTTTCAAAAGGAAAGGGGAAACATTTAATTCAAATGCAAAACATTTAAATGCATTGCATTGGAACTATATATTATTATATTATTTTATATAAATATGAGTAATTAAATAGAACAATATATTTCTTATCTAGCGCCCTCGGAGCGTCCGTTAGCTTTTGCCTTCATATCTCTCTCTAATAACGTAAGCGAATGGACTACATATAAAACTCCTACTGTCCTACAGACAGTCCTACATAAGTTTTGCTTAATTTTTCTCCACAAAAACAAAAAAAAAGGAAACATTTTGCCTGGTGTACACATACGATTATACGAACTCAACATTGATAGAGCCATAGAGGTAACGAAGCAAGTGGAGTAACAAGGCACACATTGCAGTTTTTTTTTGAACAGATCTTTTTAGAAGTATTTCAATAGAGTTGGAGGGAAAATTGTTGCGACAAAAGTTTGTAGGTACCTTATGGATTCATGATGCCTCTTGACTATGTAGGCTATATGTGTGGAGTAGATCCAAAATGATGACAAGTATGAAATATTTATGTAGTGTACAAGCTATAACTGATCGAGGAAAAGATGATAGTCTAGTGGTCAAAGTTTTATTATGCTCCCTGGAGTACTATTTCATTATTAATGACTAAATGATTTATTTCAACAAATGTTTGTTTTAAACATATTTTTAAGTGAAAAGTATATATTATATTTTTTGTAAAAATTGTCGTTCTATTTTCAGTAAGGAAATGTTCTATTTCAACATATGTTCGTTTTAAACATATATTTCAGCCAAAAAAAATATATGCTCTACTTTTCGTGAAAATTATTCTATTTTTCAATAAGCAAATGTTATATTTCAATAAATGTTTCACTTCAACAGTAAAATGTTCCTTTTCATAATTAAATTCTAGTAATGTTCCATGTCAACAATAAAATCTTCATTTTCGTAAGTGAAGTTTTGTAGTTTTCCACTTTAATAGTAAAATGTTCATTTTCGAATTCGTAAATATCCTATTTTACTTTGTGGGGGCACAATTCTCATTATGCTCTTGGGAATAAAAACCACGGATTAGTTTAGTGGTCTACTAGTCTTACAATGAGATTAAGGCTATGTTCAGTTCACCTTATTTTTGCTTATTTCAGATCTAATCAGATCCGATCAGATCAGAAAAAATAAGTTCAGATCATATCTGATCAGTTCAGATCATGCTTATATTTAAAAATTATTATTAATATTAAATATCTTTCATTACATATTAGTAAAAATTATAATAATTGAATATTAATAAAGTACTCATTAAGACGAATCAAACAAGACCCCACATGACTATATTTTTCTTATATATTGAGAAAAATTTAAAAGATAAGATCTTGTAAATCAGATCAGATCAGTTCAGATCAGATCATATCAGTTCAAATTAGATCAGATCAGATCAAAAAAAATAAGTTCAGATCAGATCAGATAAGTTCATATCAGAAAATTTCAGGTGAACTAAACATAGCCTATCTCTCCTATGAATCAAACTTGAAATAAAGAGTATAATTACTTTTCAAATACTTTTGTCTTGATATAAACGTAAGTCCTACTTATAGTAAGTGATTCATTTAAGATAATAGAAAGCTTAAAAAGGGATATCTTTCTTCATATTATGTGAGTTTGATAAGATTACGAATATTCATATATGAGTATTCGGTTTTCAAAAAGGCAATCAACGACATTATTTAATTAAGTAAATTCATATTACAACCAATAAATATAGGGAAAAATTGACATGAATAATCTCAACTTTCACCAGTATTCTAAAAATAATCTCAACTTTGAACTATTATCTTAGAATACACTTTAGAGAGCGTCTTCTCAAAATAATTCAAACTATTAATTTTCTATATATTATAGACCTAAAACGGATTAGTGTAGGTAAGAAAAGTGATACTTTAGTTTATTATGAGAAGATTCCCTCAAAGTTAGGATTATTCTAGAATAATCCAAAGTTGGAATTATTTTGGGAAAACAGTTGAAAGTTTGGATTATTCATATCAATTTTTCCTAAATATAGAGAATATTTTATGAAAGGGAGATGGATAAGGGAGAATTATATCAATTTAAATTAAGATCCGTTAAAGTATTGATTATGTAGGAAAAAGGTAGCAAACTAAACAAACATACAAGGAGAGATTTGTTTATATATATACTTCCTCCATTATTTGAAGGATGCAAAATTTGCAAAATAATTACTATTTATATATCAACTTTTTTTCACATTCTAATACAAATGTATATAAAAAATATATATAATTAAGTAGGATCTCATTTGATTCATCTTAGTGTATATATATACTTTCATAATATCAGCTTTTTGTAACTTTTGTTCATACAAAATTAAAGATATTAAAGATCAAGAAAATGCATTGGACATCGTATTCTATGCAAAATTAAAGTTATAACAAATGTTTAAGTTCATACTCAAGAATATCAATCCAATTGCGCAAAAATGATCTTATGTATTACTTTACTCGTAACAAAATAGATATTGCCCTATCCATATCAGACTGTAACAAATAGATGTAAATTTTTTTCTTTCCTATTATGGTAAGCTTTAAGTGTTGGAATTATTACAAAACTACCCTTGACATATAAATTTAAATATACTTCATAAAACTAACCTATGTATACTCAACCATTAATTAAATGACTAATAACAATTCATCTCTTCTTCCACCAACATTGACCACCTCCTTTCTTTTGCCTCGCCTAACCTTTTGTATCTCCTCACCCCTACCCAACTTTCTCTTTCCTCACCCCAACCCGATCCACCTCCCCACTCCTCACCCCACTTCGACCACCGTCGTGGTCCTCGTCACCCCACCCGACCCACCTTCTCAATCCTCACCCGACTCCGAGCCACCATCGTGGTCCTCACCCCACCCTGACCCACCTTCTCTCTCCTCATCCAACAACCACGAACATCGACCAACACCCACGAGCGACTGATATTCCAACCCCTCAACCCATGTGATATGATTACTAAACCAAGAAACTTAATAATCAAGTTAGAATAAGAATCTTATGCATTCCAAGAATCGAATAAAGATGAATGATATTAGTCGAACAAGAATAAGGATATTTCTTGAATCAAGATCACTCCTGGAACTTGTACACGAGAATCTAACCACTCTTAATATCACTCCTGAAATTAAGATGTTTAACACTAAAAACTCAACACTCCTGAAAAGTCTTTAATGGTTTGATTAGTTAGCTCACAAGCAAACGATAATCAAGAAGTATGTTTAAAACACAAAGCAAAATCTCAATCTGTTTTTATTAATGATCCAAAGATGCCTTATATAGGCATTACAAAGACCTAATTATTATACTAGGACTGGAAAACATAAAAGATAATTAATTATACTAAAAGGTAAACTAACTAAGAGTGCTAGCTAGCTTAAAACAAGTAAAACATATCCCAATTAGGATAGTAAAACATTGTAAACAAAAGACTTCTACTACTACTAGATTCTAACTAAACTATAATTATAATCCAATTAGGAATCCTAATCCAACTAGGTTTTGGATTTCTAACTTACCTAGAATTCATAAACTAATATACTCCTAACAAAATTAGGAGTTCTAATTCTTAGGATTTCAAGAGTCATATTCCTACTATAATTAGGAAACAAACAAACTCTTAACAAACTAAAAATTAAAACTCCTAAATTGCATAGAATTCTAACTGATTTAGAATACTACATAATTAACACTTCTCATACGCATCATATGAGCCACCAATCTTCGAAATTCGACACCAATTCCAACCCGATCTCCTTCTTCTTATTCGCCTAATCTTCTTCTCCTTTAGTGGTTGGTATTTGGTGGTGATTTGAGAATGGAGTTGGATGTATCAGTGGTTGTTGATTGGTGTTTGGTGGTGAAAAAGGGGTGATTTTGGTGGTGTTAGTGGTATTGGGTTGTTATTGTGGTGTTTGGTGGTGATTAGGGGTGGCATTGGGTGTTGCCGTGAGTATATGGTCATGTGGGTGATGTCAATGTTGCAACGAGTATGTCGGTGCTGTAATGGGTATGTCGTCACTGCGCTCGCTGTGGTTGTTTGACGTTAGTGGTGGTTATTTTAGTGGGATGGTGCTAGTTTATAGAGTGATAGTGGTGGTGGTTATGTGGTCATGAGGTGAAATTTTCATAATTAATTTAATTACATATCCTCTAATCCAATTAATCTTTCACTAAGAATTTTTGCCTAGAATCTCTCACTCATAATTGCAAAACTTGTGATAATTGTACATCATTTAGGTGTGTCCGCTTGTATGTTATGTTGAACTCCTTATAACCTATATAACAAAAAGTTCAAAGAAGTTATAATAATCGTTCTCCATAATTTTCGATTTACAATATTCAGCTCAATAAATAATAAGTTCATATAAGTTAAATGTCATTCTAAATACAATCGACTAAACACACACTCTATAGCCTTTCAACTGGCATCCATAACATTTAAATTCTAACTAGATTTTACTCCCTCCGTCCCATAATATAGTGCCTACTTCATTTTTGGTGGATTAAACTTCAAAATCTTTGAACGAATATTCTCTTTTGTATATATTAAAAAACATATTCATGTGAAATCTTGTTAGATTCGTTTCAATATTTAGTTTCATAATATCAACTTTTTTATATTTTTATTAATACGAAAGAAAATATTAAATGTCAAATTTATGTCTTGAAGACCGTGTTAAAAAAACAAGCACTATATTATGAGACGAAGGGAATAGTTGTTTACTTATCTTAAGTGAAAAAGATATAGACTAGTCAAAGTACCAAACAATTTGATCATGTCTTCATGTTACAAAACAACTTATAACATTCCAAACCATCAAATACTATATACATTTCTCCACCTCTAACTTATTATTCTAGACTCTAGTAGCTGCCTAGCTGTCTCTAAATTTAAAGTCAATTGAGGTAGTGGGACAACACTCCTATAAGTATTTAGTACGTACCAATTCTAAAACCAACACGCAATAAAATAACTACCACAATTTATTTATAACCACTATATAAAGTTGCTCAATTTCAATTTGCATCTTTATAAACTACCCGCTCAAGAAGAAAAATTCCGAATCTTCTTTGGGTTTGTTTTTCATTCCATAATAGTTCAAAAAAATTATGGGATCAGAAACTGAAAGTAATCAGCACCATGAACTGAATCAACTTGTTCATGTGTTCATGATCTCTTTCCCTGGTCAAGGCCACATTAATCCACTTCTTAGGCTTGGTAAGATGATTGCATCTAAAGGTCTTTTGGTCACTTTCACTACCACTGAAAATTTCGGCCAAGGAATCCGGGGCTCCAACGATGCTGTATCGGATCAACCCGTACCCATTGGGGACGGGTTCATCCGATTTGAATTCTTCGACGACGAATGGCCCGATGGCGACCCGAGGAAGCATGATATGGATCAATACCTCCCTCAGCTTGAAGCTGTGGGTCGCCGTTGGGTACCCGAGCGACTAGCCGGGCTGGCCCGAGAGGGCCGGCCCGTTTCTTGCTTAATTAATAACCCATTTCTTCCTTGGGTTTCTGACGTGGCAGAGGAGTTGGGTTTACATAGCGCGATGCTATGGCCCCAATCATGTGCTTGTTTCCTTGCCTACTATTGCTTCCACCACAACTTAATTCCCTTCCCTACCGAAAATACCCTCGAAATCGACGTCGAAATCCCAACTCTACCCCTACTTAAATGGGACGAGATCCCCACTTTCCTCCACCCGACCACGCCTTATGCTTTCCTCAAGAGGGCAATTTTGGCACAATACAACAACCTCTCGAAGCCCTTCTGTATCCTCATGGACACCTTCTACGAGCTCGAGCGGGCGACGGTCGATCACACCGTCGCCCTCCTAGCTCGCAGCCCGATCAGGCCCGATATCAGGCCCGTCGGGCCGCTCTTCAAAAAGGTCGTACCCGGCGGGGCCCGTGTCCGGGCCGACCCGCTGAGGCCCGATCGGGACTGTTTGGAGTGGCTCGACGGGAGGCCCGAGGGGTCCGTGGTGTACATATCGTTCGGGACCGTGGTGTTTCCGAAGCAGGAGCAGGTGGATGAGATCGCGGCAGGGATCGAGGCAGCTGGGGTTTCATTCTTGTGGGTGATGAAGCCGCCTTTGAAGGAATCCGGGCTTAGCCCGCATTCTCTACCCGATGGATTCTTGGATAGAGTTGGCGATAATGGCAAGGTATGATTAATGATAATGTTCCTCACTTCGAACACATTTATTTATTTATTCTTCCATTCTTGGTTGTAAATTCAACACTTCATTTGGAAGGAAAGGAAAAGAAAGGAAGTGGAAAGAAATTTATTACTTTCTAATGTTTAATTATTAAAAAAATTGAAGTGAAAAAAAATGGGGGAGGAAATGAAGGTTTTTTTTCCTTTTTCTTCCATTCTTTTCTTCTCTCTTCCCTTTCTTTCCTTACTAAAAATGAACCAAACACACCTGATTTCATGGATTTCTTTTCACCGACAAAACATATGAGATACGTGATTTTCTGCGTTATTTGATGTCTTCTTTTATTTTTCTTCTAACTGTTGTTGTATCACTTTCAAGTGTGCAATTTGTTAGTTTTATATATATTCGACTTCTAGTTCTAGATGACGATATATCAATCTATTTCGTTTTGTATTGTTGATTAAAATTCTTTTAATGTTTTTAAAGTGGGTCCAAGACTCCAAGGGGTAGGTTAAACAAGAGATAATTTTTTTGATATTAGTTTAAGGTGTCGACAAAAAATTTAAATTTTGGACTTTTTTCACTTTGGCTTGGTTTGGTGAAGCCGTGACACATTTAATGTCATTGCAAAGTGCAGACTGCATCATGGATCTAAATATCTAATCATGTAGCACCGTTTACTAACATTGTTTCACCCCATTTTTTTTCAAGGTTAAACTTTAAAAACTTGAGCACTAATGTTTTCTAAATATGTTTATTATGAAAATAGAAATATTTTTTCCATTTTGTTTTAAATAAAACATTTGTTTTTTCACATAATCTAACGTGCTTTTTTAATTATTAATATCTTGAGTTATGCACATGTAAAAATTATAAAAAAGTTATAATTTGATAGTATGCATCAAGACGAATCTAATTAGATCTCAATTGACTATATTTTTTTTATATAATGACGATAAATTGAAGTCAAAATTGATCAATGAATAGTGTCATTTCACCCAATGTTACATCTAAAACACTTGGAAGGACGTATCTTATTAGATCTTGTTAATTAATTAACCAAAACAAAAATTATTAAAAGAGACGGTCTAATTTTAATATAAAAGTAGGCCTAGTTACTCAATTGATTAAACTAGTCACCCAAAGAAATTAAACTAGTCACTATTAGACATTTCTCTTTCTAATATTGGGTTTACTATTGCCTAATTTTAATTTAAAAGTAGGCGGTCTCTTACAAGACAAACTCTAAGCAAAATGCATCACGGTGAAAACTTTTTATTAAGCAATTATTAAAATATAGAGAATGTATTGTAATCATCTAAGGAGTTTGCCTAATTACCTTTATATGGTGATGAATACAGAATACAACTTCCTTTTTAACACAGTTACAGCTTACAATTCAATAATAGGATTCACACCAAAAAAAGAAAAGATTTTTATTAACAGGAGTGAAGTAAGAGAGGAGAAAAGAAATAACGGACAAAAAACGAGGGTACAAAATTAATTTTGCCACCTTGGTCCACATCACATGAAGGAAAGTTAAAAGAAAAGGCAAAGAAGAGACTTTCTTAAAGTTGACAAAAACGAATTCGTATTTTTCTTTTACCGTTGTCGATGATCAGTAAAACAAAACTCGGAATTCAGATTAAAATGGTCATATATAGTGACTAATGTGTTTAAATTAGGAATTCATCAATAAATTATTTTTAATTTGACTTCTCCCTTTCATTTATTACATATATATTAATATTTTATTTTAATGTATTTAAGAGGGCTGACAACATTGAGGATTACTCAAATATTTTCCCGTTGTAAACTTGTAATTCATATGTTTTCGAGGTTAAAAAATATCATTTTGAGCTCTCATTCCCACCTTTAACGTTCAATTTTTCCATTATTATATGACGCTTTTGAGTTTTGAGTTCTGAGATTAATCATATGTGTTGCTCTATGTTCCACTTATATCGTTCTATCTCTTCTTCTCTTTGTTGTTTATGATATGATTACGAGTTAAACAAAAAAAAGTCGTTATCACGCTATCGTTTTCATCGAATTCACCAACTAAGGAATTGAATGTAGTCTGTCAATCACATAATTTTGGTGCACACACACATCACATATGACATCATATAGTGATATAGGTATTGTACTGATGCAGTGATGCCCATAAATAGTAACTGTGGTGAACTTGTTTCCTTACAAACATTCTTAAAAACTCTACAGGTGGTCCAATTTGCCCCACAAGAGCAAGTACTAGCACACTCATCCGTGGCTTGTTTCGTGACACATTGTGGATGGAACTCGACAATGGAATCACTCTCCTGCGGAGTACCAGTGGTTGCATTTCCATCATGGGGTGATCAAGTGACAGACGCAAAATTCCTTTGTGATGTTTTCAAGACAGGTATACAACTAACTAGAGGTGAACATGAGAGGAGGATTATCTCTAGGGACGAAGTCGAAAAATGCTTAAGAGAAGCCACATTGGGGCCTAAGGCATTAGAAATGAAGAAAAATGCTCTCAAATGGAAGGCTTTAGCCGACGAGGCAGTAGCCGATGGCGGTTCTTCTGACATGAATATCGAGTGTTTCGTCGATGAAGTCCGCAAGAGGAGTGAAAATGTCGCGACTATGGCTAAGACGATGGCGAATGGTTTATCTATTAAAGAGAATGGACACTAAGTACTCTCAAAATGTTTGTTTGCTTAGATATAAGAAGAAATAATTATAATGAGGCCTGTTAATTATTTGGCTGCTTTTTTTTTAATGTGTAGGGTCGATTTATAGTTTTTTCTATACCTTAGCATATATTGTGTTGGACCATTTTGGTCTTTGGAGTTCTTTATACTTTAATTCGGCCCCTAGAATCAAGAATGTGTGTGTTATGGCTTTTTTAGGATTTAGGATAGGAAAATTCCTTATTCCCCCCTCAAAAATCCATGTCGTCACTTTCGTGAGAAATAACTGGAGAAATCCTGATTACTTTTTCTCATTTTCTTTGTACTTTTTAATATTCTTCTTACTGTGTAAAGATGCCTAATATTGTTTATTAATTTGATTCAGATTTTTGCTTTAGTATTGTTATTTCTGACTTCATGATTCTTTGCATACAATAGAAAGTTTGTTCGGCTCATTATTTGTAATTGTTTATAAGTTGGTTCGTATTAAAAAATGATTGTTCATGTAACGACTATATATATTAAAGTAAGATGAAGAAGATTCACTTAAGGGAGATAAGGGAAATGTTCAAATGAATTTCATGAGTTCTGATCCCTAGATTTCAGGTTTATGAGGCGGGGAGCAATGCTTACTCCACCACCTCAACCTCCATATAACGACAATATCGTAAATCTTCAAAGAGCTAAAATGGGAAATGGTACACTCGGGTGTACTATGTTAATGGTACACTCAAGGTTATTTTTTTTTCCTTATTGCTCATTTAAAACATCTAAATAAACATAATTACATAATGAGTAAAGTTCTAAATAAGCAAATGAGCAAAACGAGTGTATATAAAAGCACCGACTAAAATATACTATAAAAAAAATACTTGAAGAATAAACAAAATTAGGTAGATGACCTTAATCTTTCATATATCTTGACACTTGACAGGCTGATTTAATTAGGAAAATTGTGAAAGCTCTATTCGTTGTTTCATTCCTGTAGTTTCGGTGTAACTTGCGGTACACACATGGCTAATTATTGGCTATTCCATAAAATAATGCGCTCAATAGTCTGTTTGATAATGACTGAAATTTGGACATATTTGAGCACCTAGACTTAGTCAAACATTAAGCATCCATGATCATTGATCCATCACATTCTTCTAGAATTTCTTCATCACGTAGAGCTTGGCATGATAAAGGAGGAGTAATATTAAACGCGAATATACAGGAGGGGAAAAAGCAAGAGAAGGTATATTCCATACCGGAACAATAAGCATCACCGACTAATTAAAATCTGTAAAGCAATAGTATTGTAGACATTGCTCGTTTCGATTTATTGCATCGGTCCTTTGTTGTGGGCTTCCCTCAAAGAAAAAGAAACTGTAAAACAATAGAAGCAGAAATAAAAGGACATGTTACAAAGAGCTGAGAATTAAGGCATTGTAATTTTGTGCTCAGGGAAGTTTACTTAGGTGTGCTTGTGTTTGATTCGGAGTACAATAATCATGTGTTCCTTCTGCACAACAATGATCTTCATAATTCCTATTATTGGCACAGTTACGGGTTACCTAATTAAGTGCCTTTCAATTGACTAGTGTGAGTCTAAATCAAGTAGCGATTAGTCAGATTAGGGGAAAAACTTAATAGCATGTACGATAAGGTTGATTGAAGCGTTAATATTGGAAAATTAGGTCCATAGATTTTAATATTGATGGCGATTGTTGAATTTTATTCTAGGAAGAAATTTCTCAAACACTCAGCATCCTACTGTTTGATCTGGATGATTGAGGCTAATTGAAGCGTGAAATCTAAACTTTGTGACTACATTATTATTGGTTTATGAGAAATTTATATTTTATAAATCCACTTTTTACCTACTTTAATACACTATGTTTACTTGTTACAATATTCTAACTCATCATTTTCCCATCATAACTTTGATTATAAATAACTTTTAATTATTTATATATTTATAAACAATATAAAATGATGTTCTAATATATATGTATTTAGATAAATTTGACAATATCTTACATGTTAGAGATTTGAAAGGGTGACTATATCTTACGTGGAGATAAATTCAATAATATACAAGTGTAAAGGTTTAAGTCAAGCAAATTAATACTATATAATAAGTATGAAAGACAAAATGTTACAATTTGAAAAAATACTAAGGAAAATTAAATTATATATACGTTTAAGTGGCTGCGTTAGAGATTTGGAGATAGAGGTATAATCGAGTGGACGAAGTTCCCTACCTCCGTTACACATTTTACGCATGCCAATGCAAAATTTTTTTGGACATATATCTTTAGTTTTGTATTTGTAAAAATTATAAAAAGTACATATTAATAAAATACATATTATTATGAATCTAACAAGCATAAGATCCCACATGACTATATTTTCATCCGCGTATAAATCATAGTAAAATTTGTGAATAGTGTAAAATATCAAAGTGTAACAATTATAATGAAATGGAGGGAATCTTACTGTAACCAGTGGCGGATCTACTGTTGGTCACGTGTGGTCACGTGACCAACTATTATTTTTAAAAAAAAAAAAAAAAAATTTCATTTGCAGCGTTTTCACTTTTCACACGCCAAAGCAGAGAGCAAACCCTTCCTTTTTCTCTCTCTTTCTCCTTCGCGAACAAAAAGTCAAAAACCCTAAGTGTAGCAGCGCCGCAGCCGCACGGTGAGTTTGCCGGTGAGTTCGCGAACAAACCGCCCGACGCACTTCAGTCTTCAGTCAGATAACCCTAACAAAACAAAGTCGAGTAGCAGCGCCGTGTTCGTGTAGTCTCGCAATTCGCAAAACAAAGTCGAGTAGTCGACTCGATTTGTTGGTGAGTTTTCCGGTGAATTGTTATTTGCTTGATTTTGTTTTGTTTTATTTTGTTAGCATTTCGATTTTGTTGTTTTGATTTTGTTAGGGTTTTTTTTTTGTCTCAAAAAAATCTGATTTGTGTCTTTGTTTTGCGAATTGCAACAGACCAACACACCAACAGAGGGCGGCAGGCCGACTGCAAGGCGGGCGGCAGCAGGCGACGGCAGCAGGCAGAAACTTCAGGTATTCTTCTAAAGTTCTAATTCAACCTTCTTAATTGAATCATTCTTGAAAATTGTTGAATTATTCTTCATGAATCATTGTTGGGTTGTAAATTGTTGCTGAAAATTGATGTTTATTTGTGAATTTTAGTCAATTTGATTTCATTCTTGATTGAATCATTCTTGATTGTGTTGTGATTTGGAAATTGATGTGAATTTGTGATTTATGAATTATGTTACTAAGGATAGGAATTAGAATGTTTTAGAAATCATTTGCTTGATTGTATTGTGTTGGATTTTTCAATCGACTTACTTAATCTCATTCAAAGTATTAATTTAATTTTCAGAATGAAAAGGAAAAAAACGAAGGATATTTCAAGTTTTTTTGTTAAAAGAACGCCAACTCAAAATCCACCTCCACCTTCTCCTCCTCCATCTCCTCCACCTTCTCCTCCAAATCTTTCACCACCTCAAGAAAATGAACAAAATCTTCCTCCTCCATCTCAACTAAATGAACAAAATCCTTCTCATCAACAAAGTGAACAACATTCTTCTCCATCACACAATTTTCTAATATGACGCAAGTGAAAGATAAATTGCGTAATAGCATGGGAGATCAAATGTTGAATGATTGCTTGATTACTTATGTGGAGAAAGAAATGTTTTTGAAGGTTAGCAAGGATGATATTATAAATCGATATCAAAATATGAAAACTCGTCGAGAACAGTTGTAATATTTTCTAAGTACTATTTGGTTGTAATAAGTAATATTTTTAGGTACTATTTTATCGAATATGAACTATTATTAGTCATAAATTGATTTTATTTGAAGTAGTTTTCTTTAAATTCATGGATTATCTTATATGGATACGCGTATCCGAACCCGTACCCGTAGCCATTTCTGTGCAACCTAGTCGGTAGTGACCAACTATTCATAAATTCCTGGATTCGGCACTGACTGTAACTAAGAATAAAATAAAACTAACATGTGAAGCGGATTTTGTAAGATATGACTCACATAGTCACAATGTCACATGTATGAGATTCTTTCGATTGATATGAGAACCTATAAAGCTAGGAATTGGAGAACTTTGTTCACCAAATGGCCAATGATTGAGGTTACATGAATAATGAATTCACGATGAATAAACTCCGTAAAACACGCAAGTCATGAAAACAAAGTTTTATTAGTTATTACCAGTTTGAAATTTTTGAAAAATACTATAGTTTTTGCTCATTTCAAACAATCCCGTTTCGAAACCATAAGTCTGACTTGCTCAATCCTTTCAAGGTTCACAAAAGTATTCAATACATAATATACACTAAGTAATTGATTTTAATAGATGCAGCATTTAAATAAGTTACTAATAAAACTCAATGCAGAAGTAAAATTGATTTCAGTTGTCTATAAGGGTTGGGTAGATTATGATCACCCAACATTAATTAGGTTGAGCAGTTTTCCTTTATAAGTATTAACAGTATAAATGATGGAAAAAGTCTATCTATTTGATGTATAAACCATCCATTGTCATCTATATAAATCTATATAATATATTGAAAGGTGTCCTAAACAAGGAAATGTGATACGTGACGCTCTCTCTTTAAATTCATGTAATCCATGTACAATAAACAAAAATTAGAAATTGCATAATATAGATTTTGATCTCGTGACTTCAAATTCATATATTAAAGTTTTAACCTGTTAGGAATTGGGGTTGACTGAAGTGGTGAGCTTTTCCATCTTTCCTAACAAGGTCTAGGGTTCAATTCCTACCACAAGCATTTGCTCGGGAATTTATGGGGGTTGGGGGTGTTTGGCTTGTAATGGGCCTCTAGGTGGGGGTCGTGTGCCAGGACACCCTAGAGGAATTTCTCTTACCAATTAAAAAATATATATATTAAAATTTTAACCACTAAACTAAGTTGTATTTAATGTTACAATTTTAAAATACAATGTTAATTAATTAATGAAATTTTTTCTTATCCAAGCATACCAATTCTCTTGCTTACCCATCTCCACGATGGCGATTGGCAGTTTGGCACCATTGTCCATTTACCAGCAATTTATATTAACCTCAGAGCTGAATATTCGTAGAATGCTAGTGCTACAAGTAACAAAATTTTTGCAAAATCAACTCTGTTACAAAGTCAATGAATCGCATTCTTCCACTTGCTCTTATTTATTATTTTGATTAAATCATATCTAGGAAATTATTGTGTATATCGTTCTTGAGAGTATGAATTATTCTTATAACATTATTTCTTGTGAGTTTATGAATTATGACATTGACCAGCACTGAACGTGGTTACTAATCAATTAATCAAAGAAGAGATGTAGATAAACAAAAGAAATAGCTATTGATTAGTGTGACCCATTACTTCTATATGTGCATATTTCATCCAACGTGGGCAGCTTTAATCCTTTCTTCTCCTATTTTTAAAAAATCAAGGAGCAATACTATTAAACACTATCAAAGTTTAATACATTCCTTTGATGGCTGTGCGCCATCGAATCCGATGAAGTAGCTAAAACAGGTAGTCTATCAAGTTGATAGAATTTAGGCAAAAGCTAACGGACGCCCCGGGGGCGCTAGATAAGAAATATATTGTTGTATTTAATTACTCATATTTATATAAAATAATATAATAATGTAGAATTCCAATGCAATGCATTTAAATGCTTTGCATTTGAATTAAATGTTTTCCCCTTTCCTTTTGAAAAACATTAAATGTTTTGCATTGGAATTATACATTATTCTATTATTTGTATAAATATAAGCAATTAAGTACAACAATGTATTTCTTATCTAGCGCCCCGGGGCGTCCGTTAGCAAGATCCTAGAATTTATTACAAATTGGAATTGGAGAGGGGTGCTCAAAATACACAAGATATTAAGCTCATCGATCTATTTTCCCCTTCACATTCTTAGCAATACTATCCGCAAGCTTGTTTGCTCCTCTTCGTTTATATTGTAGTCTAGTTCATTCTCGACTTTGGAGCAACTCCCTGCACAAATGTAACATATCCGACTCGTGACTGTTTATGTTAATATCATTTAAAATAGCCAATTTTGCACGAAGACAATCCGTTTCCACTGTAACATTTTTCCATTCTTACACTGTAAGGATTTGAGAATAGCTTTTATCTCGGCTTCAAAAGCATTGTTCGCGTAAGTGGCGAAATGAAAGCCCTCAACCCAAAGACCTTCGTGATCACGACAAACGCCACCCAGGAAAGCTTGCTTTGTAGTGACAAGGAAAACAACATCAGTGTTTATTTTGAGGTTGTGTGTTTGTGGGGGAGTCCAAGTTGGTTCCGTATGAGTATTATGATGGTCATGAGAGAAGAACCATTTGGTGGTGGCCCAATTTAATATTTTTATAAGGATACCTGATGGAGTGTTTCTTTTTTAAAAAGCCAAGTGTTTCTTCTAAGCCAAATCTGCCAACAAATAAGTAAAGCCCAAACATTACAAGGTATCACACAATTTTTAAGGACCATTTTTGTAGTTAACAGATCCTTGAATCAGGTTTTGAAGTTGGTATTATGATGGACATCAATCTTAGCTAGCCCCCAACCCTCCCGAGCACGGGGACAGTCTCTCAATACATGGTTTTATATCTTCCTTGGTTGTTGGACAAAATACACTTTTGGGGAGTGATCTCTAATTCTGAAGTTACCATTAGGATTTTTTTGTCCAAAACCCCCTTAACTTTTAGGCACTTTGCGAGAAACTATCTTAAATACACATAATTGTCCAAAACTACCTGAATTGTACAAAACCGTTGTTGACATACTTACCCGTTGACCGTGTTTTCATCTCCGAAAAACCACGTGTCGAGACGTGCGCGATTTTCCCAAAGAAAAGTCATCCACCCTGGGCGCACACCACCCTCCCCACCCCTTTTCCAAGCTAACCAACCACCCCCACCCCTGTTCGTCCCTCCCTCAGCCACCCCGACCCTATTTCGACCACCCCCAGCCGCCCCCTCCCCCTTTCAACCATCACCACCGCCGCCCAAATCTAGCCCATACACAGAAGTAAAAGTGTATTGGACTAGTTCGGATTATGAGTCAATAATTGGACTACTTCGGATTATGAGTCAATAATTTATTTAGTCAATCTAAGACACGTAAAAGTGGGAAACATCTACTTTGATTTTTTGTGAAAATGTTTATTGTTAGTTTGAATCCCCTTATAAAAATTTATATATCCACTTGTCGTGTTAGATATATACTTAGATAAATAATTGTCCAGTTAGATGAGGATTACATGTTGTCTTAACGATCAAATCGTCTCACATACCATGACAGATCGAGTCAATATAAATCGTATCTTTATTAAACTGTAACCGAGGTCCGAGTTAGAATTCTGTTATTTAGGTTTCGATCTTGCATTGACTCAACTCTCAAATATCAAATTCACTATAGGTCAAATCAACTATAAGTCAGATACAACTTTATGCTTGAATATAATCACATAATATGGAGCTAAAACAATTATCTATTGACATCATATTGATCGAATACAGATCACGAATTATTTCACCATCTATTCACATATAGGTTGACTACAAGCCATAAAAGATTTAAGTTGAGTCGATTTAGATAACTATACTTGTTGAACTTCTATTCATCGTCCTAATTAAAACTACTTAAAATCGCCCCAAAAAAATTGAAATTACATCTCTAACCTTTTCTTTTTTTCCCTAAACCACCACCACCAGCCACCTCACTCCACCACCATTCACATCCTGCCACCACCACCATTCACACCCTCCCCCACCCCCCGTCTCTCCTTCTTCAACACTATATGCGTACCACCACCACCCACCTCACCCCACCACCACCCTCACCTCCACTTCTTTTGTCGCACACAACCGCATACTCAACCCCCCCAACCACTACCACCTTCGTGTCACCCCCCACCAGTTGAATTTTTTTTTACCATGGACGAACGTCCAGCCAGGACGTTCACCCTATGGCCCGGACGTCCTGGTCGGGGGTTCATGCCACGGGGTGAACGTCCCGGTCGGACGTTCGCCATGGTAAGAAAATTTCAACGGGCCTTTAACTGGGGGTAGGGGTGATGCGAAGGTGGTGGTGGTTGGGGAGGTAGGTGATGGCAGAGGTTGGCAGGTGGTGGTGGGGGTGGTGGGTGGTGGTGGGGGTGGTGGGTGGTGTGGGAAAAAAGAAAGATAAAATGGTCTATAAAAATGAACTTGGAGCAATTTAAATAGTTTGGGACGATGTTTAACCAACCTCTAGACTTGCGCATATAATTATAAACCCACGTTGAGGGACATGCTAACACATTTAAACCGTAGGTGAGGTACGTAGTTCGCATTATGTTCTATTACCTAGATCCCCCAGGTCACACGTGGATTCTTTCTTATCAAGCTTGTTCATGTAAAAGAACAAAAAACATAATAAACGGCTGATGCAATGCTTAAACCTGAAAAGCACATTTTGTTTTCAAGCTGCCAGAGGGTGCTGCAACCTTTTATATGTTTCTCTTCGTCAGTTCTATCTCTACGGCTGCATGCTGTAATCGCAGCACTTGATTGACAAGTGTTTTTACAGTAGTGTCCCTCCCCTTATTGTGACAAACTGTTTATGCAGATATATTGTATAGCAAAACGGCTCACAGATATTGTCAATATTTGCAAATGACTCATACTTATCCACTTTATATTATTTTAACGTTAGCACGTTACTATATATTATTCATGCTAGGTATGCCTTCAAAATTATCCAATGGACTTGTCAAACATATAAGGAGAAAACAGGAAGAGAAGATGGAGATAATTCATAAAAATGAACCCATATGAATAACAAGAGAAAAAGGAAAACAAAATTCATATAAGCAAAAGAAAAACAGATGTCAAGATTACTCTGCATTTACGATTTTCTTACTAAATATTCTCGAGTTTTTAGAAAATTCGCTCATACTTTTCAAAAATGCACAGGTTAGTCCTCATTTTCATAATAATACATACAATTACCCTTAATTTAGGAGATTTAACCCACTAACCACTAACCACTAACCACAAACCCTAATCCTAACCCTAAGCACCCTCCCACCACATCTGCAGCCCCTTCCCCCCACCTTCGTGCCCCCGCAGTCCAAACCTATCAATTCAACAGGCTGCCACCCCTCCCCCACCATCGCGCCCCCCCCCTTCGATTTTGGAACAGCCCTCTCCCTCCACCCCACGCAGCCCCGACCCCCACCCCCCTTCAATTTCTGTCGCACAATACCGCATGGCCCACTCACCACCACCACGGCCCGTCGATTAGTCATTAACGAAAATCGACTGGGTTTGGGTTGTTCCAGTGCTTTCACGAAAATTGACGAGGGTGGGGGGAAGGGTTGCGGAAATCAACTGGGGCGGGGGGAGGGTTGCGTGGAAATCAACGTGGGTAGGGGAGGGGTGCGGAAATCGAGTGGAGGGTGGCTAGGGTGGTGGGACGGTGGGGAAGGGTGGTTAGGGTTAGTGTTGGAGGTAAGGGTTAGGATTAGAGTTAGAATTAAGGTTGAAAACTAAAAATTAGGGTTAATGAAATGCCATTAGTCATTAACGGTATCTGAATATATTATCGTGAAACTGAGGGGTACCACGTGTATTTTAAAAAGTGCGAGGATAACTCGTAAATTTTCTGAAAACTCGTGGGTATTTGGTGAAAAAATCGTTGCATTTAGTAAATGTCAAAATTAAAATAGAGGTTCCTTAAAAAAATTATAGAGGGAGTTAATTATGAGTATCATTAGCTAATTGAAAGATCAAAAGTTTGATTCTTATTCAACATTTATTTTTGTATCAAACAAAAATCTCAAGTGGATGGATCAATGCACCAACGCATGTTAAAAATCATTTTTTTTTCGGTTATCTAGACTAAGACTAACATATTAGAAAATTCAACATGATACGATGTGCATGAGTTGGTAAATATCCACATCAAAACTTGATCAAACTACTACCATTTGGCAGCATAATGAAAGCAAAGGCTACCCAAAAATGTTCGGCAAACTCTCGTTGTCTCCACAGCTTAATAATTTATCTCATCAACACATAATTATTGTACTCAAAGAGTCAAATTTCATAACTTTTTCTAGAAAAAAGTGTTCAAGACATCTCTGAATAGGATAGCTTAAGTAGTTAAGTTAATCAAAAGTAGGAATACTAAACCTATTATAAATGGCATACAATTTTGTCAACAAAATTTCAAGTTAATTATATTTAGAATATGTATATGTACCTTTCAGCCTAAGGACTATGCCTAGCAAAGTTTGGCTATATAGTACGAAGTATATTTACTTAGGCTGCACTAGTCAAGTTGAACACAAGTTCCCATTATAAATAAAATAAAATTAGAAGTTATTTGAATAAGACCAAATTGATATTTCCAAGTTAGGATAGACGGATTGAATTTGCACGAAGAAAAGAAGTTCTTTTTTTTGGCAACAGGAAAAAAAAGAATCTTATTTACAATACAGATAAATTCAGGCTGTCTATGAACAGTGAATGCCGCACCATGCCACCATTGTCTACATGCTCTTGGCAGGACATTTACATCCTTATCAATTATCCCTAGGAGCACCATCAATGGTTGCCCTATAATTTGTGGTGATTAATTATCTTATTACTTTCAAACTCGTCCACCTACTCCACCATATTTTCCTTCTCCTCCAATTCCTTCTTTCCTCTTTTTCTTGATCCATCATGAAAAATTGGACATTAGTTTATTGGCCAAATTTTTTTCTCTCCTAAAAAAACTAATATTACTTTTATACCCACTTTCCTCGTAACTAGGGGTGTTCATTTCGGATATCCGGTCCGAAATTTCAAATATCCAAAAAATTCGAATCGGGAAAAATGCGATCCAAAAATTTTCGGATCGGATCGGATCATCGGATATCCGAATACTAAAAAATTGAAATTTTCAAACGAAAAGTTCGTAAAACAAGTTTTTGATCGGATCATTGAATATCCGGAAACTAAAAAATTGAAAATTTCAAAAAGTTCATAAAACAAGTTTCCGATCGGATATTTCGGATATCCGACCTTAAAATTGGGTATCCGAAAAAATCCAAAAAAAATAATGTTTCGAATATCCGCAAAATGAAAAATTTCGATTTGAAAATCTTCGAATATCCGATCCGAAATATTCGAAATCTAAAAAATCGGATCGAATATTCCAAAAAATTGAATCAAATCGAATACTTATGTACACCCCTATTCATAACCCACAAAGAAGACAACGACTGGGAGTACTCTTATCTCCTAGCATAACCATATATCAACTCATCTTTGCTTTAAAAATCTAAGGTAGAAAAATCATGTATGTCTATCTATAGTCATATTCCATCTTTTTGTAATTTTGTTTTGAATTTTATATCTGTCAATTCTTGACTTTAAATATTAATATCGTTAAATATAAAGTAGTAAAGAATATAAAAACTAAGTTTTTTGAATGTATACACTCATATTTAACTTTTAATTATTAATTAGTAATATTATATTATATTTTACAAGAAAAGGGTCAAATTAATAATTTAAATTATACATATAAGGTCTTTAATTTATGCTCCCTCAATTATTATTTTTTGTCCCTGTATTTACCATTGAAAAATTTCAATATGTTGTTCCTATTTTAGGTTTATCTATAC
This sequence comes from Beta vulgaris subsp. vulgaris, assembly GCF_026745355.1. NCBI lineage: Eukaryota > Viridiplantae > Streptophyta > Magnoliopsida > Caryophyllales > Amaranthaceae > Beta > Beta vulgaris. The sequence goes on along the minus strand of NC_079210.1, from coordinate 55,082,413 downwards.
ATAGAATAATTCTGTGACTTAATTAAGCTACAATAAATGTGTGCAAACTATTCCATAGTCATTTTACACTTTTATCTCTTCAAACTTTTGTCTTATTGACTGTCCAACATAAATTAACTCAAAGGTTTATAATCTTTGTTGAAATTAATTTAATTTTTACTTTCCCTGTCCCATAATATAGTGCTTACTTTTTTTTCACGGGAACCAAGAAGAATGAAGAGAGTAGTAAGATTCTGTAAAAAAAAATTAACGAATTACTTATTTGGTATTTTTGTCTTAGAACTACTTTTGTAATTTCCTTTTCCTTAAGAAATAATAAATATTTCTTAAAATGGTGTAAAGCAATAAATAGAGGAATACATTTTGAAAGAAAAATAGGGGTATTATTTTGTTCTTGAAATTGTGTAAAGCAATAAATAAGGGGACACATTTTTTGAAAGAAAAGTATGGGTATTTTGAAAATTTGCGTAAAAATCGAAGAAAATTTAGTCCAAACAAATTCATAAAAAATAAAAAAGGCACAATAGTTTGGGACATCCAAAAAAAAAAATGTAAACATTGTATTATATGTATATGACGGACAAAGTATTTAGAATTGTGGAATCTTTTCCCTTTTATAAGTTGCATTAATTTTCCCCCTATTTCAAATAGTAATAACAAAAGAAAACGAAGAGAGAACACTATACCTCCCGAGCGGGCATGTCTAGTGCTCATGCGGGCAGGTGAGCTCGATTGAAGCTCGGGTGAGCACTAAACATCTACTTGGGAGACCTCTTGGAACCGGACGTGAGCTTAATATTCATACTCATAGTTTGACGGGTGACGTCGTTAAATAACTTCAAATCCAATGATTACCAGGGCAAACCGATAAAAAGGTCGATAGAGTTATAAACATCCACAAAGTTGTTTGGGTTTATGTAAATTGGATTTTGTGTCTCAAAATATTTAATCAAAAAAAGTCCAAGTCCATTTTCGCTGGACGGATTTTAGATCGGGCCCATTTTGAGGTATCTAAATTACTCACGGCCCGTTTGGTAGTTGGTCATAAATGGTGGTAATGGGAATGAATTTGTGTGTAAATTTGTGAAAAATATCATTATTCATCCCCATGGTAATGCTAATTTATCCTAAGATGTCCACTTTCCTTCTTGAATTTTCATTCTCATCCAATACCACCTTGTAGGTGGTAATGAGTGGTAATGGAAATTGCTTCCCCTTGGAGACAAAAACACAAGTTTAAGAGTGAGATTCTTGTCCATGGAAGAAAAATGCCTCCCCATGGAGATTTTAAGGGTGATTTTCTAATAAAATTACACTTAAAATTCATTCCCATTACCGCAATTTATTAACGACTACCAAACGGGCCGTCAGTGTCGTGTACTGGGCTCGATGCTGCGTTGGAGACTTGGAGTTCAGCAGCTTGTGATTAGCTGGGCTTAATTGAACAAGCATCGGGAAAGCTATGTTGGACCGCAAATAAAATGTTGCTACAAGTGAACACTGAGCAGCCTCAAGCGGCCAAGTGCGGGCCAGCAGCTGGGCGTTTAACCTCTACAGTCCAGTAGTCCACATATATGGCTGCAATGCATGTGGTTGGAGATGCTTCATGCACTGACTTGGCCATTTCCCCTTGGGGGATCTGCCATTACTGGTCAAAAGATATGTTTTGAGTCTTTGAGAGAAGCTCAACCATTAGCAGGTCGAGTCTAGCACAAGGTTTTTATGATTTTCTATAAATAGATGTCTTTTTTTTTTTTACTTGCTAGTCGCTACATTTTCTTATTTAGTAACTAATGGTCCCATGCAAAAGTACCAATACTCTTTTTTATTTTCGACATCTTCATATTTATAACTCATAAAAGTACTAATACCCCCCGGGAAAATAGAGATAGCATAAATTAATTAAAAGTAGTACATAACATCAAGCCCTATTAGAAAGGGTCTCATTGTTCAAGCTTAGGCTATTACAAACCACACGAATTTCTCAGTTAGATACAACCCTTATTGCCTTGACCTCGCATCCTTTGCTAGAGCATCAACTAATATGTTGCTTCCCCTTCCTTTTCCTTCAAATTGCAGTCAGTCCCTGGAAACTGAGGATCAGATCCCTCCATTTTCCATTAAGCCCGCAATAGAGTTATGAAGTTTGATAGAGCCATTTTTTCCAGCAATTGCTCTAGAAGAGTCCATTGTCTGCATATAGTTATTCCGATCTCTCATCCTCATCCATTGAGGGGCTTGGAGCTAGAGGATGCCGTTAGGTCCGCTTTGAGTGGGGATTTTCCCCCATTTATTTTCTTGTTTTTGGTGGGTTGGAAGTAGCGATTGATAGTTAGTGACTTTAGGTTGTGGTGAAGAGAGTTGTAAAAGTAGCCAAGGGTATAATGGTACATTTACATGCTAGTTGTCGCGATTTTAAGTAATTTCAGGGTGATGAATAGGAGTTCAGTTATTGTAATGTACTTAGTAATTTCTTTTTATTAAACAATGAATTTATTTAAACGTTTTATAACGTTAACTTTGACTTGAGGATGGTGGCAGGTTTAAACTCACTAAAGAAAAGCTGAGGTGTTTAAGGGAAATAATTTGACATATGTTTAGATAAAAAGGAGTGTTTTTATACACTTAATTATATAATCACAAAGTAGTTAACTTTGATTTGTTTTATGTGTGGATCGTATCAGATCAACACGTCTGGCTATGTACAGCTACAAGTCATGTGCAAGATGAGTAATGATCATCAGCTTTCACTAAGTCCTAGATTAGCATTTAGCAATATACTTTTACATAATTAATTAGCTCTTTGATTAAGGAAGTAGTGATGTAGTATACACATACAGTCTTGCCCTTCAATTCTATTCACAGAAGAAGAAAAAAATGGCTACCCTACTTCCACAAGATGATTCAACTTCATCTGTATCCAACTTCAACACCCATGAGATTCAACCTCAACCCTTGAACCCAACGTATAACCAACACCATCGTCCTACAGTTCTACTCATTTCAGAAAATGATTCAGCGGCTGCTGAAGTCGAACAAGTTTTCGAGAATTGCTGCTGTAAGGTAGTTGTTGCTTGTTTTGCTGTCACATTTACAGGGGTAATAACATTGATTTTCTTTGGTCTAGCCATCTCTATAACTATCATTGCTTCCATCGTTACATTACCATTCCTAGTCGTATCTGTATTCGTTACTCGATTCATCCAGTTATTTAGGCATGGTGAAGGCTATGAGAAAACTCTTCAACTTTCACTAACCCTCCGCGATTGGATTTACGCAGAACTGACTTTGTTAGCCTTCACTCTTCTAATTCTGTCTGCAATCACCATGCATTCTCCTGGCTTTGAAAATGATATGTTAAAAATACTGCCCATAGCAGATCATTATACATATTTTTGCTCATGTTTTTGGCGTGTCTTCACAACGTCTTTATTTTATATTGTCTCATTAGCTTAATGCCATCAATCCCATTGGCTCATACGGAAAGCAGCCTTTATGTTCGAGCAGCAGTGCTTGAGATAATCGACTGTGTTACTTTCTGGGCTATCCAGTTTCTGGTCATGAGAGCTGTTCCGACTCTAATGCATCACAAACTGCTCGGGTTGTATACTCGAAGATGGATTGATGTATCGATTCTGGTTCTTATATCTCACAATGTCATTAAGATATCTACTCATATCATCGTGTGGCTGCTACGAGAGCTAGCTTGTGAAAAGCTAGATCCAGGGCCTAACGAAAAGTCAAAACGATATTTCATAATGGAGAAGATCTTGCAAAGAAAGTATCTAGTGTATTACGCCAATGGAACGAAACACAGCATCAACACTATACTTACTTCAGTGATGCTTCTACTTACATGGGTGTTGTACTTACGCTCCAAAGTAGATGAAACGCCTCGAACCCAAGATATAATACAATTTGGAACCTGGACTTGTGTTACTTTTCTCATTGCTTCTGTTCTTTGGCTTATCAAAACTTGTTTATTGTTGTCATGGGAAGCTAGTGTAGTTTATAACAGATTAGATTGGAGTAGTAAAATCATAGACGGAGGGCTGCAGTTGCACTTCCTCGGCATCATCGATCAACACAACTACGACGTATTCAACCTTCTTCAGATTGGTACGGTATACAACAAGTTGCTGCACATTTTTTGACAGCTAAAATTTCGTTGTCAAAGGAGGATTACACCTCTGTCACTCTTGATAATTTAAAGAGCTCTGATCAACCTGATGATGGTAATACTAATAGGTAAGATATGTCTTTTGGTTTCAAAGCTATCAAATAATTATCGCTTTTCAACGATGATGTTCATCGATCTTAACCGTCTACAATCCCGAAACTTACATATTCTGCATGCCATTTATGGCTAAGAGCAGGAGTATTCAAGAAATTTTGAAGGAACTTATGCAACATGCGGATGATAAAACCCAAAAGTCATGTGGGTGTTGCAGAAAAGGACGAGTGAGGCATAATTGGGATGGTTTTAAAGATCAACTGCGTGATTATATGGATCCCTCTGGAGAAATAACTCTTGAAAGGCTTGAAGCATGGATGGTACAAACTTAATCATTTCTCTACTTCCAATTTTAACTGATTTCCCCTCTTTTTGGGCAAATTCTGATCTAGTGTTTAACTTCTATCTGCTACATATGTTTAAAGGGGGTTTAAAAAATTACACGTTCCTATAAAAAACAACTTTGAAATTTCACTAAGATTCCAAGCAATTACTCTTGAAACGAGACATATCCCGCAGTAAACTATCAAAGCTTACTTATATCGTAATTCAGCCACATATGTCGCGAAGTGGTTTGAGATGCAATCCTATTATGATTAACACCTTGGATTGTGCTTCTATGTTATATCAGGAAAGGGCACGCAACAATTGTTTGTTTCTTGCAAATACTTTAAGCAGTGCCATGGAAGTCGCAGATTGTCTTAACAAAATAATCAGTGTGATTCTAATCTCGGCAACTTTCATATTATGGCTGCTTCTCACTAGGTTGGCTTCCACAAAAGTACTTGTTCTCATTGCATCACCATTGCTTGCTGCAACTTTTGTATTTGGAGACACTTGCAAGATCCTATTCCAAGGCGTCTTCTTTGTCTATGCGATTCATCCTTTTGATGTTAGTGATTTATGTGTCATTGATGGGACTATGGTGAGTGTGAATTCTATTTGGTTACAACACTAATACTTGCTTGCTTTTCTTCAAAACCTTTAATCCTAGATTAAGCGAGATGCAACACATGTATTATACACCCGCTAAAGGTTTATTTGGTGAGCGTAAAACATTTCCAACATAAAGTGATTTTCCCATGAAAACCATTTTTCAGAAGAAAACTCAATTCTAAATTGTTTTTCCTTTGTTTGGTTGCAAGGAAAGTAACTTTCCTTTGAACCCGTTTTCTTTTGTTTGTGTTTTGTTATTATTTGATAGAGTTGGAAAAAGTGTGACTTCCTTTGCCTCCCTATGGAAAGTGATTTTCCAGCCTTGAAAAATAAAGTTCAACCCATATTTTCCCTTCCTTTTTCTGATCTAAACCAAATAGAGAAAAGTGAGGAAATACTTTATTTTGAAAACACTTTTCTCCCAACCAAACACGTCCTAAGTGTGCAATTCTTAGGTGCTCCACTCCCAAGTACTGTTCTTTGTACAATTGCCATATATTTTTTGCTTAAATAAGCAAAATATGTAAAATGTGTAATGTAAATACAAAATGTAAGTAGCCTAAAGTATACTTCCTCCGTTTCTTTTTACTCGCTACACTTTCCATTATGGGAAGTTTCACATTACTTGCTACACTTTTTTTTTGGGCAATAAACTCTCTATCTCTCTCCTCCCACATGGGCCCTTTTCTTTTTACTCTCTACCTCTCTCTTCTCCAAAAATTGCCTAGGAGTCCGTGAAATGAGAAGTGTAGCGAGTAAAAAGAAACGGAGGAAGTATAATGGAATTTTTAAGCGAGATGCGATTAACTTTGTGTTAAATATTCTTTTAGATGGAGGTAAGAACAATTGGCATTTGGAAAACAACCTTCACAAAAGTTGGTACACAAGAGAAAGTGATATATCCAAATTCAGAGTTGTCGAAGAAAAACATCATCAACCACAAATCTGACTTTGATTGGAATGACTACATAGAGTTCGATGTGGATTCTATGAAGGACGAAAAACTCAAGATTCTGAAACAAGAAATTGAAAAGTAAGGACATGTTTGTTATCATTGTTTGTTTATAATTTTCACAAAATTTGCGAGGAAAATCAAAATATATAAAAATTTTAAAATAGTCCTTTTTTTTTTACCTGCTGCATTTTTCAAAATTCTCATAGTTATGAAGAACTCTATATCGTATGAATTTTAAAATAATAAAATCATTGGATAACAGTATACAGTGCAAACAGGCAAAGGTCCCTAGTTTCATATATATTACTCCATTATTAATGTTGCTCACTATGTACGTTGTTTTGTTTTTATTCTCAAAAGAGAAATCGAATAGTAAGGTAGTTCCATATTACTACAAGATATAATTCTCTTTAATGATCTCTAACTTTATGTAGCTTTCTGTTTAAACAGACATCTCGAAGGTAATAAAGATAAGTTCGCACCAAGTTATAGTTGGGTGGTGGTGACAACAAACGATACCATCAAGATAGCTGTATATATCAGACATATTGTGCACCTTCAAAATAGCACGAACTTTGAATGTCTCAAGGTGAAGCACAAGTTACGATCTGACTTCGTTCTCTATGTTAAAAACCTCATGGATCAATAGGAAGTTGGAGACCAGAATCTTCAGGTTAATCTTTTGATAAATGTCAAAATCTTAAATCAATGGAAGTGAATGCTGAAAGGTTTACTAGGTCTCAATTTCACCTTATTTTCAGAGAAATCAGCAGAAGAGCATTCCCAAGAAACAAAAAATGTAACAGCTTAAGCTGTATGTGGTTGAATAGAAATGTTTTCAACGTAAATTTAGACATTTTCCGGGAAAAAGACACTTGTAAAAGATTTGTTATTGAAAGGAAATGTTAAAGGTGAATTGAGAAGCGAAAATGGAGAAAATAGGACGGATAGGGTGAGAGAAAAAAAGAGGGAGATATGTACAGAGGAAAATGTGTTCGAGGTTTACTACTATTGCTGTCGTTGTTTTACTGTATTGCTAAGCAGGGCAATCTGTCAATCTTATTTCATATCAACTAAATTTGGTTTTCACTATCAAAGCCTTGAAATTCTAATTTGGGTATTGAGTCCTTGCATCTTGTAAATCTCGCCTTGCACAAAAAAAAAATATATATATATACTACTATACTTAAGTAGTACAAATGATCTCGGTCTCTTCTAGAAAGCTACTACTCTCACTGTGAATACTTATTATACTGATGTCGACTGGAGCACATGCCAAAATAGTAGCAGATCACTTAGTACTTACTGTGTTTGACTTTGAGACAATTTGGTGGCTTGGAAAACCAACAACACCTGCAGCTGTCCTGCACTGCCAGAGCTTCTTTGGGATGCTCGTATGATGCATTGTGACAAATAACAAATACATTAGCAGAATGGTGATTGCAGAGTGGACACTGGACAGTAGTGGAGGCCATCATAGGGGTGACGAACAGTCGGGCAGGGAAGGTGGGAAGGGGGGGAGGGGTTCCTTTAATTACGGTGACAACAGATTTTGTTCGTCAAAGTTCTGATGAATCAGAAAAAAAAAAGGTTCAACGCTGTTCTCCAGAAAAACTCCTATATGTTTCTAGAATACCAAGCAAGACCTCCTTGAACTCGAATAAGATCTCTTAAAAGTAATAAGATCAAGGGTGTTCGATCAAGTATGTGATAATCTCATGGACTATGACGTAGGCTTTTTCCTTATTTTCTCTCGGCTTTTTTGCTTTCTTCTCCCGACTTTTTTGTTTTCTTCAACTCTCGTCCAGTTTCTAGAGAAATACTAGGATTAGTATGTAAGAATCCAGTGTTATTAAACTCTCGTCCAGTTTTTCCTTATTTTCTTTCGGCTTTCAATCACTGTCCTACTCAATGAGAAGGATTCCCCCATCTCTCAGTCATCCTCAGCCCTTCCTAATAACCAAAAATGTCGCTAAATAACCAGAAAACGCTTATGAGAATCTACAACAGGTCCACTCTCAGAGTTTAGAATCATCCGGCATCTGCATATGCCTATGACTTAACACAGATCCAAAATTTATGGTCACCAACATTATCGCGTAAATATTTGGCATACAATCTAGTGCATACACTATGGAATGTTATATATATATACAATAAAACAATGCCACAACAGAAAAGCACCATTTGCCATTCAGGAATTGCAAGGAAGAAAGTAGGATAAACTCGAAAGAGAGTAATGTAAGCTTACAGCATCTGCTCCATGCTTCCTAGCTACGATCTATCTAGTGCCTAAAATGCTGTATATATTCACACGGGTAAGACCACTACACATGTGAAGGTGAAAGCAAGAGCTTACCAAGCATCACAAGGAGCTCGATGGATCCTGCTATAGAGTGCCAGAGAATAGTTGTTCTATGTATGATCCTGCAAGCAAGAAAATATAACAGATTCAGTAAAACCAATGATCAAATTAAAAAGCATGAAGCCACGTTGTAGTAAGAAAGGCAGCAAAGTTAATCAAACTCATTTCATCCATGCCTTCATATGAAAGATTAGGGGAAAGAGAAATGAGCTACTTACAATCTATATCATCTTCTTCACCCAACCAATTGTGTCGCTATGAACTTTACAATAGATGAACAATGCAGCAGCCCCTTAGAAGGTGCTTGATTTACCCCATGAGCTGAAAAACTCTATCATGTGTCCATATACGTCTTCCTTTGCATTCACACTCAATAAGAAATCAACATGGCCATAATCATCAAGATAAAGCACCTCTTTCTTGCATGTTAACTCACTCATAGTGCGTTGTACATCTATCACATCAGCTAAAGCATCATTTCCCCCATAAGCCATCCACAAAGGTAATGACTCAGGCACAAGGCTAAGATCAAACATGGGAGGTTTGAGAGACCCATAGAGTCTCATATTTTTGAATATCCCATAATCATACTTGGCAAAGGTACCCTGACGGATCACTGAAAACAAAAAATCAGGATAATAAGTACAATTATACTCCGAAAAGTGGTCATGATATGAGGAGGTAAGATATGAATATCACAAGACTTCATAGCACTTACTTTGAAAAAGATGGTTTATATTCTTAGCTGATGAGGGATGGGGCTCATATTCAAGGTAAAAGTCCACTCTTGAAGTGTTAAAGCAGCAATTTTTACCTGTAACGTATGTCAATAGTCAACACTTTCACCAAATAAAGAGATACTACCAAGAAAGAAGAAATATCAAAGGTATATGGAGAAATTGAACAAGAAAAATGAAGCAAAAAGGCAAGCCTTATACAAAATATATATTTTGAGAAAATATACGCTTTATATACAAATTCCAATCAGAATACTAGATTTGGAAGGAAATTTGACAAGTTTGTCCTCTATTCCAACAAAACATTTAACAAGCCTTATCACTGAACAGATATGGAAAAAGCTCAACAGCTACTCCTTACATGTAATCTTAAAAGGCATGTAAATTCATCTTCCATATAGGACACAAATGGAGAATAATGGGGACCAAGGGCAGAACTTAAAAGGGTCAGCGGGTCACAACCTAAAGGCCTTTAACGGTTCATCACATGGTGCACAAAAGGATCTAGAATTTAATTATATGTTTTAATAGTAATAAAAATCTTCCACCACCACCCCTACCCCCCAAAAAAAGTGAAAAATTAAGGAGGTTTTGCTATTGATTCAGACAACAACTGACTTTAACATTTAATGCAACAAGTTATGTCCAAGCTCCTAAATGCTCTTTCCATTTTCCTTGAAGAAGGAAATCAAGAAATTTACCAGTTATAGAAGCCAACAAGTCATCACAGTCTAGATGTCCATCGCATACAGAATCCAGAAGCTGAATTCCTATATCACTGCATGCACCACATAAAACTTTAAAGCATATACACATGGACCTCAGTTTCTAAGCATGTCAACTGCAAAAAAAAAGGCTATACCTGTGAAAATTTACTTGATGAAAGCCCATTGCAAGAATCATCTGCGCACATGTGCACACATAAACAAAATAAAAACTTTTGTGCATCCTGAGGTCTTCTGATCCCACAATAATTAAGCAATATATGAGATGCCCTCAACAGAAACACAAACAAAAAGTACCTTGTCCAGGTACATATTAACCATCCGAAGAACAAATGGTGCATTCACATGTTTCAAGTATGATATTGGACAAAGACAAGCAGCAGCTTCCACCATTTTCACTATGTCTGGCTGAGTAAAAGCAGCCAAAGACATTATTGTCCCCTGTCAGGAATATTCATAGTTAAGCAACAAGAAAAAAAATCGCAACCTTACTAAATACATTTATGAAAAACTCCCAGGGAAGTCATATAGCAACTAAGCAAAAGGTCAAAAGTGTCACACCTGTGAATGTCCAACAAGGAAAATTTTTGAACCTGTCTCCCTATATATATACCGTACCATTGCTGCAAGATCATATAAAGCCAGTTCCTCCCAGCTCCAATCCCAAAATGCCTGTAGGCAAGGGAAACTGCAGTAAGTATGATCCCAAGTCCCAACAAAGCACTCTTATAGAGCAAAATTTTATCGTTTATTCTTTTTCCTCAAAAACCAAAGATACATGAACCACATTCCAAGCTCACTCACAACATCGTCCAAATCAGCAAGAAAAAAGATTTTCAAGGACAATTATTGTTTCATTTGCACTGTTGTACACAAATATTGCAAGTGATCACATGAAACGCAGCCATGCAGGTGATGGAAATCGACATAGATTTCACAATACAATATCCTAAATGCATCCACAGATCCACTCCTTGCTACAAGGATCACATTTCTCTCAGTCAACGCCAAATCATCTTCAATTTGACGGTTACACCAAAGAAAATATGTAGCCATGATTCAAATTGATTTTTCTACTTACATCACATTGAACACTGCTGTGGTACAAGATACCTAGTCTCTTATCAGTCCAAGACATGTCCATTCATAGCAGCGGGAATCAGGGTAAGCATTCATTGGCTACGAACCAAGCCCAATTCTCAAATGCCAAGTGCTACGAATATAGTGACAACCTAGTTATTCAGCTTAGGTTTGTGGGGACACCTCAATTGTGAGAAGCCTCTGTACACCCACCCCCCCCCATCGTTAACAGCGCGAAAAGAACTTTCATGACTTCATCAAAACATTTGTGTTGTATTGTTGTCGAGACTCAATCCCACTATCTCTTTACCTACATTTCTACTCTCTCCCCAGAGCCCTCACTGTTTAGTATCTCCTACTAACTTCAACATCGGGGGGGGGGGGGGGGGGGGGGGGATAAACCCAACAATATCTCCGGGCAGCTCAAGTATGCTGGGTACCACGGCATGGAGACTGAGACATTTGTGCGGCATAGACGTCAATCTACGTACCTCAAAGTCCTCATTCCACCTCAAGCAGCCATGCCAGACATTCATCAAACTCCAAAATGGGAGCTAGATACCCCATCCATTTAAAAGTAGTTGTCATGTCTTAATCCATCATATTTAGGGATTTAGCACCATTTTATAGAATTAACCTTTGTGATTGTGGTCTCCCTCGCACCTTCTCTCCCTCATTTGTAACAAAATGAAACTATCTTGGAATATTGTAGGATAATTCATTGTTCTTTAGGATTCCATTTAAAAGTAGTTGTCATGTCTTAATCCATCATATTTAAGGATTTAGCACCATTTTATAAAATTAACCTTTGTGATAGTGGTCTCTCTCACCTTCTCTCTCTCTCTCTCTCTCTCTCTCTCTCTCTCTCTCTCTCTCTCTCTCTCTCTCTCCCCCTCCCTCCCTCCCTCCCTCCCTCCCTCCCTCCCTCCCTCCCCTCCCTCCCCCTCCCTCCCTCCCCCCCCCCCTCCCTCCCTCCCTCCCTCCTCCCTCCCTCCTCCCTCCCTCCTCTCTCTCTCTCTCTCTCCTCTCTCTCTCTCTCTCTCTCTCTCTCTCTCTCTCTCTCTCTCTCTCTCTCTTCTCTCTCTCTCTCTCTCTCTCTCTCATTTGTTACAAAATGAAACTATCTTGGAATATTGTAGGATAATTCATTGTTCTTTAGGAATGTGACAACTTTTTCCAAGCATTCAAAGATAGTATATGTGACAATTATCTCTAGAAGCACTTCAATTTGGACCAACATTTTGCAGATTTTTGCATAAAATAGTTGAGACTCACACATGTACCCAGTACCCACGTAGGAGACTTGTAGCTAAGTCCAAGTAACATAGCAATCAACCTTTTGATATAACTTCATCACAATGTTCTATAATGTGTTTGACTAAACACTAGACCACCAACCAATTTGAATTGTAGACCTATTGCAATCGAAAAGAAGACAAGCAAGGGCTTTCTGTATCAAATTACAGACTTCTGACTAGTGAGGAGCAACCTCAAAGCATTCAACAAGCCTACAATAACACAGCCAGCTCAAAAAACCTCTACCGTAACGAGAAAATAATTACTAATGCTACTTAATTTCACAAGCAAATCAACATTGGACGTGGCAAATTACCTTGCTTCTCTCTGAAAGAGATACATGTCCATGACTCCAACGTGTCCCCCGTACATTAGCAACCCACACATCAAAACCACGATCAGCAAGAATGAAGCCCAAAGATTCTTCCTTTGAGTTCAAAAACCAAGCATCACCTGCCTGATTATAAAATTAGGAGACCATCAAAAACTAACCGAATCATAGCGACTCTCCATTTATGTATTCTGATTCAATCCTCGAATCATAAATCTTCGCAATAGAACAAAGACATCAATGCCAAGAGAACTATCAAGATATATGGCAAATTGATTAAAGAAAAAGTTTAAATCACACAATTTACTTTAATACTTGCGTTATGTAGATAACATAATCAAACCTAATCAAGTGATATTACTTCATTTAATAGAACATCAAGAAATTATAAATGGTAAAATGACTAAGGCGTTGTTCTTTTGGACTGAATTAGCCAAATTCACTCAGCCAAATTCACTTCACTTCAGTTCGCACAAATTCAGTTCAGACAAATTCAGTTCAGTTAGTTTCCCCTCTCACAGTTTAAATTCAGTTCAGTACAGTTTAGACAAATTAAGTTCAGAATCCAAAAGAAAAAGCCTTGTAATACTTTAAACAGTAAAAATGATCAACTACTACATCAGCTCAAATTGTGTTGTCCACAATACCACAACATCAACGGCATCCAATTTCATTCATTTCACAACAACAATTTTTTCTTTTTTTTTTTAAAAAAAAGGGAAAAATTACCATAAATAGTCCATGTAGAAGAAGCACAGGAGGACCTCGTGGCGACCTCAATTTCTCCGAAGAATGAGATGAGACGCGCTGAAGAGCCAGTATAAATCCATCCTTTGTTTGAACCTAATTCAACAAAATTTCACCATAAAATTGCAAAATTCTTTAGAAACATAAAAAATCAGCAAAGTTTTCTGGAATGATCGGAGGATATTTACGGTGTGTTCGGAGCAAGGGTAACCGGAGGGAATGATGAGTTGATCGCAGAGGTTTCCGGTGCGCAAGGGACGGTGAGAGAGGAGGTCGACGAAGGAAGAGTTAACGACGGAGGATGCGGCGGAGATGAGGAGAGAGAATAGTGAGAATAATGCTAGTGCGAGTGTGAATGTGAATGTTGTTGCCATCTTTGAAACTTGATTCTCCGACAAGGAAGGGGAGACTGAGATTAGAAGAGGGAATCAGGGAATGGCGTGCTGGAATCCTAGTGGCTGGAGGTTTTTGTTTCGTGTGGTGTTGAACAATGAAGGAAAGAAGGAAGAAAGAAATAAAAATGATTGTGTTGGGATGATCAATGATGATTAGTTTTTTTTTTTTTTTTTTTTGTGTTTGCACCCGGTTCACCCTTCGGGCTACATCCGGGTCGAGGCTAAGTTCGGAGTGGTTAGGTTTCATTCCTCTCCCAAGGGTATTGCGGGGATTCGAACACGGGTCCGTCCTACCAAAGTCAGTCCCCATCACCACTGGGCCAACACTTACTTGGTAATGATGATTAGTTATGGGTACGCGCTTGATTTCATTCATTATACACCGTACCTGCATGGTAATGGTACATCCAAGGGTCAAGGTTATCTTTTGCTCTTTTGAAACTCTACTTAGTACTTATTATGCCATTATACTCATTTGAATAAATATAATGAGTAATGATCAAAAAAATAGTCTTTGATATATTATAAAAACTTCCTATTTGTGATAGGGCACCTATCATAATTCATAGGTGTCAGTTCTTATGGTTGGGCGCCTCCTATAAAGCCTGATTACGAATTTAGGCGTCTATGATAAACGTCTGGGTGTTTGTTTGGTAATTTCAAGTCATTTAAGTAAGTCCTCTATAGTATTGATGGTGTTTTTATTAACCTAAACAAAATCGTTTGAATATGGATTAAAACAGAAAATAAATACACAAAACTACGACCCCTTGTGCTAAGTTGTTTGAAGCGCCAGTTTATGAATTCAAGACATTCCATTGGTGATTTGAAGAAAATATGATTGCATTAGCATTTTTTTTGCGATATGACGAGATGCTCGGATTATTTAAAGTAGCGAAAAAAATGGAGCTCGTTGGGAAAACTCTAGGTCTTGTGGTCCTTCAATGGAGGGAATTGAAGAAGAGCAAAATGATGAGAGAAAGTGGGAGATGAAAGGGAATGGAAGTGGTGAGGAAGAATTGAGGGGAATGGTAGGAAAATGAGGAGGGAATGGGGTAGAAAGAGAAGGAAAGACCCTCATACTTTTACACTAAAATACAGGGCAACAACAATTAAAATCAAGGCGGCATTTAGGCATTGCTATTCTCTGCCTTATGTTTTCATACATCGTCCTATATTTTGTACTTTTATACACATGGCTTTCCCCTTTATTCCCCCATATTCTTTCCGTGTATTCACTCTACTATTCCTACCCCATCCCCACATATGCAACCTCATTTGCATCCTTTACCACCACCACACACCGGCAAAGAACAAGGATACCCAAATTGGGAAAACCACCACCGTCATTGCAGCCACCACCGCTGCCACTACCACATACTCCACAGCTACATCCCCCGCAAAAAAGCGTTTGTTTCCACCCAACCATATGCTGAATCGGAAGTTTCAAACGCCTAAATCTATAGTCAGACGTCTAAAATTTTCGGCTAATCATAAGTTAGAGTGGAAGCAGTAATTATTTTTACCTAAAGCTTAACCAGGATTAAGCTTTCTTGACTCTAAAGGCTTGTTCACTATTGTGAATTTGTGACAAATAATTCGCCATTTAGCCTATTCCAAATTTATGTTGGGTTGTTAAATGTCGTTCTATCTTTTCCTATTAACGCTCTGTATTTTTGTTTAAAAATACAAGGGCCTTTCCTTCTCTTTCCCCTCCATTTCCCATTCCCTCAGGCCTTACTCATTCCCTTTCCAAACCCCCCCTCCATTCCTCTTCACCTCTTCCATTCCCTCTCATTTTTCACACACACTCTCTCTCATCCCTTCCATTTTCTCCATGAAGGACTACTAAATTTAAAAAAAATTCTACAAGTTCACATTTTCAAATTACTTCAAGTTTTTTTACCATCTCGTTATATTATGGAGAAATGCTAATTTACTTAAATTTTTTTTGAATAAAAATGGTACAATGTCTTAAACATACGCTTCGAAAAACTTAGCAACGCCTCCGAAACTTACATGGGTTTAGTGTAATCATTTTTCATTTTAGTCTCTATTTTGGCCGATTTTATTTAGCTTTATTAAAACATCTTAGAGTAGAGTAAAATTTACTAGAAATTGACTTGAAAATGCCGAAAAAATACCTAGGCGCCCAAACCTGTGGTCCAGAGCCTAAAATAGGCGCTCCACCACAGGGACAAGCGCTTATCTTAGGCAACCGAACCTCTAGTCCGGCACCCAAAATAGGCGCCCAACCACAGGTACATGTACCTATTTTAGGCGTTTGACCACAGATTCGGACGCCTAAAAATAAGCGCTTGACCACTTTTTCGGCATTTTCAATTTTCAGCATTTTCAATTTCAACATTTTTACTTTTCGAAAAAGTTGCACATATTGCAAATGGATAGGTTGCCGGAGGGGTAGCGGTGTGATGATGTCATCCAACCTCCTTCAATATGTGATGAGAGAGAGTAATCGAAAAATTGGCAAGAAAAGTGGTCGGAAAAGTCCTTGAATGATGAGATAGTGTGAGGAAGTATGAGATGGGAGTGAAAGAGAGTGAGGATGTTTGAGAGTGGAAGAGTGAGAGTTTTTTTTTTATAATAAAAGTAAGGAAAAGAAGGTTAGGAGACCCTCAGCACGAGGGGAGCTCCAACCTTATCATTTACAAGGATGGAATGAAGAGTTGAATGAGTACAATTTTCAATACAAAAACTAGAATCTATGAGGTGTCCAACATTGGCAATCCAATTTGCTGTTTTGTTTGCCTCCCGAAAGACATGTCGAATAGTCCAAGAAGAAAAGGAGCGGAGAGAAGTCTGAATATCCTGAATGATGTGGGCGATCTGCCAAGGGGGGGGGGGGACCAGATGCCTTTGATAGAGTTGATAGCTATGAGGTTATCTCCTTCGATGTGAAGATGAGTAATAGCATTTTGAATAGCTAGCCTAACGCCATGCTAAAGGGCTGTAGCTTCTGCCACCAAAACTGAATATGTACCAAGGTTTAAGGCTGCTGCTTTGAGTAGGTTGGCGTCGGAGTCTCTGATGATAAAACCTGTTGCTGTTGAAGAGAGAGTGAGGAAATATATTTGAGTATATATACATAAGAAGTATTTTTTTTTAAAGGTAAGATGATGTCGCTGGTAAGGAAGGGGAAAATTGAGGATTCCTCCTTGCAAAGGGTAAGACTCAACCCCGTGACCTCTAGGATCGGAGGTGATGCCAATATCACTCGGCTATCACCTGCTGCTCTATACATGAGAAGTATGTATATAAAGCGTTAGTAGGTAAAAATCAGATCCTATTTAGCAAAACTAAATTTATCTTAGACCTTTTAAAAGTTGGAGTTGCCTACACTATTCAAAGGAATAGTGTTCTGGGTGATAAAATGGTGAAATTCACTGTTCCTTTCAATATCATGTGCTGCTCACATGACTCCTCTTATTCCTCATTCCACGCACGTTTCACGTGACCAATTCCCTCTTTCTTCTCCTCATTCTCGCACCTCCCCGACGTTTTCTTCCATTTCTGCACTTGTTCTTCCTCTCTCCTCTTTTTGCGATCTCATCTTTTCTCTCTCCTCTTCTGCGGCTGCAATCAGATCTTCTTCCCCATATGAAGCCTAATTTCACAAGCAAGAGGTATGAGTTGTTTATTTTTTTATTTTATTTTTTTCAGATTTTCGTTCATATGGGGAAAACCTAGAAATGGATCTCTTATCTACCTTCTTCATGGTTTGTTTAAGTTTGATGTGCGTTTTGCAATTATTTTTTGTTCACTTCGTGATTTGATTTTGGGTTCCTCATATTTATGAATCTTTTAGATCTATTGTATGTTTTTCTGAAATCGAGTGGAAAATCATGTCAAACTTGGATCAACAAAGCAGGTATTGATTGAATTTCACCCTTTTGAGTGAATTGTGATTGAATTTTGAGTGAATTTTGATTGAATTTTGGGACGACCAATCTGAAATTGAGTACTTTTACTGTTGATGTGAAATTAGGGTTTCGGATTTTTTGCAGAGAAGTGTGTAATCCTGGTGATGAACAAAGACTGACCATCCGATCCCCTTGATTTCTTCATCTTCGTTTGAGGTATTGATTGAATTTTACTGCTTACTTTTAAAGGATTGTTTGTGTTGCAAGATTGTATTTTGTGATGATTTCTGTCAAAGTTAGATGCTCTGTGTAATTGGTTGCTGTGTAGTTTCTTTCTGCTGCCTGGTTGTTATTTTTTGATTGTATGTTTTGTTTGTGGTGTAAATAAACAAGCTGTATTTGGTTTTTGGATGTGTGTTGGGTTGAAATTGATGGAATTTGGGTTTTAAATTCGAGTATTTACAGGCTCAAGTGAGGTTTTTAACCCCCAAAGAGTGAGAGTAGTTTGTTTCATCTTGATCTTCTGCCCCTCCTCAGTTCGTCTCTCTCCTCTCTGTTTCACTCGCCTCTTCTCTCTTTCTCTCTCCTCGCCTAACCCCATTTTGTAGGTTTAATTCGTTCTTGGACATCTGAAAAAGAAAGTACTTTAAAGCTCCGTGTGAATTGGCTTTATTGACCCGCTGAAGTTAAACTTCTGGAACGCGCTGCACTTGAAGCTGCGCCGAACGAAGTTTCCTACTCATTCTACAGTGATGAGATTCCTGTTGCATCACTACTTCACCCGTGTAAAGTTGCATTTTTGTCTAAAGGTGTTGAACTCCCCCCAGGGATTTCTTTGTTTGTTTGTCAGCGAGTTTATGACATTACAAACAAGTGTCTGTGGTGCCTGGCAGATCAGGATTACATTGATGTAAGTTCCTTTGTAATGCTGTTTGACAATTTGGTCGAACTGCTCCTTTTCTTTTTTAATGTTGTGTTTGCTACCTCTTTCTTCTGGCATTAGCTTGTTGTGGAAAATTTCGCCAGGACCGGCAGGAAGAAGTAGATCAACTGTTGCATAGAACACGTATAGAAATGCATGGATCGGTGGAACAGCAACAAGATCCCCGTTCTCCAAAACCAGTGAATGGTTCAGTAGCAACATCACCATTGAAACATAGTCCGGACAGCGTGCAGAATAGCAGCTCTAACCTTTCTTCTCATAGGAAGGGAAAAAAGAGAGAATGAAGTGATCAGTCTTTTGACGCCGTTAAACGAGAACAATCGACGAGACCTTATGATGGGCACTCTTACGTATGCTGACATCTGCATTTCTTCTTGCCAGGTTTGAGAATGGGAATAGTTTTTGTATTCTTGTGTGAAATAGGTATTTTCTTGTGCTATAGCCTATACTACTCATATGTGTTTCGACTTTATTTTCCCCTTTTAGAACAAATTCATAGACGACAGAGGTCGGGGATTTTCTCTTGCAGTACAGTCCAGTGATTAATCTTTGGCAGACTATATAGTTATAGTATTGTTGGGATCATCTGCAGGGCATATGTTGGTTTTAAGAGGTATAAAGGGCACAAAATTATGTGGTGGTTTTCAAATTTTTTTTTTGCTGGTTTTTTGGGTGAATTGGTTGGGTTTGGATGATGCATCAGTTAGCCAGCACTTTGCCTTTTTTGTTGCGATCCAGTTTTAGTCTTAGCTACTCTTTGGGCTTATGTCCTTCGGGCTTCCGACATGTCCGTCTCAAATGTAACATATGACTGGAATTATATTTACTTGATTGGCCATGCTTCTAGCCCTTGTATATGTATCTCCTTGATCTCCACCAGTGAGATCTTTTTTAGCTTGAAAACTTTTCCTTTGCTTTGCAAGTTTGCTACTATGGTCAACATTATTATTGCTTTGCTTTTAGTCATGACAACGAGAGATGGATAATGTATGATGACAGGACAGTGAAGTTAAACTCTATTTTCATGCTCATTTACAAATAAATCTTGGTTAATGAAGAGGGTAGTGCACTATATTTAAGGGCTGGGTGAAGATGAAAGAAAATTTATTAGCCAGGTCCTTTTTTTTTTGGTAATTGAAGAAAAGTGTAATAAAATCACTCGTGGTGTAAGTTTTTGATGTGCTTGTTTTTCTCTCTCCTATTTCCTTACTCCTTATTTCTCTATTGGTCTGCCTGCTATCGACCTGCATACCCGTCCTGCTTTTTGTCTATTAACAAGGCGACCCACTAATGACTCGACCCGCTTTCGAGTATCAACCTGGTCCAGCTCAAGTATGACTGCACTGCTTTGGAATTTTGCGAACAAGTGAGCATTGTCGATGCGCCTAATGTAATGTCTTTGATTAAAAAGTTTATATAACTACTGACTTGATTACCTTTCCCTCCATTCCCTAATGAGCCATTTTAGAGTGTCTTATAAAGATCTTCACACACTTAATTTACATTTTTTTCCCTTCTCGCCAATAATTTCGAACTTTCTTCTGTCTACCTACTTTCAACTTTTATTTCGTATAACCTATAGGACTAAAATCTCTTCTTTCTTTCTCTAATGATCCTTTCTGCAAAAAGTACATGCAACTAGACAGTGTTCTTGGAGAGAATTGGGTACAATTATTTTCGGGTTAGGGATACTAAAAAAAACATTGGTTGATCGTATGACTCTCTTGATGATGATGATGAAGACTTTTCACCTTACATGTTTAATAGTTATGATTGTGTTCTATGATATGTTAATAGTCCTGTATAATTGCAGAAAATTGTTCTGCCACTTATATTAAACTGAATTCTGTTTTAGGAATCTAATCTCCGTGGATAGTGGATATGTTATTGCGGATTCTTGGATGTTAGTATGTTTATTGTCAAAATTGAAATAAAATTAATACTAATAAAGACTCTTGATGGTGATGGATACTTACCTTACAAGTTTGCTTGATATGATTGGTTCTGTTACGTGTTAATAGTCCTTTGTATAATTGTAGAAATTTCACTCAATTTAATAGTTCTGCTACTTATATTGCTGAAATCTGTTCTAGGAATCTCATCAGTGTGGATTTTGGATCTATTATTATGGATTTGTAGCTTCAATTTTAGTATTTGTTGTCACATAAAATAAAGTAAATATCAGTACAAAGTGGTAATCAGTGATTTAGGTATATTCTAGCATTGACTAATGTAGACAACCAGTGCCGCCTGCTGAGGTAACTGTTTTGTGCAATGGTATGGAAGCAGCATATATTCCAAGCCTTCATTTGTAAGTCCTCAAGAATAGAAAAAGATTTACTATATTCCCTTGATGTTCTTTTTTCTTTTGTAACTTCTTTTTGCCATTGGATTGGGAGGTGGGATTGTAAATTGTTTCTGTTCCTTGATTGACAAAACTTATTTTTATGTGATGACTATTTGTGCTATTCTGTTTCCTTCAGGGTTGTGTGTAAGTGTGGTAATTGTGGGACAAGAAAGCAGTCATTAAGTGAATGGGAAAAGCACACAGGCTCTAGAGCTAAGAAATGGAAGTATAGCGTGAAGGTCAAAGGCTCCATGATCACCTTGCATCAATGGGTACGACAGCCTTTTCTGCTTTAAACAAAAAATGTACAAATATAAATTCGGTTATCTCGCATTCACCAATGTGTCACAGTATTAGTATCACTTGCTCTATTTGTTTATAATTATCAACTAATAGTAATGGATGTGCATTATCTCTAGATTCAGATTTGGCTACTTTGGAGTATCTTTTCTTTTATCTGAACATATATGACTATGGTATATGTGTATTTGTGTGCTTATGCATACCATAATGTGCAGCCTATGCATTGCAACTGCAGCTTGTTGGTACTTGGTAACTTTAGTTGTCCGTTTTCTTGGGACTGGAGCATCTTTATCAATTAACTTTGGTTGTTTGGCTTAGGCTTAAGCTAGCATTCTTCTGTAGTTTGCTTTTGGATTGTTGCTTATATTTGTTACTTTTTTTTTTCCTATGCATTTATAACTTCTTTTTTACCAAGTAATATGACATCATTGAACTTATATCTGTCTCTCTTGGAGCTTCGAAAATTGTTAAGTCTATTAAGTTTTAGTTTACTTTTGAAAGTTAAGAAGTAATAATGTGTATGTAATGACTTAGGCTCTCATGGTTTCCTCATCATGCTTTATGTTGTAATATTAACAGCTGGGTTTGGTAGTAGGATTGGAGGGAAGCGGAAGTGAAGGGTTTATTTTCCACGTTTTGGATAACAATTAGATTGATTGGATGAGGCAAAAGGGAGGGTTTTTTTTGTTAATTTTGGATAATAATACTTAATTGGGCGAGGTATTTGGGGTGGGGGAATAGGAGGAATTTCTTTTCCTCCTAATTTTTACATCCTAATTTTACATGACATGTTCACATGAATCTCCTTCAATGCCCTAATGGATATCTCTTGATTTAGGATGTGATATCCATATTTTACATGGTTATGCAAAACCTTAAATTACCATTACAATATTTTGGAATTACGAATACCACAAAACCACCCCTCCCACTTTCTCTACAATCCTCATTGGTGCAGCTCCTTAGAAATATACGATTGCAGCAAAACAATTTCAATTCCGGGTAAGTTACCCATTTCTCCTTGAATGTATCTCTTGATTATCTACTTTAATTAATGTTTGCTCGTATCTAAATTAAGACGTTTCTATAAACTCATATCTAAATATTTTGTTGTTGTTGTTGTTGTTAAGCTGTTCTAATTCTTCTTTGTGATCGCTGAATAATTACAAGATTATGTATCTCTTTGATCGAATTTGTACTTGCAATTCTTTTGATTTGATTGATACTGAACTTTCAAAGTGATGAATTCATCAAATTGTCACTTTTTTGGAAATTTTTAATTTTGTCATCAAAATTTGGTTTCTGGTTTAGGTATTGTAATTCTGGTGATTAATTGTTAGGTTTTTTGAGGTCCTCAATTTGAGGGGTTGAAATTGAACAAATTTCTAAGATATGAAAGTATGGAATGGGATCTTTCTTGATATTGGGTTTTTAATCTAATCGAATGGATTTTTTTTTGGTCCTGGTTGTACATTTGTGTAATTGTATGTGTATGTGATGTTAAGACAACTTGCAGGGTTATAGGGCTCATCATTCCAAGAAGCAGGCAGTGTATTGGCTTCCTCACATATGGACCATTCGTTTGTCGTGTTGCCAAAGCAAAAGTCTCATACACCTGGTGCTTCTCCTCTTCCCCGAGGCGTTGGGGTTCAGCAGGAAACGTCTCCGTCTGATGATGGATGAGTCGTTCGTGGTAAACTTTTTAATCAATTTATTTATTTGTATAGTATCATAAACAATAGTGTGGAAATAAGTTTAGCCAACATCTAGAGAATACCTGTTGATAAATCTTCCAAAATTTACCGGTAGAATGTTTTTCAAAGAGAATGTTGTTCGTTTAGAACTGAAATTTACGGGTAGAATGTTTTCTAAACTGATTATCAAAGAGAATGTTTTCTAGGGTTTATTTCATTTCCTCTTCATTTCTAACCTGAAATTTCTCTCTTCCACTTTTGCACGTTTCATTTCATTGGGTATCTTACTTTATATTATCATCACATTTTGCTCAAATTCTTTGCGTATACTTCTGGAATCATTCTATCAACTTTTGCAAGATATCTTAACTTTTTTTGTTTTTGTTTATGATTGTTTTTCTCATCTGGGTATTTCCTGTGATTTTGGAAAAAGCTTGCTAAAATTGGGTAGAATTGAAATTGGTGAGATGGGGAGGTTGTTTGTGGTGCATTTGGAAGGGAAGAGCTATAGTTGCAAGCACTGTAGGACTCATCTTGCTGTCAGTGAAGATATTGTTTCTAAGGTATCAAAATCATCCCTTTTTTATTTTTTTTATATTTTGAATATGATTAATTATATTATTTTGATCTTCGATTTTGGAATTGGGTTTTATTGGATTTGCATGATCATGTATTATTTTGTTATGATTGTGTTGATTTTTATCTTGATTTGTGGACTTGATCAATTTTTGGTGATTTTAGGTATGATATTGGAGGATTAATGTTATTTGTTGATTACAAATAGGTTTCTGCTGGATATATTTTTGGTGAATAAGTTGATGATTTTGAGGAGAAATTTTTTGGGTTGGTTTTGGAAGTTTGATTATACCTTCTATGTACTAGACTTTGAGATTTCTAATGCTTGATTTGTTCTAAAGCTTTCCCTTTCAAATTTGTGACTCCTGCACTTTGATGACTGCATAAATGCTGGAAATTTGTTCGCTTGAATAAAATTTGGTTATGGGTGTCTTTATAGAACTAAAACCCACTTTAGTAACTTGATTATGATATGATTAACTTCTGTTGATCTTTGTTGTATAATTTGTTTTTGTTTTGTTTTTGGGTCTTTGTTGCTATCCCAGTTACAAATGATTCATCTGTGGAACAATCTGTGTTTAAGGTACAATCAGCTTATGCTATTTTAATTAGTAGATTATTCCTTGATTGATAGCTTTGCTTGTAGTGGGTTTTTGATGTGTTTATCATTGATCTTTATGACTTTTTGTAAGTGTGTTTAAATATCTGGTACATGGAATGTTAACTGAATTGTGAACATATCTTTTGTGTTGTATGCTACAAATTTATGATGCATGTTATCAGTCGCTCTTTGAAATTCTGACATTGTTTAAAGATGCTTGAATGCGTGTATGGTGTATGGTTGTTGAACTCTATAACTGAGGCCTATAGTAAAGACTATTCATCTATCAACCTTATGCTATAATCTCTAATTTTGTGTAATGAATTATCTGAGAATTTTTTTTAAAAAAAAACCGACGTACAAATTTTAACAAAAGATTAGTTTAGAACTCTAGATTTCAAGGTTGATTTTCCTAGATAGCAATCTTGGTGAGATTAGGCAGACAATGTTAATTCTGAAATCCAAGATCTGCAAGGCATGATGGTACTGGCGCAGCAAGAGACACCATTTCCGTAACTCCACAAGTTTTAGTGCAAAGAGATATGTAGCTGCATGCTACTCTGTCCCATATAATACGATTTCATGAACCTAAAATGCCATGACAGAGTACCATGATTAGAAGAGCACATAACCTTACTCAGTGATAGTTGTACACTTGTACTACCATAGGTTGGAAAACATAAATTGACTACTACTCTAAGAACAATTAAGAAGCAGAAGGTAACTAAGGAAGTCATCTGAATTAATGCATTAGTAATACCGCTGAGAATTCAACTACGATCACTCCTTAAGCTCCATGATCCACCACAGCAAAGACGTTCCTAAGAGCACTACAAGCAAAAGATATGTGCAGTAGCGCACAACGCACATAATTAAAGATTTTAACTGTATGACTTTTGTTGTAGGGATAGGCTTCATCAAACACAAACCAGCTCGCACCTCACTAAACTTTCTAAGGGAACAAATTCATAAAAGAACTTTAGTCAACCATCCATTCCTTTAAGAATAAAATATTGACCACTTAATCAAGAACTATATTGAAATATCGACCACTTAATACAAATTGGAAGTTGAATTAAGAACTAATTTCAGAAATAGAGTACGACACATAGGACACAGTAATATTGAAAAACGAAATTTGAATAAACAATAAAAAAAAAATGGAAATCACTAAAGCAATAGGGAAGAACCACACTTTTATTAGAAATTAAAAACCATAAAGCATAAAAGAAGATGAGAAAATTAATGACCCACCTCTTGGTAACTTCCAACTTAGAAATAGGTTGCGTGCCTCTGCACCAGATATTTTCCCATCTTTATCAGTATCGACCTCCATGAATACTTTGGTATATTTCTGTAGATCTGTCTGAGTTGGTCTTGGCCAATTTGGTTGAAACTGATGTCCAGTAGAATTATGAAGTGAATATACAGATGTGGAAGTTATTTTGGCTGGTTTGGCTTCTCTGTATGATGAAATTCAGTGGTTCAAGAAAGAAGCGGCAAAGTGGGATGTCCAGCTCAATGTCGTCACTCCTCAAAAGACAAACCAGAACTACTGCAGGTAACACGTTCGAATTCCCTTCATGGATCATCCTTAGAAATAGTGATGCATTTAGAAAGCTACAGGATCTGCTGATAGACGGACCCAATAATGAAGACATTATATGACATAATCAAAGTAACAGAAATGATATTGTGAAGCACAACCTTTTGATAAATATCATAGCTTTGTAGTAATGTCTTAAACTATGCACTCAATTTTCAGGTTTATAGAAAACCTGATGTAACCAGAAGTAAATTACACAGTGGCAATCACGCCTTTTGGGCAATTGAGGCTGTTTTATCAGCTCAGCTTTGCCCACTGCCTTAAAGATGATGCCAGAACTCCTCCAGAATTGCGAGTAGCTTGTGAGAGTTGGGGTAATGAAGGATTTGGCAAGTATTGTGACTCCCTCCGTATGATTGCTAACCATTGTTTATCGAAGGCATTGGAGGGTGTACAAGTCAAAGCTGAGGTGATGCTTTTGCAATTTTTTGAGCTAGAAGTTGAGTTTTGGAACATGAGTGAAGGACGAAACAATTAGGAGAAAAAAAATTCTTGTTTTTGTATGCTTGAGATTGTTGTAGACTTGTAGTAAAAAACTGACTGTACTTAGACTTACTAAGTTGTTCAAGTTGGAAGAAAGGTTTGTTTTTCATCTGAGTCAAATATGTTACTTTCACATGGGAGAATCGGTTCAATTACACCGATTCAAGTGTATCCATAACTAAATACTCTAGCGATCTGTTTGGCAGACAATCATGAATGGCAAAAAAGAGTTATAAATTTATAGGTTTTCGGTGAAAAAAGTATCATGCAAATGTAAATAGTAATCTTTGTCTGTCTTTGTATACCTCTTTTTCACAAATTTACATTTCCACGAATTTCAAAGACAGTATTGTGTAATGAAGAAACATGGTTTGGAATCAAGACATGGAGTTTTACAGTTATGTGCATTAATGTATGGATTTCTTAGCAAATACACTCAAATACATTGTATAATTTCTCTAAGATAACTATAAGTCAGTTTCAAACATCATATGCCTTTATGGCTCTTTCTTTAAGTGCTTGTTAATGCTACAAGTGTAATACAATCTATTAATGAATACCAGCTTATGTTT
Organism: Beta vulgaris subsp. vulgaris; assembly: GCF_026745355.1. NCBI lineage: Eukaryota > Viridiplantae > Streptophyta > Magnoliopsida > Caryophyllales > Amaranthaceae > Beta > Beta vulgaris. Next base: position 55,055,606 of record NC_079210.1, on the reverse strand, counting down.
ACATTTAATAGTCACTAGATTCTAGATTCTATTTCCAATCTTTTTAAAGTTTAGGACAAAAAAAACAAGTGAAAGATGGAGAAAGGATAAGAGGGGAGGGAGTAAGAAGGCGGACGAGTAGGAGTTAACTTTCAAAAAATTTAAAAATCATAAAGATGACTAAGAAAGAAAGGGAAAGAGAAAAGAATACCTTTTTTCCTTTTATCATAGAATTGTTAATATTAACCTAAACCTTAGATTGCTCAAGAGTCGGCGCTCAAATTTCCAACTTCAAATAGCTGGAGATAAGGAAGATACATACACTTAAGAAAAAGGTACAACTACGTTATAAAAAAGGAAAATGATATACATAGCCCTTAGGGCTATGTATAAGAAGCTTAAAATAGAAACAAAAATTTGAATCAAGCATTTGTTATCTCAAATGATGTGAAATTTTGTTATGAATTCATAAACTGTTTCCATTTTAAGACATGTATTTAATGCTTATATGTAGCCCTAAGGGCTACATATTAACTTATAACATTACCCTATAAAAAAAGGCGATATTATCTAGAGAGAGCTTTGGCTTGTATTACTCTAAATTTATGTTTTCGTATTTAACAATTTAACCATTTGGGAAAACTATGTTTCTTTGTGTTTGATTTTGGAAAAACAATTTAACCCTTATAATTACGGTATTTTGGGGTAGCGTGCGCGAAGCGCGCGGTACAACAACTAGTTCGGCAAAAAACAACGTTTGTTCACTGTTCTGAATTGACAAAACCCCGGATAGACACGGAGAAATTTCCCTTCCAACGCCGGTCATGCCGCTTTATTCTCTGTTTTAAACTTTAACAAACCAAAACTCCTCCATCAACCAAGCTTCAAGCCTTCAACACACACACATACTCTCTCTCTCTCTCATATTCGCTCTCCAGCACCAGTAAAAATGTCAACATTTGATGAATTCAGACCACTTGACGAGAAATCACTCGTGGAATACATTAAAGCAACCCCTTCTCTCTCCTCTTTACTTGGTGTCTCCGACGATTTGCAGATCAAAGAAGTCGGCGATGGCAACCTTAACTTTGTCTATATCATTGTCTCTCCTTATACTTCTGTTGTCATCAAGCAGGTTTTCCTCTATTTCCTGCTTTTATCTTACTGTAATTCTTTAAAGTTTTCACTTTTATTTCATTGTAATTGTTTTGAGTTTTTCTAACTACTGATCTGCAATTTTAGTTTAGTTGGTGCTGTTCATTGGGTGATATAAGCAGTAATTTATGCTTTATTATTTTGAGAGAAATGGTGTTTTATTTGAGCTAGATTGTTGGGATAAATTTTCTCAATAATTATTAGGGTTGTTATGTGGAAATTGGAACTTGAATTGGTTTGCATCTTCAATGACTTGGACTAACATATACTTCATCCGTTTCAAAATAGTTGCATCATTTAGTATTTGGTCACTATTTGTGAACCAACTTTGACAGGCTTTTTCTCACCGTTATATAAGAAAAAACATAGCCAAGTGGAACCTTGTTAAATTCGTCTCAATACAAGGATTTGGAATATCAACTTTTTATAATTTTTACTTTTATGCAACTAGAGATATTAACGTTTAAGAAAGCGTGTTGGCAAATGTGAAAAAGCAAACGGTTCAATTTTGAAACGGAGGAAGTAGTTTTAAAACCAATTAACGGCGCGTTGTCTTCACCTTAAAAAATAAGTTCAAGGTCTAGTGAGCTTGGAGCTTAGATAAGTTCTAATAACTTAAGGATAAGTTCTAATAACTTAAGGATAAGTTCTAACACCTTATATATAAGCGTGTCAATAAGTTTCAATAAGTTCAAATAAGTTAAGGAAAAATAAGGTGGAAAAAGTGTACCCTAGAAGTGGTTTATAATCTTTAAAATTAATCAAGCTGAGTATGAATGATTTAGGTGGGAAATGAATAAAGTGTAAGGACTAAGATAATGCATCATCCCGGTTTATCTTTGAGATTGGACCCTTTTGTCTAATCTCTTATTTAATGATTGATTGTGCAACTATTTGCCTATTTGGAAATGCAGGTTTTTGTTGTTGATGATGTGATTTCCTCTTAATTCTCTTGGTATATTAATTATTAAATATGAAATTATGATTTGCGGTGTTGTAGGCTCTTCCTTACATACGTTGCATAGGGGAATCATGGCCAATGACTAAAGAACGTGCATATTTTGAGGCGACGACATTAAAGAAACATGGTAGTTTGTGTCCTGCTCATGTTCCAGAGGTTTATCATTTTGATCGTATGATGTCTTTAATTGGCATGCGTTATCTGGAACCTCCACACATTATCCTTAGGAAAGGTTTGATTGCTGGAGCTGAATATCCATTGCTTGCTGAACACATGGCAGAATATATGTCAAGGACTTTGTTCTACACCTCTCTTCTTTATACTACCACAACGGAGCATAAACGTGCAGGTAGCATTTTTTTGTTTTTCTGTTTCTCCCCCTTTCCCGTGTGATTGTTGCCCGACAATGTCCATTTGCTAGCCAACTAACGTAATGGTTCATGTTCTAAAAGAAAGATAGTGTATTAGTTTCGTAAATTGCATATGTTATGTAAGCAAGTGTTGTCTGTCATTTTCTGTTCAAATTGTCTGCCTTGTTTTTATTATGACAACTATCTTGCTATATATTTATCAAAATTGAAGATTCTGTTGTGGATGTCAATCTATATGGCTGTTTAATCCTACTCGTCATTGCCTCTACTGAATTTAGCTTACCTCATCTATCACTGTGCACTAATTTGGTGGGTCTTCTACTGATTGCACTCCTACCCAAGTGCATCCTTCCTGAGTATGTCAATGTTTTATGCAGTTGCTGAATTTTGTGGAAATGTGGAGTTGTGCCGGCTTACTGAGCAAGTTGTATTCTCTGATCCCTATAGAGTATCTGAATATAATCGTTGGACCTCTCCTCACCTTGATCATGATGCTGAGGCAGTTCGTGAGGACAATGTCCTGAAGCTTGAAGTAGCTCAATTGAAATCAATGTAATTATGCTCTCTAAACTGACAGCATTTGCTTTTCAACTTTTAAACGGGTCTTCTGTTATAATTCCATTTAGAAGTCAATTGACAGATTTTTCTTGTGATAGGTTCTGTGAAAGGGCTCAAGCCCTTATTCATGGAGATCTCCACACCGGTTCTGTCATGGTTACGCAGGATTCAACTCAAGTGATTGATCCAGAATTTGCCTTCTATGGGCCAATGGGATTTGACATAGGAGCCTTTCTTGGGAATCTTATTTTAGCCTTCTTTGCTCAAGATGGACATGCAAATCAAGAAAACGACCGAAAGGTTAGCTCAATCATCTTTACTCCGTTTTCCAATTTCAAGATGGACATTGCTCACTGTACATCTGCTTACCTTGCTGAGCTCTTTTGTATCTGCCAGGTTTGGTTTTGTGCTATGTTATTCATCTGCTAATGTTTGTGGTTGTCATTGAGTAACTTAGAAGATCGATTAATATCTCATTTGTTCTCCCCAATGCTTGTTGTTTGTCGTTTTTTTGTGCATTTTTTAACTGAACTATAAGAGATGTTACTGCAATAAATTGATATCATATAAGGGAGAGGGGCATTTCAGGAAATAGCTTTGTGTTGGTAGTAGCTTGAAGGAGAAGATAGATAAGGAGATAGTTTGTTAGAGTAGAAGCTCTATAGATAAGGCAAATTAGATAGGTAAGAGAATGTTGAATATTGATGAGTGTTTTGTTGAGCTTTTAAGCGTTCATTGAGAGAGACTCAAGCCTCTTGAAAGCTTGAATACCTTTACATTTTCTGTTATGTTAATCAATATTCTCACTTCTTCCTTAATCTCTGCCATCTATGACGCTTAAGCTATGTTAATTCACAGCAGTTACACTATCATTCTTCTCTTAAAAATGCCACAAAGTATAAGAAGAATTTGCTTTATGCTTTCATTGATGTCAGCTCGAAAATAGGTAGGCTTAATAATTAGAGATTTCTTCTGATTGCCATCTACTTTTCAATGTTGCACATCTTGTGTACTTGTTGCTCTGAATGTATTCTTGGCTATGATACTTAGAGGCTATGATACTTAGAAGCTATGTTACTCCGACACCTTCATTTACTTCAAAAATTGGGTGTCATGTCGTGTATGACACGACACTTCACTTGGATACTTCATTTTAAACTAAAAGCTTGTCTTTTTTCTACAAAATAGCCGAGTCAGACACTTGGACACCCGTATCCGAGTAGACACTCAGTTCGTGTCTGAGTGTCTGAGCAACATAGCTTAGAAGATCGAACATATATAAACACTTGGCAAAATTAAACATAACCTTGTCAAACGTTTTTGTTAAGTTCAGTAGTCATTATGTTCCTCAAGTTGTTTCACAGTTTATCTAACATATACCATCTGCTTATCGTCAAGTGTACTAAATTTATTACCTAGTGATGGAAACCTTCAGAACTACTAGTCAGAAGTCAAAACTGTAGAAAATTCCCCCTTACCGAGCTTATTGGTTTCTTTCACAAGTCCAACACCTAAGCCTTCCTCTTTAATGCAGTGAGTATTAGCACTTCTTGCATTTTAATCCCCTGGCAGCCGATTTATTAGATAGTAATTAATATTGGTAATGATTATCGAACTCATATCTAGTT